>NC_090173.1:26704825-27018159 GCF_024679245.1 Pseudorasbora parva
ATTTACCCAACAGTATTTTGACGCCTACGGTTGGCAAATAGTGGAAAACACAGCATATTGAAGCCGCAGTCTTCAGCAAATGGTCAGCAAATAAACTGGGTCCGAGATCGCAGACTCGACCTGACCTAAAAAGCCTCTGCATCCATCTTAAAAGCTCTATGTCCAGAGACATGTAAAAACACAGATAAATCAGCTATTCAACTTAAAGCTTAAGGCTTCCATTATCAATTGCACTTGTTCCTGATGTGTGTCCTCAATGGCACTTTGCAACCCGTGTGAGCATTGAGTCTGACGAGGAAGGGGCGGGCAAAAAACTCACCACTATTTTGAATTTGGACTGCAGTAAACATTAGCTGTCAATTTTACATACTGCACCTTTAAACTAAGATAAATAAATGATTTAGAAGCATTTTCATTGTTCGTTCTTGTTAACTAATGAAGTTAACTAATGTTAAAGGTGCAGTAAGCGACACTGTTGATATTTGAAATCAACACCCAAACAAACATACCTTAGCCAAAAGAAAAATACCCCTCCCTTCATTGCTCCACCCCCAAAATAAACACGCCATGCAACATGACTGACAGCTACGGCATCTGTCCTGTTACCAGTGGAGGCTCCTGGATTTTAAAATCGAAGAAGCACACTATTTTTAACTGTCTAGGGATCCTTTTTTATATATAGAAATGATGAAAAGAGAGAAAAGAAAATGACACATTAATTTCATCCATCCTTCTGTCCTCTTAAATGTCTGTGTTAAAAGAGCACATTCTGCCATTTAGTAAACCTGATAGCGGTGGCATATATCAAATTTGGGCATGGCGTCTTCCTTCATTTTTAATTTGTAGCTGCTCCTCGAATGACATCTTGGTAAATTTGCTGGAGATCAAATGTTCAATACCTGTACTCTACATAATTTAGATTATCAAATGAGGCTAGCCTTTTCTCTGATGTATTGTTTTCTCAAAACTCTAACTGCTGAAATTGAAATACTCAAAAGTGATTAGCTCATTTTTTGATCAAATAAGCTACATTTCTCCGGCTATGGATTTGTCTCCACCTCCCCTTCTCTATCCCCTCACTCGCCTTAGCACAGTTTTCTGGATGCCACATTTGGCAGGTTTGGCATGTTCAGTGGATTGATAATTAGATTCTAAAATCCATTGTTCGTGTTTAAGAGACATCAGTGTATACGTGTGTTGGTGTGTCTCGTGGTCTGCCATGCTACCTGCTTAAGCAGCCAGGACATGGGACACCATGTTCTAAGAAATAGTGATTGAAGTGAAACGGACAAAGAGACAGACGCTTCTTGTCTTCAGTAATGTGACTTTGCTTGTGGATCACTGATTAAAAACAGAATGAACATGAGGCAGAGGACCATGCTCTGATTTAGGCAGTCATGTCTGCGTTTCATAAACCCTGAACATTCACAGTAGCACACACACTTCTAGATGTTTATTGTCTGATTCATGTCAACTCTTTGTCCATTTCCAACGAACACATCACTTGTGAGGAACACGTAACAGAGATTCAGCAGATATTTTGTTTTTAAATTCTTTCATATGTTCAGCTTCTGTGAGGAAACAAGCTTCATACATGCTTTAAAGAGGTTCTAGTTTACAACTTGCCAGCATGTCTTATTTAACACTGGATCTATACACTCCATAGATGTAATCTTACAACAACAAAACAAAACAAAAAACAGTTTGCATGGCTTTTTTAATTTTTTTATGTTCAATTATTGTTTTAAGTTAACATTGTAAGTAAACTTACCCTCATGACATTCCAAACCTGTATACATTGTCTTCCTCTGTGGAACACAAATTAAGACATTTTGAAGAATGGGACAGAGATATTTTTCAAAGTATCTTATGTGCCAAGAGAGAATGTCTAGTTTGGAACCACACAAGGACGAGTAAATGATGCCATAGTTGCCATATTTAGGTGAATTGTCCCTTTAATATGTTCAGATGACATGATTTAAAATCTACAATCATATTAATATGATTGTGTAAACATATATATATGTGTATGTGTGTGTGTGTGTATATATATATATATATATATATATATATATATATATATATATATATATATATATATATGTGTATATGTGTGTGTGTATATATATATATATATATATATATATATATATATATATATATATATATATATATATATGTATATGTATATATATATATATATATATATATATATATATATATATATATATATATATATATATATATAATATGTTTACACAATCATATTAATATGATTGTACATTTTAAATCATGGAGCTGATACATAGAGCTGATACAACTAGTAACTAAGTTGTATCAGCTCTATGCAAAATGTTCCAATTATTTTAATCTTATGTTTCTCAAGTTATTAAATGTGACAAAATCAGCAAAAGCAATGTAAACCATGCTCTGGCAAGCTGGCAAATGGTAAAACAATGAAATCATATAAATTATTCATGCCCCAGTTCATGTGGAAAAGAGGTCAAAACGGACTGAACCACAAAATAAATAAATAAATAAATAAAAAGATAATTTTAGGCCTGTTAGACCTAAAAAAAAAAAAAAAACTAAATTATGTTTTTTTGTTTTTTTTTTGTTTTTTAAGTTTTGTATTGAGATCATTGAGATGCTTTATTTTTTGTTCCCCAGAAGTTATATGTTGTTTGAACTATATAAGAAGAGTATATAAAGAATATATCAAGCTAATAAATGAAAACGATTTGCTTCTTGTCACTGTAGGAGAGTTTACCAGGCAGGAACTTCACATTTTGGCAGTGGTTTGATGGTGTCATGGAACTTACTAAAAAACATCTGAAGCCTCACTGGAATGATGGGTAAGAACTGACTTCTGTGAGAACACGAAAGAAATATGAACATCCCACTCCTACAGATTTAATGTTAATGATAACAATTCATCCATGTGTAAAACCTCATTGTTGCTGCTCAATCAGTGAACAAACAGACAGAAAAAAGATAAATGCTGCTTCTCCTAATCTCTCACACTCAACTGAGAATGGTGCCGTTTACACTGTCTGACCCAGCAATAACAGTGGCATTTGTTTTCATAATCTGACTTTCTATGGCAATTGACAAATGCCACAATTATTTATGATTTTTGGATGAAATAAAACAAATATATAAATTATTGAAATATAAATTGGTTGCTTATGCTTTACCTGGCTGCGCTACTGGAAAATAGTCATAATCAGTGTTAGGTGTAATGCATTAGTGTAATTCCCTTAAACGTTCCCTTAAAGTTTCTGTAAATGAATTACAGTTACTTCTGATTTAATTGCATTCAATACTGACTATGATATAATCATTTAAGATCCACATTTAACATTTAATCTTCAAATGTATTTTTTGTTTTTGTTTATGTTTTTAATATAACCTTCTCCCTTTAAATACTTTGGTCGTTTCTAGAATAATTTATGCAATTTTATATTATTTATTTGATAGAATTAAAATATCTGTTTCATGTCTATCCTTATTGTTAAACTACTGTCAAGGTTGATATGGATTTAGAAAGTAATTTGTAACAAGTAATACTTCTGGAATACTTCTGAGAGAGAGAGAGAGAGAGAGAGAGAGAGAGAGAGAGAGAGAGAGAGAGAGAGAGAGAGAGAGAGAGAGAGAGAGAGAGAGAGAGAGAGAGAGAGAGAGAGAGAGAGAGAGAGAGAGAAGAGAGAGAGAGAGAGAGAGAGAGAGAGAGAGAAGAGAGAGAGAGAGAGAGAGGAGAGAGAGAGAGGAGAGAGAGAAGAGGAAGAGAGAGAGAGAGAGTAATTGGTACAGTAATCTTAGTACACTGTTGAAGATGTAATCAGTAGCTAATAATGAATTACTTTTTTAGAGTAATTTACCCAACGACTGATCATAATGCAGGGGTGTCCACTCCTGCTAGTAGAGGGCCAATGTCCTGCAGAGTTTAGCCCCGGCCCCATGTAAACACATCTGAACCAGTTAATCAAGGTCTTACAATGCATACTAGAATCTTCCAGGCAGGTGTGTTGGGGCAAGTTAGAGCTAAACTCTGAAGGACATGTTGGCCCTCTAGTACCTCTAGAGTTTGGACACCCCTGTCATAATGTATCACATTTCTGTTGTATTCTGATTCTTTTTGATTGATATATAATGGATATATTCATTATGAAGTTGCTTCTTTGCCATGGAAGCTGATTGATAGATTGTGCTGGTTAAGATAATACATTAAGCCATTAAACCATGGATGGATTAACAAAGGAGTAAGATAGAGAACCCTTGTGGGTTGCTTGCTCTCTTTTATTTTCTTATCTTTTTCCTGTCCCTGTCACGCATAACTTGTAATCTTTTTTTATACAAATAATGATAAAACTGAAGGGTACACACATGATAACAGATAACAACATTTGCCTCTCTGTGTGCAAACACTCTTTTCTGCATAAATTTGTGTTCACATGTGTTTGTGTGCTTGTACTTCCCAGAGCAATTCTTGGCTTTGTGAATAAACAGCAAGCTCAGGACATGCTGATGTCCAAACCCAACGGAACCTTCCTGTTGCGCTTCAGTGACTCGGAAATCGGTGGCATCACTATAGCCTGGGTGGCAGAGAACCCTAACAAAGCAGGTAGAATAATTACTTTGCTCCTCCACTGCTGTGACTTAATTGCACTTTATAATATTCTGATTTATAATACACTCTTAAAATGTATTGGCATCACTGGTTTGTGGTTTCATGAAGAACCTTTAGCCTCCATTCATCCATTTTTCCATTCAACAAAAGATTATTTTTAGTAGAAAATGTTCTTTAGATTTTTTGAAATGCTATTCACTCTGATAAAAAATGGTTCTTTTAAGACTTGATCATTGAAAGGTTTTTTGAGGAACAAAATTAAAAAAAAAATGTTAGTGTGCTGCTGCGTTTCCCTGTTTGTGTAATAAGAGTGTATGCACGTTGTTCACCTGCCTATGCATATTACTAATGCGCTCTTTAAATAACTAAAAAAAAAAATACTGTGCTATTAGCCTGACAAGCCAGACCCTCATCAAGATGTTTGGTCTGGAAACTCACCATTGACACGGCTCAATCTGAAGTTGTCTTTCAAACTCCCTCTGCACGCAATAGGATAGCGCTACAACCAACCAGAGCAATGAAGGTGAAGCGGAGCTAGTTGACAGATTAAACTTTTGCCGTATCCGGTCGGCAAAACTCTGAACACATCTTCCCTTCTTAAGAATGACTTCATTGCCGTTCTTTGTTCTTTTCTCCAAAAAAAAGCTACACTCCAAGTCTTCCAGAGTCGCAGCCAAAGCCAATTCGAAAGATCGCCGTTAGCCAACTTCTTTGTTTACAAGAAGCACGCAGAACATACGCAACTCATTCATTATGTTAAGCCCGCCCACCGACTCTATACATGATGTGATTGGCCTGACCAGCGTTTGGTTTTTCCAGCTCACAAGCCAACAGAGTGTTGCTAGACGACACTTGCGGCAAATAAGATTTGCTGCCGCTAGGATGCGTCTAGATTTCTAGGCTACTGCGCTATTGATTTTAGACCAGGTTTTGTTGGTTAATGGCATAGTCAAAATAGCAACACGCCAGCAATGCGCCTGAACCATAGTCTGTAAAAAAAAAGATGGACAACGCCCCTTCACTATCTTCTATTGTAGAAAAGTGAAACAGCCAATGTCTGAACATGGCGCTGACATCTAGCACTGATTTGGGATCTGTGTCTGTGCAGTAGTGACCTCAGGACCACAGTATCTCTTAGTACAGTTTACTGCAGAGCAACTCATTATGTTGGTGTGAAATAAACAGTTAGTTTATTATAGTTACAAAATAGATATATGAGATGATAACTTTGTACCCAGCATGTATAGAATGTTACCAGAGAGAGAGAGAGAGAGAGAGAGAGAGAGAGAGAGAGAGAGAGAGAGAGAGAGAGAAAGAGAAGAGCCAAAGAGAAGGCCCTAAGATAAGAGAGAGCTAGAGAATAAAAAAGACAGAGCAAAAGTTACAATCTTCTTTTATCAATTTCTTGACCTTGTGACTGAAACCCAAACATGAGGCATTCAAACTGACCAATCAGACCAAACTCGCCCCACTGTACTAAAGGTGTGACACATTTGGCCTACAGGCCTTCAAAATCTCTTTGTCTTTAGGAATTCCAAATGGCCCTTCTGATAAGAGAGATGGGGTTGAAAACAGTAAAGCAAATGTCTTTGTTCTATTAAAAAATCAAATATCTTTGATTATTTCAATAGTATCAAAGATCGAGACGCTTTAGCTTTTTCAAGACTTGTGTGGCACACTTGGCCTGAACACACCCCTTTTTTAGACCAGCACGCTAGAGGACCCCAGCACTTCACATTTTGTTTGTATCTCTCATCTTACACACCTGATTCAACTCATGAGTTCATCATTAGAGACGACAAGACCCTAAGTGTGTGTCAAATATGGGAGACATACAAGATGTGCAGGGCTGGGGGTCCTCCAGGACAGGTTTGAAAACCCTTGGTTTAAACAACGTGGTGCTGGACGTGATAACTGTGTCGGGCTGAAACTAGCAAAAAACACTTGCACAATGTGGTGTCACATTACGCCGGCTGTATGATAGGGACCTTTATGTTCTGTATTCCTAAAAATCCCATGCAGGGGCTTTAAATGCCCTTAAAACTATTTCAAAGCTTCTACGAGTATTTGTGTTTTTCACAGGGGAAAGGATGGTCTGGAACCTCATGCCATACACAACCAAAGACTTCTCTATCCGCTCCCTGGCAGATCGCATCAGTGACCTGAATCATCTCCTGTTCCTCTATCCTGACCGGCCCAAAGATGAGGTCTTCTCCAAATACTACACCCCTCCACTGTGTAAGCATGATCTTCAGAATTTTTTATAAAATGTGAAAGTTCATCCTTTTTGACATTACTGATAACTATTTATTTATACATCATTTATACATGCTGTTCAAAGGTTTGGCCAAATAATTACTTTATTCAAAATATACTTAATATATAAATATATTATATACTATAAATACTTTTATTCAGCACCGTTAAACTGATCACAAGTGACTATGAAATTTATTCAATTTCAAATAAATGCTGTTCTTTTGATCTTTCTGTTCATCAAAGAATCCTGAAAACAATGTATCATGTTTTTACAAAAATATTAAGCAGCACAATTGTTTTTCTGTTTTCAGCAAGATATGTTGGTAATACTTTACAATAAGATTCATTAGTTAACATTAACTGATAATGAACTTCACATATAAAGAATTGATTTATCTTTGTTAATGTTCCTTTCAACATTTACTAATACTTAAAATCTTGTTAACATTAGTTAATGCACTGTGAACTAACATGAACAAACCATGAACAGCTGTATTTTTATTAACTAACGTTAACAAAGATGAACAAATACACTAACAGGTGTACTGCGTATGGTTAGTTCATGTTAGTTAATACATTGACTAATGTTAGCTAATGAAACCTTATTGTAAAGTGTTACCAAAATGTTTTACTGTATTTTCTAGCAAATAATATGAACCATAATATACAAATAACATGGTGATAATTCTTTCAAAAACATAAAAATATGTTTACCATTCAAGAGTTGAGATTTTTGAAAATATTTATTTAATAGGACAGGATAAAATGATTAATGAAATCAATTTACCAACTTGACAATACAAACATAACACTACTGTTTTGCGAGTTTAAATCAGAGATACCATTAAAACACCCGTCTTAACACCTTTATACTCACAAATCACAAGACAAGGAAGGACTGTGAAATGAGTATAATGATGCAGTCTTTAGGAAACATATTCATATTACAGGTTTTGTTTAATAGGTTACATGCTAAAAGTAAAATAGCACTTGAAAATGCATGTTTAACTTAAGCAACTTGCACTCATATACCTTAAAATATGTCACTGCCTATGTTTTGAGATGCGCAACAGTAATGTTTTTTTTCTTTCTAGTGCACATTTATATTAGCTACTTAAATTCCCTAATTGAACCAATTCCTAATCCTGACTTAATCTAAACCCTGCCTGTGAAACTGGGCCCTTGTGCTAAATTTGGGAAACACTAATGGCACACTCATTTAAACATCAGCTACATCTAATGATCATTTGTGAAACACTTATACATAAATTGATTGAAATCAAAACTCATTGTTTTGAGAGTTTATAGTCTGTGTATAGTCTTAAAACATATGTTTATAGTGTAAATATACCTAATTTGATCACTTAGGTTGATCACCCTTGCATTTATGTTTATTGCGTAACATATATACTGAATATGCATACAAGTTAAGTCACCTTTATTTTTATACCACTTCATACAATACAGACAGTTTCAAATCAGCTTCACAATAGTAAACTTTCTATTAAAACAAACTCTACTTTACACTGAACAAAATATATAAGATAGTATGTGTTTAACATGTTTCACATCCATGTGTAGTTCAGTGTGTATATGGCTAATCATTTGATGGTTTGTGTGTAGTTAGTTACTGTACAAAAACACAATTTTTAGAAGAGTTCAAGTTTTGCTTTTGCAAGAGATGTGTGACGTTTTGCATGTTGTGTGCATGTTTTGTGTGTAAAATAGTTGAAAAGATGTAAGTAATTAAAAAACCAAAGAAATCCTTACAATATGCGCACTGTTGCTTAATTTTATATAGCCAGTAAAATCATTATTGTGTGTGTGTGTGTGTGTGTGTGTGTGTGTGTGTGTGTGTGTGTGTGTGTGTGTGTGTGTGTGTGCGCGCCCTTGTTTAAATTACATTGTAATCCCCATAAGGATAGTAAAACCTGAGATTACCTACATTGTGGGAACCAGCCAGCGGTCACCAATTTTCAAAAGGCTTATAAATCATAAAGGATGTTTTTTTGAGAAAGTAAAAATGCAGAATGTTTCCTGTGATGGGTAGGTTTCGGGGCAGGGGCAGTGTAGGGGGATAGAAAATACAGTTTGTACAGTATAAAAACCATTACGCCTATGGAGAGTCCCCACAAAGATAGTGAACCAGACGTGTGTGTGTGTGTGTGTGAGCCTGTTTATGTGGTTTATGAGGACACAAATTTGTATAACTACATGGGTATTACACTGGTATTACACTATAAATGTGGTTTATGAGGACATATCAAATGTCCTCATAATTCAAATGGCCTTAAAAACATACTAAATGATGTTTTCTAGAGAAAGTAAAAATGCAGAATGTTTCCTGTGATGGGTAGGTTTAGGGGCAGGGGCAGTGTAAGGGGATAGAAAATACGGTTTGTACGGTATAAAAACCATTACGCCTATGGAGAGTCCCTGTAAACCACATAGACCAACATGTGTGTGTGTGTGTGTGTGTGTGTGTGTGTGTGTGTGTGTGTGTGTGTGTGTGTGTGTGTGTGTGTGTGTGTGTGTGTGTGTGTGTGTGTGTGTGTGTGTGTGTGTGTGTGTCTGTGTGTGTGTGTATGTGTTGAGTTAAGTTTATCACTCTTGGTAATCTACTGTTTGTCTCTGCTTGTTCTCATTCACGTTTATTCATGTGTACATAGCAGTGAGCCAGTGTTGTGTTATGGTTTAGAAATAATCTGTTTATCTTTCCCACTTCTCTAGCTAAAGCTGTGGACGGATACGTCAAACCGCAGATCAAACAAGTAGTGCCAGAGTAAGTACACATACACACCTCTGTGTCTGTGTTTTTCTGACCTCTCAGTACAGATCTTTAAATCTCTGATATTCAGGAGCTAACCTGTCATCTCAGAGCGGTAAACCTAACTGTACACTTACACAGTAGCGCTGGCCTGGCTCAGCGGGCAGTTACGGGTTGCCACGGATACTTGAGACTCTGCTGTCATTCCACTCTTCAGAATATACTTAGCTCTGTTAGTCTCATTAGCAGTATTAGGTGGACGACCCCGTCTGCCTTGTTAACAAATCTTCCACTTCCGTCAAATTCAGCAGGGAGTTATACACCATCAGACACTGATAAGAGTTCAGTTCTTCTCATTAGCATTCTAAGGAAGTGATTTAATAAACAAGCTCTTTATTTTTACAAGGGTTACCCTCTGACCGCTAGCACTCAACTGGAGTGTGTAGCAAGCTGTGAACTAGAGCTGGATAGAATAAGTGTCTTTTGAATTATTTCTGGAGCTTTCTGACATTTTATTGAGGAACAGAGTAGAAAAATGACTGGAAATGTTACGGGAAACTGTACTCGTTAAGATTTGTTTCTCAATATTGGATGAAAAACAATATATAAATATTAAAACATTACTAATGTTGCAACTAACTGAAAACTAAAACGTAATAAAATTGACAAACACAAAACAAAATTACTAAAACTGAAAATATAAAAACAAAATATTAATTCAAAATAAGAATAAATACAATAATAGTATATAAATAAATAATACTAAAATAACAGGTGACAATTTGTGTGCGCGTGTTTTTGTTGACGCAGGTTTGCGACACCTAACCCTGACCCTGCGGCAAACCCCAACTACATGGACCATGCGGCATCTCCAGCTGTCAATCCCCAACATACTTATGGACTCTATCCTCCCATGTGAGTAGTGCACAGATATATGAGTGTTTCTGCCAGCCTGTATGTTTCTACATCAGTGTTGTTATTGTTAATGTGCCCCTATTATGCTACTTTAAAGCATAGGTCTCGTACAATAGGTTTACATGTATCCAAGGTAAAGAAATTAAATAAAAAAAAAATTAAAAAGCTCTCTCATTATATAAACTGCATAATATTCACATATTTTTTCACAGTGTCTGAAATGGTTCAACAAAGAATTCAGTCTCTCTAAACCCCTCCTCTCCAAGAGACTGCTCTGCTCTGATTGGTCAGATGGTCTAGTCTGTTGTGATTGGTCTACCGTAGTGGTCTTCAAATGGGGGCTTGGTTCCATCTGGAGTGTGGGACTTAATTGCGCAATTTTTCAGTTTCTACAGTTTAAAGTGAGCAGTGCAAAACAACAGAGCAGTTCACACCATGAACGCTCAGGGTCATTTACAGTAATGATCTACAGCGATACATCCTCAAATATATGTATCTAGAGCCAAACGCACTGGTTTTAAGCCCTTTCAGCTTTGTGCGCATTTGTTCTATCTATTCTAAAGATGTAAAGCGCCACACTGAGCTGCAGATGACTCGGTTATTTTAACAACAGTAGCAGAAACACGGTGAGCAGAAAAGCAGATACTTTTGCTAAAACGTTGCAGAAAACGAGAATGCAGCAAATACAATTATTTTATCTGTCATATAGATTTTTAATATATGATAATTGGAAAATTATTTAAAGATGGCATGGGAAGACAAAAAACTTTGAAATGACTTAGTTATTTTAGATTTGAGATTGAGTTTTGATTATTAGATTATGTACGTATTTTGTTTCTAGCAAGGCCGTAACCATGACTTGATCATTGTGGCGACCAACGTTTTATTTGTTTTTTGAGGAGGGGTTAATAATTTGCAGTTTAATAATTATATATTATTAAACTGCAAATAATATATAATTCCCAAATCCACAAAAATCCAGAAAATCACATTGTCTGATTTTTAAAGAATTTATTTGCAAATTATGGTGGATAATAAGTATTTGGTCACCTAAAAAAAAAACAAGATGTCTGCCTCTTACAGACCTGTAACTGCTTTTTAAGTGGCTCCTCTGTCCTCCACTCGTTACCTGTATTAATGTCCCCTGTTTGAACTTGTTATTGGTATAAAAGACACCTGTCCACAATCTCAAACAGTCAGACTCCGAACTCCACTATGGCCAGGATCAAAGAGCCGTCAAAGGATGTCAGAAACGTGTAGTTTGTAGACCTGCACCAGGCTGGGATGACTGAATCTGCAATAGGTAAGCAGCTTGGTGTGAAGAAATCAACTGTGGGAGCAATTATTAGAAAATGGAAGACATACAAGATCACTGATAATCGCCCTCAATCTGGGGCTCCACGCAAGATCTCACCCCATGGGGTCAAAATGATCACAAGAACGGTGAGCAAAAATCCCAGAACCCCACGGGGGGACCTATTGAATGACCTACAGGAGCTGGGACCAAAGTAACAAAGGCTATCATCGGTAACGCACTATGCCGCTAGGTACTCTAATCCTGCAGTGCCAACTTGTCGTGTTTGGAGAATGCTGAGTTGCACCGTACCTGCACATACTGATCCGTGTAAAGGAAAGAATGAATGAGGCCATGCATCATGAGATTTTGAGTAAAAACCTCCTTTCATCAGCAATCCTTTCAGCATGACAATGATCCAAAACACACCGCCTGGGCAACGAAGAAGTGGCTTCGTAAGAAGTATTTCAAGGTCCTGGCCTAGCCAGTCTCCAGACCTCAACCCCATAGAAAATCTTTGGAGGGAGTTGAAAATCCGTGTTGCCCCAAAACATCACTGCCCTAGAGGAAATCTATATGGAGGAATGGGCCAAACTAACAGCAACATTTGACCTCTGTCATTGCCAACAAAGGGTTTATGAGATTAACTTATTTTATTGACCAAATCTTTTTTTATGCATATTTATGCATATATAAACAGATACTTATAACAAATACATATTTCCACCATCATTTGCAAATAAATTCTTTAAAAATCCGTCAATGTCTCATAGTTGAAGTGTACCTATGGTGGAAATTACAGGCCTTTCTCATCTTTTTAAGTGGGAGAACTTGTTACTTGAACTTGAACTGCTAAATACTTTTTTGCCGAATATGAAGCAAAAAAGATTTACACAAAATCCGTTGCTCCCTAAATGCTCAATATAAAAAAAATGTATGCAGTCATACACTATTGGAGCAGTGAAAAGCAATTTTTATTCTTAAGGTGTGCCTTTAGCCCCGTCGTACCCTACTATATCTGAATTTGAGCTGCAAAGGCTTTCTCAGCACATACATACACAGTGATATGAGCATTGATGATAGTGTAGGTTTAATCCTTTGGAAGTGCAGGCAAAGTGGATTTGTTTGTTTTTTTCAGAGCAGAAAACAGCGCCTTCTCGACATGTTGATAACATGGCCCAAATTCTTCTAGGCCTCAGTTATAATGTTTAAGGACGTGTCAAAGTAGACCTCGTTCATGGGCAGCCAATGAAGACCATAGGATCATTACAGACATGCTAAGCTTGACTACATTTATCATGCACTTAGATTTTTGAAACTTTACAGACATTTTACATTCACAAACACCTGTATAACACATTGCTTGAAAGGAAATTTCCAACAAAAAAAAAGCATAATGGGGCACTTTAACTAAAACATTAAAAATGTAAATAAAATATAAATATTAGATGAAAAATAAATAAATGTTGCAGTTGAAGTTTAAGTAATAAAGTTGTTCAAACTAAAGCTGAAATCAAAAAATAATGCAATAAAAATTAAACAAACTATAATTCTATAAAAAAAAAGCTTATTCAAAATATTACTAAATACTATAACAGTATAATAGCAGCAATAGTATATAAATAATGCCATCATAGTTAGGTGTTACACTTAATATTTTTCTTCCAATATTATATTTATAGCACTTTAAAACATTTAATGCAATTCTGCATTTTTTTTCTCAAAACCGGCACAGAAAATGTCTTTTGATGTCTGGACTAGATAATAACATCTATTATTATAGTAAATATTTAATATCATTTATTTTTTACATGTGTTGTATACTATAGAATTGTGTGCAAGTTACCAAGATTGTCCCTCTCTCCCTCTCAGTGTTGACCCTATGCTAGATCCTGACGGCGATTTCGATCTGGACGACACCATGGATGTAGCGAGGCATGTAGAGGAACTGCTCCGTCGACCGATGGAGGGCCAGTGGAGTGGCCAGCAGTCATGACCTCTTGACCTTCGTCTTCTGTGACTTCTCTCGCTAAATAATGATTTTTTAAATCACATTTTCTTCTCCTCTTAGTGTATTTTCCTCATTTCTTTCTCAGTGTGGGTCTTTATGACTTTCGGTTCTTTTTATCTCATGTTTTTCCTATCATCATACCTTTTATTTTCTCTATCCCTTGTTTCTATAAAAGAAAAAGGAGCTAATGGAAGACAAAAATGATACTATGAGCCTTCCTCTAATAAAATACCACCAAACAGTATTGTAGAAAAAAAGAGAGAGATGCATGTTATCTCTTTTCCTTTGTGCGTGTTGTCGTTGTTGTTGTTTTTTTCAAAAATCGACTTTTCACAAAACAAGTCTGTGAAACCCAGAAACCCATATGTACTACTGTAAGAAACATTTTCCTTTTTTTTCCCAAACTGTTTTATGGTTGTCCTTTTATGTTGGTGCAGATATCTATTGCATCTACAGTAAATGCATATTATCCTTTGCACTCTTAAACAAATGCTTTCTTGCAGACGACAGTTGTTACCATGGCAATTGCAATGTATTGCTTCTGTACACTAAAGAGTGTTTAGGTTACAAAGCTGTTCGGTGCACCTACATGAGCACCGACAGACTGAATGCGTCTCATCATCCCCTCACCATCTGTGTTTAATCTGAACCGTGTTACACCCGCATCCAAACCAGTAGCACAACCTGTCACTCGCATCACTGAAACCAAGGCACATGTGGGAAATGCACACACACCCGCTCTCATCCTTCCCACAAAAAAATGATGGAAACACACTGAGGAGAGAGAGGTCAGCTGACCATCTCGGCTCACACTACACTACACAGGCCATCACCATGTCTCTCTCTCTCTCTCTCTCTCTCTCTCTCTCTCTCTCTCTCTCTCCCCCCAAAGCAACAGGTGATGACCTCATCTGTTCTCATGCTTTCCTCTCAGAACGTGCAAAACAAGAGAATCTGTTGTCATGGTTACACATGCTGCTCTTAACTGGCCATCCTATAGGTTAGCATTTCTTCATGTCAGCTCGTTTCCAACCGGCATCTTTTTTTCTCTCATACTCATACGCCTGCTCGAAAGCCTTGCCCACTCAGGACATTGACGTAGAGTCGATGCAAAACACAAATAATAAATTAAAAAACAAATTGAACATTCAATATATATGAATTTATTTTTTGTTAATATATTTCTATTTTATTACTTTAGGAAGCTAGATGGCTCCGTCCGTGCAGTGCAAAATGCCATGTTACTGTGTCAGATTCAGTAAAATCCCTCACGTACTAATCCAAAATCTGTTTCTGCCATCCCCAAAACCTTTATCACTGTCATTTCTGTAGTTCCACTTTAAATCTCAGCTGAGATTTCACATGAAAAGAAAAAGCCAAACAGTGAAGTTAACACGAAGAGACGTTTCCTGTGTACTTTCTGTATGTGTTAGTTGCAAACCTGAGTTATGGTGCCCACTTTTAGATGCCTGTGTTTTGTTCATTCTCAAAGGATGGTTTGTTCCTGTCAGTGGATGTGTTTTTTTTTTTTTAAGTTTCACTTTTTTCCCCACCTCAATTTCTCTGCCATGGCAGAGCTGCATAGGAAGCTGTGTGATTTTTCTTCATCTTTTTTATTGTCTTTGTTTTCAAAGTGATCTGTCATGTTGCTGTGTAGACTGTTTCACACTGTAGGTGTCAATGTACGTGTGTGTGTGTGTGTGTGTGTGTGTGTGTGTGTGTGTGTGTGTGTGTGTGTGTGTGTGTGTGTGTGTGTGGCATGTTCAGCTCTGTTCCGTGTATGTCACATGTTTGTGATTTGGCTGTAGAGAAGAGCAATTGAATTGACAATAAAGTTTTTTTTTTAATACTTTGGGCTCCAGCACAAGTGGTGTGAGCACTTTCTTTCTGTCTTTCCTGTGACGGTGAAATGAACTTGGGTTCACAACTGGTGTGATTGACATTTAGTGCACCTTGACATTTTAATTTTACAAACCATTTGTTGCCTTTCGATTTAAATTTTATAATTCTTTCTGAAAGAGTTAATTCAGAGCATATTAATCATTGTATACTTTGTAACCACTTTTCCTAACAGCATGTTTCTGAGAGAACTTTCCCTTTATGGGCACCAGTTGTTGGGCTCTTCAAGCTGGGAAGCTTGGTTTTGCAATCTACCATTGACAAATGAGAAATAGGCTAAACAGTCTTTTTAAGGTAAGGCAAGGCAAGGCGAGTTTATTTATATAGCACATTTCATACACAATGGCAATTCAAAGAGCTTTACATAGAAAGGAATTAAAATAGGGATGAAAATGCATAAGAAAAAGAATACAATGTAAAGAGAATTAAAAATAATAGAATGATGATAACCAAAGAAACTAAAACAGTTATAAAATGATGCATAGATAAGGTGCAATCATTCAGACGTACAGTGGCTCAGTGCTCATTCAGTAAATGCACAGCTGAACTGATGTGTTTTGAGTCTGGATTTGAATGTGGCTACTGTTGGAGCACATCTGATCTGTTCAGGAAGCTGGTTCCAACTACGACTGGCAAATAATAATAGCTAAGCAGACTCTCCTTGCTTTGAGTGAACTCTTGGTATTTCTAACTGACTTGATCCTGCTGATCTGAGTGATCTGTTGGGTTTGTATTTAATCAGCATATCTGCAATGTATTTAGGTCCTAGCTCATTGAGAGATTTATAAACAGGTAGTAGAACTTTAAAATCGATCCTAGATGTAACTGGAAGCCAGTGTAAAGACCTGAGGACTGGTGTGATATGGTCATATTTTCTGGTTCTGCTCAGAATCCTGGCTGAAGTGTTCTGTAGGAGCTGCAGCTGTCTAATGGTCTTTTTGGGAAGGCCGGTGAGAAGGCCATTACAATAGTCCACCCTACTGGTGATGAAAGCATGAACCAGTTTCTTGCCTGGAAACAAAGCATCTAATTCTTGCAATGTTTTTCAGATGATAGTATGCTGATTTAGTTATTGCTTTGACATGACTACTGAAACTCAGGTCTGACTCCAAAATCACTCCAAGATTCGTGACTTGATTTTTTGTTATCAGACCTTTAGCCTCAAGATATGCATTCACCTTGAGAATTTCATCTTTGTTTTCAAATGTAGTGATTTCAGTTTTGTCTTTGTTTAACTGAAGATAGTTTTGGCACATCCAGTTGTTAACTTCATCAATGCATTTGCACAGGGAGTCAATGGGGCTGTAGTCATTAGGTGATAGTGCTAAGTAGAGCCGGGTGTCATCAGCATAGCTGTGGTAAGCAATATTGTTATTTTTCATTATTTGGCTCAGTGGCAGCATATACAGGTTAAACAGGAGTGGTGCTAGAATTGACCCTTGTGGGACTCCGCATGTCATGGACGTCCACTCAGACTTATGGTCTCCTTTACTCAAATAATAACTTCTCCCTTCTAAGTATGATCTGAACCATTTGAGGACCATCCCAGAAAGCCCGACCCAGTTTTCCAGCCTGTCAAGAAGTATGGTGTGGTCAACAGTGTCGAATGCAGCACTGAGGTCGAGTAGAACCAGAATTAATGTTTTGCCTGTATCAGTATTTAAGCGAATATCATTTATAATCTTTATGAGCGGTGTCTCTATGCTGTGATGCGGTCGGAAACCAGATTGAAAATTGTCAAAGAATCCGTTTGAGTTCAAGAATTTGTTCAGTTGATTGAAAACAACTTTTTCAATGATTTTGCCTATGAAGGGAAGATTTGAGATTGGTCTGTAGTTGCTCAGTATGGAGTTATCCAGATTTCTCTTTTTCAGAAGAGGCTTAACTATTGCAGTTTTAAGGGCGGTTGGAAAAGTCCCCCAAAAAAGTGAGGAGTTTACCACTTCTAGGAGATCTGCTTCCAAACAGTTAAACACACTTTTGAAAAAAGAAGTGGGGAGTGCGTCAAGGGCACAGGTTGATGTTTTAAGATGCTGTACTGTGTCTTCTAAAATTTTACTGTCAATTGTTTTGAAATCAGACATAGTAATTTTCTGAGGTTTTGGTCTGATCTGTCTGACCCCAGAGCAACTCAAGGATGTGCTGATCGCCTTTCTGATATTTTTTATTTTCTCTGAGAAGGAGGAAGCAAACTCGCTGCATTTGCTGTCTGAGAGCATTTCTCTTGGAATGTGACTCAGGGGGTTTGTTAGTCTGTCTACAGTAGCAAAAAGAGTGCGCGTGTTGTTTATGTGTCTGTTTATAATATTTGAGAAGAAGGTCTGTCTAGCTTTGCCTAGTTCAACATTGAAAGCATGAAGGCTGTCTTTATAGATGTTATAATGGACTAAAAGTTTTGTCTTCCGCCACTTTCGTTTCATTTTCTGCATTGTCTTTTCATTATTTGAACTGCTGCTGAGTTTCTCCATGGGGCCTTTTGTTTGCCACTCTTTTTCCTGATTTTCAGAGGAGCAATATCATCAATTACACTCTTTTGAGTTAAAGGAGTTTTGAGTTAAACTTTTGAGTTAAAGGAGTCGAGGAGAAAATCAACAGTCTGCAGATATGCTGATATGTCGATTGATTGATATGTCAAAGAAGATTTATATGTCAAAGAAAATACAGAAATGATCAGACAGTGCCACATCCTTAATAACAATTGATGAAATGTTTAGACCCTTACTGATAAGCAAATCTAGGGTGTGTCCACGATTGTGTGTGGGTCCATTTACATGCTGTGTCAAATCAAAAGTGTTAAGAACAGTCATGAGCTCTTTTGTTGTACTGGATTCAATATTATCTATGTGAATGTTAAAATCCCCAGCAATAGCAAAACAGTCAAACTCTTAGGAAATTATTGATAACAGTTCTGTAAATTCCTCAATAAAGGCTGGAGAGTACTTTGGAGGCCTGTAAACAATGATAAGCAGGATATGTGGAGCACCTTTTAACACAATACCCAGATATTCTAGAGACAAATATTCTCCAAATGACACTTGCTTACATTGAAAGATATCTTTAAAAAGAGCAGCAACACCCCCACCTCTCCTAACTGCTCTGCAAACACTCATAAAAGTAAAGTTAGGAGGGGCTGCTTCATTGAAGAATGCTGCACTACAGTTTTTTTCTAACCATGTTTCATTTAGAAGCAAAAAATCAAGGTTGTTTGTGGTTATTAAGTCGCTGACTAGAAATGATTTGTTCTTAAAGGAACACGCCAACTTTTTGGGACTTTGGCTTATTAAGTGTATCCCCCAGAGTTAGATAAGTCCATATATATCATCTCCGTGCATCCCATAACTCAGTCTAACACACACTCCCGCTAGCCTAGCTTACCACAAAGACTGGTGCTATATGGCTTCAGCTAGTCTACTGCTCAAAAAGTGACAAAATAAGGCCAACATTTTCCTATTTACATGTTGCAATGTGTATAGTCACAGCGCGTACAAATAACAAGGTTACATGAGACACAGCTATCTTATAAACATATACATACTGTGGACTATATTCTGAAGAAAGACCGAAGAAATCTCACAGGAGGAAAAGGTGGTAGGAAAAGTCAAAGGGTTACGTCAAATCCAGCCTATTGATGTTTGTCATAGACATGTTTTGAATAAGACACATTCACAATTGTACAAATATTGTGATCATCCCTTATAAAAAGAATTTCAATTGTTGCCTTTTGGATGTAATTTTTGGGTATTGGGTGGTAGAATAAAAAAATAACAATTAAAGGGGTGGTGAAACACTCAGTTTCAGTCAATCTCATGCCAATCTTAAGTACCTATAGAGTAGTATTGCATCCTTTATATCTCTGAAAAGTCTTTAGTTTTATTATATTTATAAAAGAAATATGGGCTGTACCAAGTCTTTCCGGAAAAAAACGAGCGCCTGGAGGCGTATCGTGTGGGCGGAGCTAAAGAATGATCCGGGCAGCGAGTGGTAGCCAACGCAAAGAGATGAACAGAGGTGTGACATGAGCCATTTTGGGCTCATTGAAGACAAGACGTGCCACAGCGTTCTGGATCATTTGCAGCGGTTTGATTGCACAAGATGGAAGTCCAGCCAGAAGCGCATTGCAATAGTCAAGTCTAGAAATGACCAGGGCTTGGACAAGAAGCTGTGTTGCATGCTCCGTAAGGAACGGAGATTGGCAGAGAAATATGCATTTTTAACAAGCAAAATAATACAGCATCATGATACGCACTTTTAGCTGTCTTTAAACTATTATAGTATTACATAGCTTTGTCTTTATAGTATTTCAAAGGACAAAAACCTGAACTTTAACTTTTGGCTTTTACATCAAGTCAGCTGTCACTTTAGTTTGTTCAGGCCCTGTGTTGTCACACACTTGGCATAGCCCTTGTGATTGTAAGACTTGGATGCAGCTGCTTGGCCATGAAAACCCATTTCATGAAGCTCTCCACAGTCCACACTGTTCTTGAGCTAATTCGAAGGCCACACAAAGTATGGAGGTCTGTAGCTTTTGACTTTGCAGAAAGTTGTGCTGTGTTTTTACGTGGCCTACCACTTCATGGCTGAGTTGCTGTTGTTCCCAATGGCTTCCACTTTATTATAATACCACTAACAGTTTACCGGAATATTTAGTAGTGAGGAAATTTCACAAAGGGACTTGTGATTGTACAAAATTCCACAATTAGGTGGCAACATAGGTGGCAACCTATCACAGTACCACACGGTGACCCATTCTTTCACAAATGTTTGCACTTATTGCTGCAAAATTAGTTTTTAATAAAAGATCATATTTATCGATTTAAATACAAACGGGCAGTATTACAGCACTAATGTTTAGAGATGCTTTCCAGATTTTGAAGGTGAAAAGTTCCTGTAATGGTGCAAAGTATAATAATGCCACAGTGCAAAAATGCATATTTTTTTGCCAAATCTGAGCCATTCTCTCACAGTAAGCATGGAGAGAATGTAATAACACACAATGAAAATAGTCTTGGCTTGGTTTTTAGTTGTTTCTGACATTGAAACACAAAGGTTGTCTCAGGTTTTGGTAAGAGTTTGGCTTGTTCTACAATTTGTTCTACAATACAAACTCAAAATGGTTTACAAATGTTTCAGCAATGATAAAAGTAGACAGCAACATTATTAGCACTTTCAAGGAGGTAGTAGTCAGAGATGATAACACTTTTCTGTGCACAAAAAAAAAAACAAGAGAGAGAAAGAGTAGGCTAAGACTTTATGTATTATGTATTATGTTTCAAAATCAATTAAGACTTTATGCTTACTTTATGCTTAAGTATTATGCTGCGTTCCAGGCAGGTTTTTCAGCCTGTAATTTATGACTTGAAACCATGACTCTCGACTTTCCAGGCAAAGTCACGCCAAACTTCCTGAGCGCCAGGAAAAGTGGTAGCTAGATGTAAACAAAGCATGGCAGACCATATGAGGCTTCATTTACAATCATATCTATCGCCAAAGGTGTGGCCTACTTGCTTAATAAAAGGAGGATAAAAACAGTGCATAGGCAAGAGAAGCTGTTATACCTTTTATTTTACATTATTTGTATATTTGGAAATGTATTTGGTATTAATTCTTGCAAGTTGCACTCAATGGATTGAAAACTAGCTAATGCTAGAAAAGCTGCTGTTTGCTGATAAATAACGTTAGAGCAATAGCCCAGTGAACCCATGGTTGAACTACTGTCTAATTTTTTTTTGTTTTGTTTTTTTACAATGTCTTTAGCCTACTACCTTTCTGGGCCTTGAAAGCAGAGGCCTAACGTTGCAGACTTGCAGTAAAGAAAAGTCTGCAGTTGCAGAAAGCTCTCTGTATTTTTAGCAAAAAAAAATATCTTAATTTGTTTTCCAAAGATGAACGATCAAGTCTTTGGTTTAGAATAAATTGAGGGTGAGTAATTAATGACATAAATTTCATTTTGGGGTAAACTTTAAATTAGTATGTATGCAAGCTATAGCGATTAAAAGTTGCGTTCGCAGATTCACAGCATGACGTATGAAAGTGACGTTTTCAGTGGCACCGGTCTACTTAAATGTCTTGGAAAGAATTTACAAGTAAAATAGTAGCCAACTCTTACTGAAGAGATGTAGCCTAATTCATTAGGCTACTCGCCGCTTCATTCCCGTTAAAAAGCTGGCGCTGCAGTGAGTGTCCAGAAGCTATCGGTTTCGAGAAACGTTGACAATTGTCATCCTTTATCACTGTATTCTATTTTTACATAACAAACACGTGTTTTGTTTAAAATGTCTTAGTTAGCTATCCAACACGCATTGAGTGTTTATATTATATTATTTTTTGTTGTAGCCTAAAAACATTTTCCTTTTTATAGAGGCCTAATTCACAGCATAACACAAAGATTTCCAATTAACATTGTTTCGTATTTCGTCCTTGAAATGAAGCAAACTTGCTCCCTCTTTTGGTCAAAGTGGACAAAAACATCTCATAACGATGAGATTGAATCAGAGAGAAAACGGACTAAAATTGTTAGTAGGCTAGCTCAAACCTTCTTTTACGTAAATATAGGCCAACTTTCAGGCATTATTTATAAAAACAAAGCGGAATGTAGGCTACCGTCAGGCAGCAGCTACGTTTTGTCTCTAAAGAGATTGCTTGAGGAAAGAGATTATCTGTTGCTTGGATACGGAAATATATGCTTAATAGAGCAGTAGCCGTAACCATAAGTTAGATCCCAGTCAATTGATCCGTTTGACCTGATGAGCTGATGGAGAATCAGCTTGCAGTTGCAACGTAGCCATTATGTAAAGACTGTGTCTTAAGAACTTGCCGCCCTATGTCTAATTAGCAGGGTAATCAGTCTTAGCCTACTTTTGGGTATCAAATTAGCTAGACCAGTATAGCCTACGTTTTTGTGTAATAGTTGCATGCAACTGGCCCATGTATATTGAATCAAATAAATTCACTCTAACAATCCCATCACGGCAGTAAAGACATAACTGGGTTAAATGGATCTAGTGCTACATTCTGAAACAATTAGTGCCACTAAACCTAAACACACACACACGCACGCACACGCGTTTGTTTTTGTGACATATGGGGACATTCTAGGCGTAATGGTTTTTATACTGTGCAAATTTCCCAGCAAGCAATTTTCCGTCTAAAAGACGTCTACTAGCCGTCTAAACACACCCCAGACGTCTAGGCTAAATCAAGGCTAAACTTGGGCTGTCAGTGAAAATCTAATAGACGTCTAATCATAGCCCAAGATTAGACGGCTACTGAATGGCTTCATCTATACGTCTAATAGACAGCAAATATGGGTCTAGGCTAAATCAAGGCTAAATTTGGGCTGTCAGTGAAAATCTAATAGACGTCTAGCCATAGCCCAAGGATAGACTAATCATCAAATAGACGGCTAACGAATGACTAATATATACATTTAATAGACAACAAAATGGCTAAAGGATTCTTTTCACTCAAATATAACAGGTTCTAAAAAATAACAATCCATCCAAACACATTAAATATAAAGGTTTTATTTAGAAAAAGAACATTAACATAGACAACTTAAGATAATACAAAAAGATCAAAACATAAAAATGACCAAATAAAATTTTACAAATACAATTAAACATAAAATTAGGATAAGAAATATGGAATATTAACAACGTGATATAATTAAAATTATATATATATATATATATATATATATATATATATATATATATATATATATATATATAAAAAGTTAACCCTTTTGTTGGTTTATAAAACGCATCATCACGGCATCTGCCAAATAAGAAACAAAACATTGCACAAGAAAAGCCTTTTTGACATCATAATGTTTTACTTTATTTAAAGTAATTGTGATGAAGTCATTCTCTTTTGCTTGGATGCGCACTAAAGCTGGGCTATAAAAGGTTAAGATACATGTATGTGACATGTTTAAAGAGATAGTCATCATTTACTCACCCTCAAGTTGTTCCAAACCTGTATGGGTTTCTTTCTTCTGTTGAACACACAAAAATATATATTTGAAGAATGTTGATAGCCAAACATTTGATGGTAGCCACTGACTTTCATTGTAGGAAAATGAATACAATGGAAGTCAATGGGGCCCATAAAGCTTTTTATTGCCCAGGTTCTTCTTTTGTGTTCAACAGATGAAAAGAAACAACAAGAAGCAATGACATCTTGATTTTTGGGTTTAAAAGATGTTTTAGCCGTTATGTTGCATTAGAACAATGAGGTAGATGATTGGGGAAGCACTGAATGGTTTAAGGCCAAAGTAAATGTCTGATTTTCTGCTGCATTATGATCCATCCTCTCAGGGTGTCTGGGACAGGTCTCCTTTCTGTCCCCCGAGTCAAAACTAAACACGGAGAAGCAGAAATCAGTTTTTATACATAATATATCTGGAACAATCTCAAAGAAAACCTGCAGTCCTCCGGCAACTCTTAATTCTTTTAAATCAAGGTTTACTGTTTGCCACTGCCTTTTATTAACTGGAAATAAATAATGATACATTTCTTACACTGCACTGTAACTTTTACTCTGCTGTTATCATGTTTTTATTTTTGTTTGTTTTTTATAGAACAATGTCTTCTTATATTGTCTTTTTAGATTCCCCAATGTTGCTTTTATGTAAAGCACTTTTGGCTTGGTGAAATGTGCAATACACATTTGCCTTGCCAAGTCAAAGACTCATATTTTCATATAATGATCTAAAGAGTAAAAGGATATATGTGGCTTTCATAACAAATTATAATAGTTTGCACGTTTCGTGTTTATCCCTTTTTAAGGTGCCTATAGGTACTACATGTAGCATATAAGCTAACCACATGGCTTTGACAATATTACTTAGCTAAAATCTCACCGTCCATACACGATAACAAATAATGTATATAATGAACACATGTCAAAACGAAAACACAGATACTTACAAGGCCAAATAATGTCCTTTAACGTTTGCTGTTGCCCGTTGTTGTTCTCCGTTCTCCTCCTGTTGTGTAAAAAAAATTCACTCCAACCGACAGAAATGTTTTTCGCGATATCTGCCGTTGCCAGTAGTACAGGCTACAGTTGCCACCTAGCGGTTGAGAGTTGTAATTGATTTTTTAAATTTTATTTTAAAAAGAGACAATAGTTTACGATTTTCTTTGACTGTCTTACATTTTAAGTGAATGTTATGCCAGACAGCAAAGCTAAAACTAATTCAAATGTTTACAAAAGGTTGGGCTAAAAGCAGACTACACATAGCTCGTCCAATTCAGAGCTAAATCGTGGCTACAGATAGACCGTGACATGAAATGACACATCTTGCAAATATTATTGACATTGCGAACATGATGTAATATCAACCATATAATTTGCTACATTGCCAAAAACTAAAATTAATCAGTTTTGTCTTTTGACTAAAAATGGGCTACGAATAGCCGGTCTGTATAGGAGCTAAACCGTGGCTAGGCATAGCCATGAATATATCACGTTAAAGAAATGAAACCAAACACATTGTAATCACTGTTGACTTTGCTTACATGATGGAATATGACACATCTCACAAGTTATTTGGACAAAAAATACATGTAACCAAATTCAAGGTTATTTTGGCTAAAAGTGGTCTACTCATAGCCGGACTATATCAGGTCTATAGTTAATCTAGACGGTGAAATGACGGCTATTGCTTGCTGGGTTATTTTCTATCCCCTTACACTGCCCCTGCCCCTAAACATATCCATCACAGGAAACAATCTGCATTTTTACTTTCTAAAAAAAAAAACTAATTCTGTATGATCTATAAAGCATTCTGATGAGGACATGGCCAATGCCCTCATATTTTACCCTCCTTGTACCTATATCATACCCATGTCATTGTGTCCTCATATGTCACACACACACACACACACACACGCACACACACACACACGCACACGCACACGTACACGTACGTGCGCGCGCGTATTTAATCCATCAATTACCATTATTGGTATGATTTTAATTAATATTTATGTTTTAATAAGTAATTTTATTAATATTAGCCAGGAATTGTCTGATTTCTGTGATGTTTTGCCATTGGCTGGTTTGTCTAACTTTAAAATGAGTATGATGATATCAACATTTTGAAAGTTAATTTAATAATATAAAAATGATTCAATCTACTTCCTCATAAGCTTTAAAACACTTTACTGAGCAATGACACACTTTAGCTCTTTATCTCCATCCTGCATGGTCTAAAACCTTTTAATTGTCTTGTTATTTTGTATAGGCCTAAATAATCATAAATAATCAATCAACCTTAACAGCATGGCCAGAGCATCCAGTCTGTAGTCCTCACCAGTGCCTATAGCACACTTCCTGTCAGGATGTTGTGGGCAGTGGTAAGAAAATGATTGCCTATATACGATTTGCTAAAAGAGAGATAAAAGAGAATATATCTTTATCTGTTGATTCTCTGCATCATTCATAATGTTGGATAAATACGCCTTTTTACCACCAGATGTCGCTAAAACACTACTTGAGAGTAAACGGATACGATTCGTTACAATTTTTGAGCTGTAGCCGTTCGGCGTTTTTTCTCCTTCAAGAATAGCAAATTTAACCAATACCTAAATATAAAATATTGCATAGTGATGAAAAAATGGCATGATTGTGGGTGACAGGCTTTCTTTGATTTTATAATTTTTTTTCTCTCACAGTTTTGCAAGTCTTCCCAGGTCAGGTCTGTGAATTGTGTTGCTTTCGATTCCTCATTCTGTGACGAGCAGATGACACTGACAGGAAATTACACTTTTCTCTCATAGCGTTTCTTTTCTTCTTTTGCTTTTCAGTAGTACTACGGTTCATAGATTTGATCAGTTAATATTAATTTATTTTATATAGACAAGTGTGGTGGGATGGGTAAGTTTAAGGGTAAAGTTAGGGACAGGTGTGGCGGGATGAGTCAGTTTAAGGGTAGGGTTATGTGTAAGGGAAGTCTCAACTTAATTATAAATGTAACTACAATTTTTTTATTTTACAGATGTATTTAAATGCAGCTAATTAATCAATTTAAATTACAATGTAAAACATGTATGTATACAATAAGTGCACTGACTCAAATTATTAATTAAAATGTTAGTATATAGACAGTAGTTAAGGCCACCTAATAAGTTGTTCCAGATTTTGTACAGTTTTTTTATTGTACTTACTTACCCTGTAAGTATTTGAAACGAGGGGAACAGACACCACTTTAATTTAATTTTCAGCCCGCAATTTAAATTTCCAGGCTGCCGATTCAGACTTAGGCCTACCCTGTAACTACATGGTTAATTACCCCTTCATTTAAAAAAAAATAAAATACTTACCGTATAAATAATTTGTAAATTTTCCTGATAGTTACCCCTTTATTCCCCAAATATTTATAGTTATAGTATGATTACCGAAAGTTACACTGTAAATTCGCTTTACTTAAGCAGTACTTTCCGGAGTGTAATAGTAAGCGTTACCAAACATTGTTTTGGTTGTATCTTGGCTCTGCATGACTGTGTGGATGAATCATATGGTCATCCTACTGCTTACAACTCACTAGGCTTAAAGAGATAGTCAAAATTAAAAATATGTTTATTAATCACTCGCCCTCATGTTGTTTTTTATGAAATTAAAGAGAACTACCATTCTCAAGCCCCAGAAAGGTAGAAATGCCATGGTGTAAACTTAATTTTATGAAGTGACACAAGTTTACACTTTGGCTTTTCTACCTTTCTGGGGCTTGAGAGTGTTAGTTGTGTAGCATGGAGGCACAGAAAGCTCTCTTTTAAGCCCTCTTTAATTTCATTAAAAACAACATGAGGGCGAGTGATTAATAACATAATTTTCCTTTTGACTAACTCTTTAAGTCTAGTGAGTTTTGACTAACTCTTTAAGTCTAGTGAGTTTTGACTAACTCTTAAAGCCTAGTGAGTTTTGACTAACTCTTTAAGTCTAGTGAGTTTTGACTAACTCTTAAAGCCTAGTGAGTTTTGATTAAATCTTAAAGCCTAGTGAGTTTTGACTAACTCTTTATGTCTAGTGAGTTTTGATTAACTCGTTAAGTCTAGTGAGTTTTCACTAACTCGTTAAGTCTAGTGAGTTTTGACTAACTCTTAAAGCCTAGTGAGTTTTGACTAACTCTTTAAGTCTAGTGAGTTTTGATTAAATCTTAAAGCCTAGTGAGTTTTGACTAACTCTTAAAATCTAGTGAGTTTTGATTAAATCTTAAAGTCTAGTGAGTTTTCACTAACTCGTTAAGTCTAGTGAGTTTTCACTAACTCGTTAAGTCTAGTGAGTTTTGACTAACTCTTTAAGTCTAGTGAGTTTTCACTAACTCGTTAAGTCTAGTGAGTTTTGACTAACTCTTAAAGTCTAGTGAGTTTTGATTAAATCTTAAAGTCTAGTGAGTTTTGACTAAATCTTAAAGTCTAGTGAGTTTTGACTAACTCTTAAAGTCTAGTGAGTTTTGATTAAATCTTAAAGTCTAGTGAGTTTTGACTAACTCTTAAAGTCTAGTGAGTTTTGACTAACTCTTTAAGCCTAGTGAGTTTTGATTAACTCTTTAAGTCTAGTGAGTTTTGATTAACTCTTTAAGCTTAGTGAGTTTTGATTAAATCTTAAAGTCTAGTGAGTTTTGACTAACTCTTAAAGTCTAGTGAGTTTTGATTAAATCTTAAAGTCTAGTGAGTTTTGACTAACTCTTAAAGTCTAGTGAGTTTTGACTAACTCTTTAAGCCTAGTGAGTTTTGATTAACTCTTTAAGTCTAGTGAGTTTTGATTAACTCTTTAAGCTTAGTGAGTTTTGATTAAATCTTAAAGTCTAGTGAGTTTTGACTAACTCTTTAAGTCTAGTGAGTTTTGATTAAATCTTAAAGTCTAGTGAGTTTTGACTAACTCTTAAAGTCTAGTGAGTTTTGACTAACTCTTAAAGTCTAGTGAGTTTTGACTAACTCTTAAAGTCTAGTGAGTTTTGATTAACTCTTTAAGTCTAGTGAGTTTTGACTAACTCTTTAAGCCTAGTGAGTTTTGACTAACTCTTTAAAGCCTAGTGAGTTTTGACTAACTCTTAAAGCCTAGTGAGTTTTGACTAACTCTTAAAGTCTAGTGAGTTTTGACTAACTCTTTAAGTCTAGTGAGTTTTGACTAACTCTTTAAGTCTAGTGAGTTTTGATTAACTCGTTAAGTCTAGTGAGTTTTCACTAACTCTTAAAGTCTAGTGAGTTTTGACTAACTCTTAAAGTCTAGTGAGTTTTCACTAACTCGTTAAGTCTAGTGAGTTTTGATTAACTCTTTAAGTCTAGTGAGTTTTGATTAACTCTTTAAGTCTAGTGAGTTTTGACTTACTCTTTAAGTCTAGTGAGTTTTGATTAACTCTTTAAGCTTAGTGAGTTTTGATTAACTCTTTAAGTCTAGTGAGTTTTGATTAAATCTTAAATTCTAGTGAGTTTTGACTAACTCTTTAAGTCTAGTGAGTTTTGACTAACTCTTAAAGCCTAGTGAGTTTTGATTAAATCTTTAAGTCTAGTGAGTTTTGACTAACTCTTTAAGTCTAGTGAGTTTTGACTAACTCTTTAAGTCTAGTGAGTTTTGACTAACTCTTTAAGTCTAGTGAGTTTTGACTAACTCTTTAAGTCTAGTGAGTTTTGACTAACTCTTTAAGTCTAGTGAGTTTTGACTAACTCTTTAAGTCTAGTGAGTTTTGACTAACTCTTTAAGTCTAGTGAGTTTTGACTAACTCTTTAAGTCTAGTGAGTTTTGACTAACTCTTAAAGTCTAGTGAGTTTTGACTAACTCTTAAAGTCTAGTGAGTTTTGACTAACTCTTTAAGTCTAGTGAGTTTTGACTAACTCTTAAAGCCTAGTGAGTTTTGATTAACTCTTTAAGCTTAGTGAGTTTTGATTAACTCTTTAAGTCTAGTGAGTTTTGATTAAATCTTAAATTCTAGTGAGTTTTGACTAACTCTTTAAGTCTAGTGAGTTTTGACTAACTCTTAAAGCCTAGTGAGTTTTGATTAAATCTTAAAGTCTAGTGAGTTTTGACTAACTCTTAAAGTCTAGTGAGTTTTGACTAACTCTTTAAGTCTAGTGAGTTTTGACTAACTCTTAAAGCCTAGTGAGTTTTGATTAACTCTTTAAGCTTAGTGAGTTTTGATTAACTCTTTAAGTCTAGTGAGTTTTGATTAAATCTTAAATTCTAGTGAGTTTTGACTAACTCTTTAAGTCTAGTGAGTTTTGACTAACTCTTAAAGCCTAGTGAGTTTTGATTAAATCTTAAAGTCTAGTGAGTTTTGACTAACTCTTTAAGTCTAGTGAGTTTTGACTAACTCTTTAAGTCTAGTGAGTTTTGACTAACTCTTTAAGTCTAGTGAGTTTTGACTAACTCTTTAAGTCTAGTGAGTTTTGACTAACTCTTTAAGTCTAGTGAGTTTTGACTAACTCTTTAAGTCTAGTGAGTTTTGACTAACTCTTTAAGTCTAGTGAGTTTTGACTAACTCTTTAAGTCTAGTGAGTTTTGACTAACTCTTAAAGTCTAGTGAGTTTTGACTAACTCTTTAAGTCTAGTGAGTTTTGACTAACTCTTTAAGTCTAGTGAGTTTTGACTAACTCTTAAAGCCTAGTGAGTTTTGATTAAATCTTAAAGTCTAGTGAGTTTTGATTAAATCTTAAAGTCTAGTGAGTTTTGACTAACTCTTTAAGTCTAGTGAGTTTTGATTAACTCTTTAAGTCTAGTGAGTTTTGACTAACTCTTTAAGCCTAGTGAGTTTTGACTAACTCTTTAAAGCCTAGTGAGTTTTGAATAACTCTTAAAGTCTAGTGAGTTTTGACTAACTCTTTAAGTCTAGTGAGTTTTGATTAACTCTTTAAGTCTAGTGAGTTTTGACTAACTCTTTAAGTCTAGGGAGTTTTGACTAACTCTTAAAGTCTAGTGAGTTTTGATTAACGCTTTAAGTCTAGTGAGTTTTGATTAACGCTTTAAGTCTAGTGAGTTTTCACTAACTCGTTAAGTCTAGTGAGTTTTGACTAACTCTTAAAGTCTAGTGAGTTTTGATTAAATGTTAAAGTCTAGTGAGTTTTGACTAACTCTTAAAGTCTAGTGAGTTTTGACTAACTCTTTAAGCCTAGTGAGTTTTGACTAACTCTTAAAGTCTAGTGAGTTTTGACTAACTCTTTAAGTCTAGTGAGTTTTGACTAACTCTTAAAGCCTAGTGAGTTTTGATTAAATCTTAAAGTCTAGTGAGTTTTGACTAACTCTTTAAGTCTAGTGAGTTTTGACTAACTTTTTAAGTCTAGTGAGTTTTGACTAACTCTTTAAGCCTAGTGAGTTTTGACTAACTCTTTAAAGCCTAGTGAGTTTTGACTAACTCTTAAAGCCTAGTGAGTTTTGACTAACTCTTTAAGTCTAGTGAGTTTTGACTAACTCTTAAAGTCTAGTGAGTTTTGATTAAATCTTAAAGTCTAGTGAGTTTTGATTAACGCTTTAAGTCTAGTGAGTTTTGACTAACTCTTTAAGTCTAGTGAGTTTTGACTAACTCTTAAAGCCTAGTGAGTTTTGATTAAATCTTAAAGTCTAGTGAGTTTTGATTAACTCTTTAAGTCTAGTGAGTTTTGACTAACTCTTTAAGCCTAGTAAGTTTTGACTAACTCTTTAAAGCCTAGTGAGTTTTGACTAACTCTTTAAGTCTAGTGAGTTTTGACTAACTCTTAAAGCCTAGTGAGTTTTGACTAACTCTTAAAGTCTAGTGAGTTTTGACTAACTCTTTAAGTCTAGTGAGTTTTGATTAACTCTTTAAGTCTAGTGAGTTTTGACTAACTCTTTAAGTCTAGTGAGTTTTGATTAACTCGTTGAGTCTAGTGAGTTTTGATTAACTCTTTAAGCCTAGTGAGTTTTGATTAACTCTTTAAGTCTAGTGAGTTTTGATTAAATCTTTAAGTCTAGTGAGTTTTGACTAACTCTTTAAGTCTAGTGAGTTTTGACTAACTCTTTAAGTCTAGTGAGTTTTGACTAACTCTTTAAGTCTAGTGAGTTTTGACTAACTCTTTAAGTCTAGTGAGTTTTGACTAACTCTTAAAGTCTAGTAAGTTTTGACTAACTCTTTAAGTCTAGTGAGTTTTGACTAACTCTTTAAGTCTAGTGAGTTTTGACTAACTCTTTAAGTCTAGTGAGTTTTGACTAACTCTTAAAGCCTAGTGAGTTTTGATTAAATCTTAAAGTCTAGTGAGTTTTGACTAACTCTTAAAGTCTAGTGAGTTTTGATTAAATCTTAAAGTCTAGTGAGTTTTGACTAACTCTTTAAGTCTAGTGAGTTTTGACTAACTCTTTAAGTCTAGTGAGTTTTGACTAACTCTTAAAATCTAGTGAGTTTTGATTAAATCTTAAAGTCTAGTGAGTTTTGACTAACTCTTAAAGTCTAGTGAGTTTTGACTAACTCTTAAAGTCTAGTGAGTTTTGATTAACTCTTTAAGTCTAGTGAGTTTTGACTAACTCTTTAAGCCTAGTGAGTTTTGACTAACTCTTTAAAGCCTAGTGAGTTTTGACTAACTCTTTAAGTCTAGTGAGTTTTGACTAACTCTTAAAGCCTATTGAGTTTTGACTAACTCTTAAAGTCTAGTGAGTTTTGACTAACTCTTTAAGTCTAATGAGTTTTGATTAACTCTTTAAGTCTAGTGAGTTTTGATTAACGCTTTAAGTCTAGTGAGTTTTGATTAACTCGTTAAGTCTAGTGAGTTTTCACTAACTCGTTAAGTCTAGTGAGTTTTGACTAATTCTTAAAGTCTAGTGAGTTTTGATTAAATATTAAAGTCTAGTGAGTTTTGACTAACTCTTTAAGTCTAGTGAGTTTTGACTAACTCTTTAAGTCTAGTGAGTTTTGACTAACTCTTTAAGTCTAGTGAGTTTTGACTAACTCTTAAAGTCTAGTGAGTTTTGACTAACTCTTTAAGTCTAGTGAGTTTTGACTAACTCTTTAAGTCTATGAGTTTTGACTAACTCTTAAAGCCTAGTGAGTTTTGATTAAATCTTAAAGCCTAGTGAGTTTTGACTAACTCTTTAAGTCTAGTGAGTTTTGATTAACGCTTTAAGTCTAGTGAGTTTTGATTAACTCGTTAAGTCTAGTGAGTTTTCACTAACTCGTTAAGTCTAGTGAGTTTTGATTAACTCTTTAAGTCTAGTGAGTTTTGACTAACTCTTTAAGTCTAGTGAGTTTTGATTAACTCTTTAAATCTAGTGAGTTTTGACTAACTCTTAAAGTCTAGTGAGTTTTGATTAACTCTTTAAGTCTAGTGAGTTTTGACTAACTCTTTAAGACTAGTGAATTTTGATTAACTCTTAAAGCGTAGTGAGTTTTGATTGACTCTTTAATTCTAGTACTTTTAATTAACTCTTTAATTATAGTGAGTTTTGACTAACTCTTAAAGCCTAGTGAGTTTTGATTAACTCTTTAATTCTAGTAAATTTTGACTAACTCTTAAAGCCTAGTGAGTTTTGACTAACTCTTAAAGCCTAGTGAGTTTTACATGGGTGTTTACACGGGTACAACGTGTTATTTTCTTACTTGCATCTGACGCAGATCAGAATTTTTTGCACATATATAAACACAAAAAAATTATCATCCAATTTGAAGCACTTCCAAATGTGTGTAATTAGATACATATCTGATATCTGGACATCCAACCTACGTCTAAATATAAATATCTGATTCCCCTTGGAACTACAAAACACTGCAAGGCGAGGGCGGCACGCTTCCACACAAAGATTTGTTTAATGTTGTGTGATGAACCAGATGTGCCGGTGTACACTCACAGCTTTTTTTTTATTGAGGTGGGAACTTTATAAATTGCGCACACACAGAAACATTCAGGAGCTGCTTTTCCACCTCTGTCCCTTGAGTTTTAACAGCTTCACTACTGAAAGGTACTTTATTTTTCTCAGCAATAAGGTGATAACTTCACTGTAATTAAACCAACAAGCTTCACTATTAAGCTTCTCTCTCTCTTTCTTTCTTCTCTCTCTCTCTCTCTCTCTCTCTCTCTCTCTCTCTCTCTCTCTCTCTCTCTCTCTCTCTCTCTCTCTCTCTCTCTCTCTCTCCCTCTCTCTCTCTCTCTCTCTCTATTAATTTCAATTCAGTCGTGCTTTACTGGCATGGCAATTGTTTGTCAAACCATTAACATACATGTTTATATACATATATTAAATAAAATAATTATAAAATAATTAATTAATTAATTAATTACAATAATAATAGTAACAAGTTGAACAATCAGTAAACATTTAGAATTCTACACTGCACATTTTTTTGTTGGTTTCTGTTACTTAAAACAGTAAGTAACCTGGTTGCCTTAAAATTTTGAGTTTATTGACATTAAAAATTTGAGTTGATACAATGAAGGAAATTAGTTTAATAAATAGAAACTGTTATTTGTATAACTTGTATAGAAACTTGTATCTGAACCACATACAAAATTTGATAAATCATGAAAATAGCACTATTTGGCATGTTTCACTGCGTCATCAGAAATAAAAAACACACAATTGCCCAATATGCTTACAAAATCTTTTAATAATATTTGAATAAAGGTTGTCGAATCTCAAAAAAATGTCATTGTTTTAACTCAAAATTTTAATTTCAATAAACTCAATTTTAAGGCAACACATTTTTTCTTAAATAATTTTTTACAGTGTAGGAACAATTTTGAATTCTGTGTGTGTGTGTGTGTGTGTGTGTGTGTGTGTGTGTGTGTGTGTGTGTGTGTGTGTGTGTGTGTGTGTGTGTGTGTGTGTGTGTGTGTGTGTGTGTGTGTGTGTGTGTGTATGTGTGTGTGTGTGTGTGTGTGACAGAGAGAGTGTGTGCGTGTGTTTGTGAGAGAGTGCGTGCTTGTGTGTGTGTGTGTGTGTGTGTGTGTGTGTGTGTGTGTGTGTGTGTGTGTGTGTGTGTGTGTGTGTGTGTGTGTGTGAGCACATCACTGATTGGTCAACTCCTCCCTCTTTTTGTGACAGGCATCAATGTGCACAAAAATTTTTTTTGGATTGATTATATGTTTTTCATATGTTTAGTCTTTTGTTTAAATGAGTCTTTGCATGGTGGGTTCAGGGTGTAGTCTGTGATAAGATGTTTTGCTGTGAATCGTTGGATGGTGTAAGATTGAAAATGGCACACTTCCTGTCTCAGGATGTTGTTGTGGGCACCAGTAAGAAATGAATAGCTTATACAATTTGCTAAAAGAGAGATCAAAGTGATTATATTTTTATCTGTTTATCTGTTGTTTCCCATCTGCCTCACTCAAATAAGTAAACTGATGCTGAGTAGAGGACAACAGGAATGATTGTAGTGATCAATAAATGCAACATCATTCATAACTTACTACATATCAATTGTAGTAACCATATCGATTATACATTAAACAAATTTTACCACTTTTACCACCTCCCCTCAAAAAAATAATTATTTTAGTTACACAGACACTTTTAAATTACCTGTTTTAAGTGAGAAAGGTCTTCCTTGTGTGATTTTTCCATTTTCAAAAATAAAAAACTGCCCTATGATTTACTCACCCTCAAGCCATCCTAGGTGAATATGACATTCTTCTTTCAGACAAATAAAATTAGATTTATATTAAAATATGTCCTGTTCCCTTTCAGTCGGTCACTACAACGTACGTCATTACCAACGAATTGGGATCACTTCTGGGAGCCCCTATCAGCTTCGAGATATAGAAAACGGGCCAATGAACATTGGCGTGCGTGCTTTAGAGCAGAGCAGAAACAGGCTGCACACAAAACCTGTTATTCTGGCGCGGTCGATCCCTGGGTGCTTCAGCACTAAAAGAGCAGATTTCCTCACAAAAAGAGCTACACGGGGTGACCTGCCGTCCTTTTCAGGATGTCTTTCCACCCGTGCGTTTCTGGATGCGGTTGTTCCCTGTCGCCTGCCGATGGTCACAAGCGCTGTATCACGTGCCTGGGCTTAGAGCATGCTGAGGCGGCATTTGTGGATAGCTCATGTTCTCACTGCGGGAACATGACTATCTCTGCGCTTAGGTCGAGACCCACCTACCTTCGGGAGGGTGGAGTCCCCCTACCCATAGCTCGATTTAGGTCTTTTTCTGCCCAGCAGAATAGGCCTACTTCAACGGATGGCCAGGATGACCTGAGGATCACAGTTAGGGCAAACTCGTCGAGTGAACCTCCGCGGGACCCTAATCCCTCACAAGCGGTGCAACCAGTGGTGCTTCCGAAGGATCCCGTCGGCCCCTCTCATGGGCGTCCGATGGTTTCCTTTGGGGCACCCGTGGACGAGCAGATGTCGATCGCTGCATCGGAGGGGGAGTTTCAGTCCTCGGGGGATGAAGATCCGGCTGTACTGCCTCCCTCTGGGAGAGTGGCAATGGTCGAGTCGGACCGGGAGTTGACGACTATGCTTTCGCTGAAAAGGTCGGGCTTGAGTGGAACCCTCCACCACATCTTGAACCTTCTAGGTTGGACGATTGGTTTCTCGGAGCGGGCCGTGCTGGTTCTCAGCGTCCCGCCCCGGTGCCTTTCTTCCCGGAGGTGCATGAGGAGCTGACTAGGTTGTGGAAAGCACCGTTTAGCACCCGCGGGCGACCTGGTGGCTCCTCTCTCCTCACTACCCTTGACGGCGGGCAGGCCAGGGGGCATTGCCAGTTGTTTTATTCCCTGACCAAGGGGACCCTCGGCACGGATGCGCTAGCGCACAGCTGGCCCCTGGGGCCTACGCAAGTATGCGTTCCCCCCCGTGAGCCTTTTTGCACAGACATTGTGCAAGGTCAGAGAGGACGAAGAGCAGGTGCTGTTGGTGGCTCCGTATTGGCCCAACAGGACGTGGTTCCTGGAACTAGTGCTCCTTGCGACAGCACCTCCTTGGCCCATTCCTCTGTGGAAGGACCTCCTGACTCAGAGACGGGGCACCCTCTGGCACCCGCGTCCGGACCTCTGGAAACTCCATGTCTGGTCCCTGAACGGCACGTGGAAGTTCTAGGTGATCTGCCACAGGCTGTGGTAGACACCATCACTCTACAAGGCACCTCCATGCGTTGAAGTGGAATCTGTTTGTCGATTAGTGTTTTTCTCATTGAGAAGACCCCCGAAGATGGTCGGTCGGGGCCGTGCTTTCCTTCCTACAAGATGGGTTGGAGAGAAGGCTGTCTCCCTCTACCCTCAAGGTGTATGTGGCCGCAATCGCTGCCAATCACGACCTAGTAGAAGGTAAGTCTTTGGGGAAGCACGACCTGATTTTCAGGTTCCTGAGGGGCGCGAGGAGATTAAATCCGCCTCGCCCCCCTCTATACCCTCTGTCTCTGAGTGCACTGCATAGACCTCCCTTTGAGCCTTTGCAGTCAGTAGAGTTAAAAATCCTGTCTCTAAAAATGGTCCTCCTGACTGCATTGGCCTCTATCAAGAGGGTAGGGGACCTGCAGACCTCCTATACGTGCCCAAGGTTCCCACCACTCCCTTCCGGGACCAGGTGGTGAGCCTGCAAGCGCTGTCTTTGGAGGAGGCAGACCCAGCCCTAGCTTTTCTCTGTCCCGTCCGAGCCCTTTAGACTTACGTGGACAGAACGCAAAACTTTAGGACCTCAGAGCAGCTCTTCGTCTGTTACGGAGGCGAGCAGAAGGGAAAGGCTGTCTCCAAGCAAAAGGATGGCCCACTGGATAGTGGATGCCATTGTCTTGGCGTATGAATCCCAAGACGTGCCCTGCCTGCTCGGGATTAGAGCCCACTCCACCAGGGGTGTAGCCTCGGCCTTGGCGCTGGCTCGTGGCGCCTCGCTGACAGATATTTGTAGAGCTGAGGGCTGGGTGACACCCAACATGTTCGCTAGATTCTATAGCCTACGTGTAGAGCCGGTATCTTCCCGTGTACTCACTTCCCATAGTCGGTGGCACCGGAGTGCCCGTTCTAGTGTCGTCTTGCTGCGCCACTCCCTTCCTCATGGAACGGATACGTGGGTTTATATGCTCCAGTCGAGTTCCCCAGTATGGCGAACCCTGTTGAGTCCTCCGCAACCCGCGGCAGTCAGATGTGGCGGAGCATCTGACGCCAGGTCTAATACTCATATGCATTGGTGGAACTTGTGTTAGGCTGGGCCGGGGCCACCCCTGGGACTTCCGTATGTTGTACTGCCCACGGTAAGTCCATACGTGTAATTTCAACATGACATCCCCCTTCGGGGTAGTGTGGTTTCCGCAGTGGCCCCCAGGGGCAGGCTTTCCCAGCGTTATCCAATATTCCACTGATTGGGTCTTGTGGGATGGCAGTGTGACTCTCCCTGCAGGAATTTTCCCGGCCGTACAGACGGGGTCCGAGGGACTCCGTCAGGGCACTGAAAATGGTAGTAACTGTGCCGTTTTCCATAGGGATCCCAATTCGTCGGTCACGACATACGTCGTAGTGACCGACTGAAAGGGAACGTCTCGCGTATGGTAATCCTCGTTCCCTGTAGGACACGACGTACGTCTCCATTCCCTCCTTCAGGGAATGAGGGTTACCATACGTAACCAAGACGTTTCTCTTACTAGTATTATAATGGCAGTGAATGCACAAAAAAGTACATCCACCATTATAATAGTATTCCATGCATCTGTGAAGGCTTCATAAAGGCTTTCTGAAGCGAATCAGTGGGTTTTTGTAAGAAAAACATCCATATTTAACAAAATATAAATTAAAATATCTAGCTTCTGGCAGACTGTCTTCTGAATTCAACTTACGAAGTGAATGAGCAACTTTATCATATATTCATCAAGGGAAAATGTCAGTTAATGAGTATGCCCTCAATTTTCGAACCCTTGCGGCTATTTTCCTCAAATTCCACATCCCGTTCCATCTCAGACCAAAGCCCTGTTCGCACGGGATTAGTATTTTCTGGGGACCTCTGGTGATTTGTAATAATTGCAGAGAATGTCTGTGATCTTAATCCCGTGCGAATCGGCCATGTCTGTAATTTGTAAAGTTAAAATTCCCCAGCAAATTACCTACCATATTTCGCTGAACACCGAGGTCCTGTGATAATAGTAGTCCCGTGCGAATCGACATCTCTTTGATTTGGCCAGGATTAGGCGGATTGTATATATAATTTTTTTGTGTGTTTGTGTGTCCTGTGCGCATTTCTATCTTTATCTTTCACAAAGAATGGAGGCTGCATTCATAATGCGCGCCGTTATGAATTCCTGTGCGGCCGCAGAGATATACTTTCACTTTAGAATGAGTACCAATTTGGGAGCAAATTGCTTGAATGGTGTGTTTAATATTAATATCACTACTATTCTTAATCAAAAACAACAACAGAACATTACAATGACAAACTCGCTTAAATGGGTATTTACATTTAGCTTTGAAACTGAATCTTCCACCGTATATTGTCACTTCTTACTCGTGATGAATGAAATCTGACTCCTGCCGCTGGTCTGTGCTCAGTTAAGTTTTTAATTGTAGCCTCTAACTGAACAAAATAATTTTTATTACGATGAAACAATAAAAATGATATTGATACATATGACTGTTTATGATTTCATACAGCTATAACTATAACAAAAAAACATTTACAATTCTTGACATATCGGGGAGATAAGTCAGTAAATTTGAGTAAAATCACAGGCTTTCACTGCATGAAAAGTGGGATTTTCGTCCCCGTAAACGGCCGGAAATCTCCCTGATTTTCGACAATTAACGTCAGTTTACAGCCTGTGAACGTCGCGTTCGTCTGTGCCACATATTGACGGAAACGAACCATGACGTATGTGGAGCTTGCGGAGGCATGCTGGCGCCGGCGCTAATGGCTCTAATTAGCATATGAATAGCAGCTCTGGGCGTTGCCTTGCCGGAATGGCTTGAATTTCCTCACTCAGTATTGGTTGAAACTACTACATTGAAACAAGAAATATCACTCGTGATTGGTTGGCAGATCTGTTACTATTGGTCAACCTGGGTAATAAATTAATAAATTTAAACCCCCAAATTATAATAATTTTACACACATATATAAAATTATGATTTGCATATTATTTTTTAATTGTATATATATTCATGTGATATGCTATTATGTTTTATATTCATGTCATTGTTATCCTATGGACTACGCTATTATAACCATCAAGGACATTCATTTATTGAGGAAAGGAAAATATGCCAGGGACGTGCAGTTTATTCAAAGAAAGAGCTTTATTAGAACAAACACACAACCAAATGCAAAACGTTTGAGATCTGCCCACACAACGATAGGAAGCTCAAGGAGAAGCCCAAAATCCTACAGCACCATGAAGTCTCTGTTTTCCGCTTCAGAGCTGTAGGTAACTAGCACCATTCTGTCTGTTTTAAGTCCATTTTTCAGACGTCTGTCGTGCGTTGCCCTGTTCTTTGGAATCGCCTCTAATCTCGATTGCAGCGTGGCACAGAGCTCGGCGAGCTCCTGGCTGGTCGAACAGTCCATCCAGACACCGCGCGAACGATGCCGTCTTCCTCATCAGAAATCAGGTCTATGGTAGCGCACTTCCAAAGGCCCACCTCATCCTCAGCTAACACACTCTTTCTTGCTTGTAGCAGCTGTAAAAACAAACAATAAAGACAATCAGTATTGCGCGATGTACTGCGTAAAATGCACCTGAAAAAGTCACACTGACCAAAAACGGATCTAATCTAATAAATCTTACCCTCTTTCTTCTCAATCGACTCCGAGCTGCACTCTTCACAGCTTCTGCGTGCGATGCAAGAACTGGATGTTTGTACCTCCTGCCGCCTGCGTACTGTCTCTATGTCTTACATGCAGCTGGAAAACAATTAAATGAGTGTTATGACGAAGTTGTGAAGACGGCGTACTGCTTCCTGTAAAATGACCAGAAAAAGAAAACACTTTTATAAAGCAACTTACATTTGTTCTTTTACAAGGCTAATTTCAGCTTGTGCTACTTAATAAGCTTTGCTTTAGGTTACTTTAGCTTAGATAACAGTCTTACCGCAATCTTAGGACTGGTCTTCTCTTAGGCACTCGTCTTCTCTTCTTAAAGTTAGTATCTTCCACACAGTTTTTCGACTCCAAAGCAAGCAACTTATCATCTATGGACAGCAACCTGGAGATTACTAAAGTGAACTGCTCGTTAAAATCGGCAGCAAACTGAGCAAGCTGACGAGATAGCCCACTGATTGCATTCAGCTGTTTCTCCCCGCCGGTGTTACGGATCAACTGGGGATCATGTTATCTGGGGACGGGCGCGTGCACGCAGCTAGTTTTTCCTGGATTTACAGCAGATGTTAGACGAGGACAGATTCGTCACAGCGGATTTTCCTCTGAACACATTTAAAACGCTTTCCACATTATTGGTAAATGTTTGCATAATATCAGGCTCTGTGTTTTCCTCTGTCGCTGCTTTGCTGTATGTTTCAAACGCAGTTTAAGGGAATTTTTAATGTGGTTTCATTTCACAACACAGACCACGCCCACATTTTGTTACATTCTTTTCGATGAAAGTCGTATCCAATGACAATTACATTCAATAAATTACATTGTGTCGTATTAGTATCGGAATTTTTATTTTATTTTTTATAAATTGTTTTTGTAATTTGCTTAGGGTATTTTTTAAATTATATATATATATATATATATATATATATATATATATATATATATATATATATATATATATATATATATATATATATATATATATATAATTTAAAAAATACCCTAAGCAAATTACAAAAACAATAGTTATTAAAAATAAAATAAAAATTCCGATACTAACTAAAATAACTCATAGCCTGTTATATTAGCCTATTATATTCTATTATAATCTATTATATTGCCCACCCCTTGCCCACCTGCACATCCCAGCTGATATACAAGATTTGGGGGGTCATTCTGCATTTGAAAGTTTGAAAGGGTTTTAAATCTTCTAAATAAAGTAAAATGATTCAAAATCAAGTAATTTATATATGCCAAAGTCAACTTTAAACATATACAATGTAATTTCCAAACAGCAAAATTGTGGCCAGTGAAAATGCTGAGTGGCTAGTAACTTTGGAAAACCACTAGCCACGGTGGCCGGTGAGCAAAAAAGTTAATGTCAGCCCCTATATGTATGTGTATATATATATATATATATATATATATATATATATATATATATATATATATATATATATATATATATATATATATATATATATATATATATATATATATATATATATATATATATATATATATATATATATATATATATATATGTAGTGCCGTTAAAAATTAATTTGCGTTAACACGTTAATTTTGACAGGCAATGATATATGATATATAAAGTTTGCTGATGTATGACGCCGCTTATTAGCAGGAGACCGCAATGAATTGGTAAAAGTTGCGGTGATTGGTCAAAATTGCGAGTCGCACTGAATTCACGGGGACTGATTGCAAATGACACACAATAAATAATCTAGAATACTTTCATCAAATATATAAATTCAAGCTTAAGTTTAAGATTTTACAATTAGGCTATACTGAGCCTGATCTATCTAAGAGATTTTCTTAGAAGGAAGTTAATACCTTTTAGAAAAATGTCACATGGGTTAAAGCTCCTGCTACCCTGATTTGCATTTGTATAGCTCACAGCATGTTCATTTACATGTTAAAGCCTCCCCTGGAGTTAAGGGAAGGGGGGTCTTGGGGGGGACAACTGCCAAGCAAGGCCCACGTCAATTTCTGACAATTCACGGCAGTTTTCGGTGTCGCCTGCAAACTGCCGTGTACAGTCGTAAACCTGATCTTCCACGACAATCTACAGTGCCGCTTACTGACGAAAATCCCACTTTTCATGCAGTGTTTGCTTATCCTGTGTGAATGTGCCATGCAAAATTCAGATGTGGGGGAGTAATTTCTAAATCACAGATAATACTAATCCTGTGCGAATAGGGCTCAAGATTCTCCCAGTAAACTCCACCACCATCGAGAGTCCAGTGGAGAGGAGTTCGGTGGACATACCTATATGTTATGCCCCTTCAGTGATGTCTTTTGCCACTCTACTTTTTCACACACAGGACATTACACAAACATGATTATCGTGCATTGTCCATCATGGCGGTAGGTACCTCTACCACTGGAGCTGGACCGGTGTTGTCTTAGCACCAGGGGACCGCGGTCAGACTCCATCTATGCGTTTTTTTTCTCCAAGAAGCTCCGCCCAGCGGAGACAAACAATGACATTGGCAACTCCTTGCTATTAAATTAGCCGTCTACTACATTATCACTTCAGACAGAGCATTGTAGTGTCACTGAGGAAAAATTACACTCATTCACTACTATAGGAGGAGAAGAACTGGCTAAACTTGTTAAATCATCAAAATCAACAACATGTATGCTTGACACTATACCGACTAGGCTATTAAAAGAGATACTTCCAGAGGTCATAGATCCTCTGCTTAATATCATTAATTCATCCTTGACATTAGGATATGTACCGAAAACTTTTAAGTTGGCTATAATTAAACCACTTATTAAAAAAACGCAACTTGATCCTAAAGAATTAGTCAATTACAGGCCGATCTCGAATCTACCGTTTCTATCAAAAATACTAGAAAAGGCTGTGTCTTCACAATTATGTTCCTTTTTAGAAAGAAATGGTATATGTGAGGATTTCCAGTCAGGATTTAGACCGTATCATAGTACTGAGACTGCTCTAATTAGAGTTACAAATGATTTACTCTTATCATCTGATCGTGGTTGTATCTCTCTATTAGTGTTACTCGATCTTAGCGCTGCATTCGATACTATCGATCACAATATTCTTCTGAATAAAATCAAAAATTATGTTGGCATTAGTGGAACTGCTTTGGCATGGTTTAAATCGTACTTATCTGACCGTTATCAGTTTGTAGCAGTAAATGAAGAGATGCCACACCGATCACAAGTTCAGTATGGAGTACCGCAAGGCTCAGTGTTAGGACGGCTGCTCTTCACCCTGTATATGCTACCACTGGGAGATATCATTAGGAAGCATGGCGTTAGTTTTCATTGTTATGCTTACGATACTCAGCTCTATATTTCCTCACGCCCTGACGAAACCTACCAATTCACAAGATTAACGGAATGCATTGCTGATATAAAAAATTGGATGAATAGTAATTTCCTGCAACTTAATTCAGATAAAACGGAATTTTTAATTATTGGACAGAAAAGCTCCACAAGTAGTAACCGAGAATACTGTCTAACACTTGATGACTGCTCTGTCAAGCCCTCGTCGTCAGTGAGGAACCTGGGTGTGCTCTTTGATACCAATCTTTCATTTGAAAGCCACGTTTCTAGCATCTGTAAAACCGCATTCTACCATCTTAAAAATATATCTAAATTACGGCACATGCTTTCAATGCAAAATGCTGAACAGTTAGTACATGCGTTCATGAGCTCAAGGCTAGATTATTGTAATGCTCTACTCGGTGGTTCCCCGACTCGCTTAATAAACAAACTCCAGCTAGTCCAAAATGCAGCAGCTCGAGTTCTTACTAGAACCAGGAAGGATGATCATATTAGTCCAGTTCTGTCAACACTGCCCTGGCTCCCTATTAAACATTGCATATATTTTAAAATCTTGCTTATTACTTATAAAGCACTAAATAGTTTAGCTCCCCGGTGCTTAAGCGAGCTTTTAACACATTATACTCCATCACGTCTATTGCGGTCTCAAAACTCTGGCCAGTTGATAATACCTAGAATATCTAAATCAACTGCAGGTGGTCGATACTTTTCCTATTTAGCTCCTAAACTCTGGAATAGTCTTCCTAGCATTGTTCGGGAAGCAGACACACTCTGTCAGTTTAAATCTAGACTAAAAACACATCTCTTTACTATGGCATACACATAAAACATTTTTAACTTTCATTATTCAAATCAATTGACTGATTGTTAGGCTGCATTAACTAGGTCAGCCGGAACCGGGAACACTTCCCATAACACCTGATGTACTCGTTACATCATAAAAAGAGTGGCATCTACACTAATGTTAGTCTCTCTGTTTATTCCGAGGTTTATCCCGGATCTGGGCCCTGTCCGAATCGGATGGTGGACCTGCCTGGACATGACCAACGCATCCTGGAGTGTCTGCTGAGCCATGTCAAATGGTGTTTCCTTCAAATTTGCCTCACCGGCACAACATGCTCAAAACCCGTCTTCGGCGCAATAATTCCGATCTTTCATGTATTCATACTCTTGTGTAATCGACGCCCCATCCTAAATAAATCTGTCTCTTCCGTGATACCCTGAAATTTTGAATATTCCAATCTAATATGATTTCTGACCTGTAAGGTTGCCAGAATAATAATCTTACACGGTGTGTTAATAGGCCAGAGGAGAACTGGCACCCCGACTGAGCCTGGTTTCTCCCAAGATTTATTTTTCTCCATCACGCCCTGATGGAGTTTTGGTTCCTTGCCACTGTCGCCTTTGGCTTGGCTTGCTCAGTTGGGGACACTAAAATTATGATTAAAGTTATTCAACTAATTATGCAAAAAAATAATGAATTAGGTTTTATTTAATTCTATAAACTATAATACTGATATGCCAACATTGTCGCTATATGATAAATTAAAATAAGCTGATAACATCACTGTTTTCTCAAGTACGACTGTACAGCCAAATCTAATTTTGTTGCAATATTATCCTGTTTGACACTGTGAAGCTGCTTTGACAAAATCGTGATTGTAAAAGAGCTATACAAATAAAGTTGATTGATTGATTGATTGATTCTTACGGACCCCAAAAACCTTAAATACATAAGAGGAGCTAAGGGACTCAACCCCCGCCAGGATTGTTGGGCTTTATTCTTTACTTGATTTCTCCATCTCCTATCATCCAGGCACATAGAATGTGAAGCCGGATGCCCTCTCAGATGCCCATCCCTTCCCTCACACGACTGAAGAGGTCGAGGAGTAACCTGAGCCCATCCTTTCCAAGGAGCTGATAGTGAGTCCCATTCAATGGTCCTCATATCTGCTACCTCCTCCAATGTATCCACAGCTACTCTGCCGGGCTGTCCAGTTGACTATCAGTATGTCACCAGGGCACAACGCATATCTCTCATCCACTCTGTTTACTCATCTCTGGGAACCCAGGGGCAAATAGCACCGTCTCGTTGCTAAAGTAGTGCCTAATATGGCCATGGATGTGAGACTGACTGTCCCATCATAAAGAGCCCTCACCATTTATAAACAAGCAAACTTTACCCACTGCCCATTCCCATCTGGCCACGGTCACACCTAGGAGTGGATTTCATGACTGATCTACCTCCCTCAGATAGTAATACATTACCCCTTTAAGAAATCAACTTTTCATTCAGCCTTTGAAAAATAAAAGTTATATCCTGTAAGTTTTAGAGCTGAAAACATCCTTGTTAGTCAAAGAAAAGCTTTTATAGACACCAGGCCCAACAAAAGCTCGATCTCAGAACGTGCTAGGCTGTGAGTGGTGAAGCACCGCCAGAAGAAGATCAACGCCTGTTCATCACTGTCTGTTTACACCCGCCCAAGGCCTAGTGTTAAACCAGATCGCGCTACCATGCAATAAATGTTGAGGATTACAAAAATGTGTGCAGTGCCTGGGCTCAACAGTAATGGAGCATGTAAGTAACTGTTCATTCTAATGCCTGATCTGAAATGTAATGATTCATGTATAGTTAGATGTTCTTTGTCCATGTGTCAGTAAATCAAACCAGTAACTAAATGCCAACTTGCATTGTTTCTCTTAGTAGGATGAAAATAATCTGTTATTTAATGGTGATTCAGTTCTATAAAGAAACAATAAAAGAAAGCTCCCTTTGCAATAGTTTGAGCTGCCAATGAAGTGAGAGTTTATTAGTGATGCGTTTATCAGTGACTCACGTTTTATTTAACGAATCTCTTAACTATAATCAAGTTTGCACTGTTAGTGAAGATGAAAGCATTCGTTAGTGTACAGAAACTAAGACCCTGTCCACACGTAGAAGCGTTTAGCTGTATACGTGTATTCGCGTTTCGTCTACACGGATCCGGCGTTTTAGAAGCATGAATCCAATATTTTCTGAAACCGATTCCCAGAGTGGATAAATCTGAAAACGACAATCTTGCATTTTCGTTTGTGCAGCAAATCCGTATATTTTGTGAAACGGTGATGTCATCACACTGTGTCCAGCACGGTGAAAGACTAAAGGGATACAACTATGGGTACTGGGCATGCGCACATCAATATTGTGTCATTTAATTACCGTATTTGCATTATTGTGGGCTGAGGTAGGTGTAGGCATTAATAAAGCACATCTGTTAAGTAGCAAATGTATTTATTGTTATTTTATCGTGACATTTTGCCTCACCTCCTACCACTGCTATACCACCTTCTAGCCACAACTCTTCTTCTCCGTTTTAGTGTATTTATGTGGCAGAATTACAGCACCAAACACTGGCCTGGCATGTATACTACATCGTTTTGAGTCGGTTTCATTGCTCTCTTGTGTACGCAGATATTTCTTGAAATGAGGAGGAAAAAAAATAGACTGGGAAAGCTCTAGCTTCGTGTGGTAAGTTGAAATAATAAGAACCACTGCTTTCACATGTGTGTGATTGGCTACAAGCAACACTGCAACCTGTCACGCCACAATCTGAATGTAATGCCATGGCATCTTAATATAATGCCAAAGATCTAACTGTAATGCAACACTTTTCACGATTAGTTAACCATGAGAGCTGTAGGATCCTGATATGACCACATCCTATTCTCAAATCACTCTACTGGCTTCCTGTCTCGCTCAGGATTGAGTACAAGCTCTCCCTCCTTACTCATCAGTGCACCCATGGTGACACAACCACCTATCTCAAGGAACTGCTCACCACCCAAACATCCACTTGTAACCTCCGTTCTGTTTTAACTTATCTTCTCAAAACTCCCAGGACCAAACTCCATACTATGGGAGATCGGGTTTTCTGCTCAGCAGCCCTAATCTCTGGAATGCTCTGCCTGACCACCTGCGGATCCCATAGACTCTAGATGCTTTTAAACGTGGTCTTAAAACCTACCTTTTTAGCAAAGATTTTGGTTGAGTTGTTACTTCTTAATTATTTTTGTTTCATTTTTCATTTTTTAAATTGTTTTAAATCTGTAGAACTTTGAAATTTTGTTTAATAGAAAGTGCATTACAAATCAAATTTATTACTATTATTAATAGTAAAAATGCGCTAAAAGAGAGAGTAATATTATTTCAAATGGCAAGATGTTAGCCAATCACAGCAGTGGGCGTTTACACTGAAGTCTCACAGCAGACACGCCCCTTAAACGAGAGCATCAGGGGAGGAAAAATGCCTTTTATTTCTTAATTATGACTATTTTTTGATGTATAGATCATTCTAACGTTATAAGTGCACCCTAGGAAACATCATAAAACAATAAAACAATGCAGTTCATGACCCCTTTAAACATTACAAGGTCAAAACTTTAAAAGAGAAACATCATATGCACAAAATCATATGCACAGATTAATGGTTCACAATAAGATTCATCCATAACATGGATTTCAAGGGTTCACCCAAAAATGAAAATTCTGTCTTTCATTTCATCTTACCTCGATTTATTGCAAACCCATAAGACCTTTGTTCATCTTCGGAACACAAATTAAGATATTTTTTATAAAATCTGAGAGCTCTCTGACTCCTCCATAGACAGCAATTTAATTAACACTCTAGTGGTTCAAACTTTTTTTTATGAAGCGGTGAGAATATTTTTTGTGCGCAAAAATAATGACTTTATTCAATAATGCCTGTGTCAGACTCTTACGCTGTTGAGGCAGAGTAAACAGTGCAGTACTTCCAGAACACAGGCTGACCATTGGCCGATGCTGTTGAGCACCGCAACGCATGTGCAGGAGTCGTTCTGCTGTAGAAATAAGAACTGCTGCACTGTTTATGAAATTGTTGAATAAAGTATACTCGTCACTTTATAAAAGGAGGGGTAAACCACTGTTTAATGATGTCTTTACTACTGTGAGGCATTTGGTTTAGCTGCTCTGGAATTGATTCCATTAAAATGATGGATTTGAAATATTGACACAGTAAATAACTTTTTTAGAGCAGAGAAACTGGGGAGCAGAGCAACACGACAATCCTGGCCCGCACGCTCTTTACTCCCTTACTCTTCCCACACTCCCCTTCTCATTACATCATCCTCTTTCTCAGAGAACTCAACACCAAAATAAAAGTCCTTAACAAAAATATTCAATTGGATTGACATGAGAGTAGGAATTAATAACAGAATTTTTATTTTTGGGCAAACCAACCCTTTAATAAGATATAGTGAATTTTAATTCCATGCCAACTTTCTCACTTGCTGTGTGATTGCAAATAGCCTGATGTCACTATTGTTACTGATGTTACTATATCCATGCTTAAGATATATCTAGTGCTTTAGGATGTTTTGTACAATGTGCATGTAACAGACTACATTGTGATGTTTGTTTTGTGTCCATTTTTGACATTTCTGTATGCTTAAATATGCTTAAGGTTATGCTGCCTTATGTCTTAATAAGTAGGGACTTTTATATTGACGGGTGTTGCAATCTACGGCGCGCCACGGGAAAGAGAGTGAGAGCTCGCGGTTCAGTGGTTCATCTTACAGTGAGTTTAAGCAGATTAAAGTTTACAGTTTGTTTAGCACCCCCCGAAAAGGCATAAGGTGTGTATGTGCTTGTTTTTTGTCATTTGTAATTAGTATTTGCTGTACAGTCCCTGACAAAAGTCTTGTCGCTTATCTATTTTCTAGAAATACCTGATATTAACCTGACTTTTAATTAATTAATTGGTGTTAGAAATAGCTCATATGAAAAGCTAAAACCCTCCCAAATGATGTTCAATGCACTGAAATAAATAATATTCACAGAAAAAATATTTATCATTTAATCAAGGCGGAAAGGTCCAATTTTGGCAAGACAAAAGTTTTGTCGCCTATACAGAAATTGAACAAATTTACAGCAAATACAAAAATATGTCAGCAAATTAGGTTGTGGTGCTGTGAGATCCAAATTTAATATCTTGTATGACTTCCATAAGCTTGAAGGACTGCATCCATGCGGTTTGGCAAGGATTCATACAATTTATTGATGAAGTCATCAGGAATAGCTAAGAAAGCAGTCTTGCATGCCTCCCAGAGTTCATCAATATTCTTTGGTTTCGTCTTCCATGCGTCCTCTTTCATCCTACCCCACATATGCTCAATGATGTTCATGTCTGGTGACTGGGCTGGCCAATCCTGGAGCATCCTAATCTTCTTCGCCTTGAGGAACTTTGATGTGGAGATGGAAGTATGCGATGGAGCACCGTCCTGCTGCAGAATTTGGCCTCTTTTATGGTTGGGAATATAAGAGGTAGCTAAGATTTCTTGGTATTTTAGACTATTGATGTTGCCTTCCACCCTGCAGATCTCTCGCACACCCCCATACTGGATGTAACCCCAGACCATGATTTTTCCGCCACCAAACTTCACTGTTTTCTGGGTGAATCTCGGATCCATTCTGGCTCCAGTAGGTCTCCTGCAATATTTGCGGCGACTGTGGTGTAATTCAACAGAAGATTCATCTGAAAAATCCACCTTCTTTCACTTTTCCAGCGTCCATCCTTTTAGCAGGCAGTGGGCCTTGGCAAATGCCACACGGTTTTTCAATTGTCTTTTGTTTAGTGCTGGCTTCTGGGCACTGATTCGACCATGGAGGCCATTTCGAGACAGAATCTGACAAACTGTTCTGGTTGACACAGGGACTTCAGGTGACCAGGTCTCGTGGAGCTCTGCTGCAGTGGAAAATGGGCTGGCCTTGGATTTTCGAGCCAACAAATGGTCCTCTCGAGCAGTTGTCTTGCGGGGTCTGCCTGACCTGGGCTTGTCAAAAACGTTTCCAGTCTCTTCAAATCTTTTTTTTATCCTCTGTACTTGACGATGAGACACATTGAAGGTGTCTGCCACATCAGCAGTGGATCTGGTCTTCAGCCTCTTGATAATCAAAACTTTAGTCTCTGGGTGAATCTTAGGCATGTTTGCAGAGGTCTAGTTGCAGTTGATGTGAAGGTCAAGCGTACTGGGGTTCTTTTTATACACACTTGAGACCTAATTGATCCATTATTAGTCACAGGTGAAGCTCATATGACAAGGTGACAACACTTATGTCTTTGCAAAAATTGACTCAATGGGCTTTACCAAGCTGTGAATATTAGAATACTTTTTGAAAGTTGAGTTTTTCACTGAAACATTATCACAAAAGCTGGTGGGATTAAAATGAGCCATTTCTTGTAAAAAAATCTTGATTAGAAATATATTTCAGTGGCACTTTAGGTAAATTTGTACACAAGCGACAAGACTTTTGTCAGGGACTGTATTATGTTACTGGTAATGCTATGAAGAGAGCGTTTGTGTACGAGGTGTTAATGAGCACTTCTTTGCTTTTGTTCAGCTCTTACGGTGATTTTTTGGAGATAAATGGTTTCAATAAACTCCATGAAACATCAGTAAAGTCTGGCCATCATTCGGAAGGGGTCCGCTACAGTGCACATACACTGTAAAAAATTATACGTTCAATAAGTTATGACAACATATGTTTTTACATTGTTTTAACTCATCAAAATAAGTTAAGCAATGTTAAACTTGTTTTTATTAGTTATACAAGATGTAACTCATTTTTTAAAGTCAGTTTAACATAATTTAAGTTGAAATAACTTAAACATCCAAGTCGATTGTACTGCAAAAGTTCAAAATTTGTCTTTTTTTTACAGTGTACCAGTAAACTATTCACATAATTAAAATGATAATTACTGTTACTTTCATCACATACCATCTCTGCAAATATCGGGCTTGGGATTTAGGATTGAATACTTGGCCTGCTGGTGCAACTAATTTAATTGTATTTGAGCCGACTGTGCAGAAAATTGAATCAACACAGGAAATCACTGCTAATGTGTCAAAGTTTAAAGAAATGTAAAAGGTTAAGACAAAAAAAATTCTGAGTAAATGTAGAAAAATCCTTGTGTTGGAATTATCCCTGCTCTCCCCTAATGAGTTTTGATGGATCTAAAATCCCTCCAGAGCATATCTGTGGCCTGCTGGTGACAAATCTGTATTAAGAGATGTTTTCTCTTACTCTCCCCAATCAAAAATGGGTGGGGTTCTGTCTGTCTGTCATTAAACATTCTGGTTTTCTCTTGCCAGTCTCCCTTCATCAATCTGTCTACAGTATTCTTACACCAGGACAACCACACCATTCAATAAATCACTGCATTACTTGGAGAACTAATGAATCAGTGCACTGCATGATGGCGGGGGTGGAGTATCATCTGCAAGGACGTTTTGGGGTCACGGCAAGGCTGCTGTCCTCATTCATACTAGAGAAAGAAAAAAGTGGATGAAACCAAAGTGTTTTTCAGCCTTATAAGAACAGAAGGGCTTCATTGTAAAAGGAAGCATGACGTCAAACCCTGTCCAGAAAATAGTTTCTCAGAAGAAGTGGGTTCCAGGCAGTGTTTTGATGGCATCAACTGATTGTGCTGAGGGAATTATGAGCTTTTGTTCTTGAGGCAATTCCTTCTCATCCATCACTAAGATTTTTTTTTTAGTCTGACAATAAATAAATGATACACTTGTCTTCCAAAGCACATGAACTTCTGATCTCCTAAAAATGCTGATAGCTGACAACAAACATTAGCAGCCAGTTCTCCACACCACAAACTGACAAAGTCAAGTCACCTTTATTTATATAGACAATGCTTTTTACAATGCAGATTGTTTCATAGCAGCTTCACAGTGAAAACAGGAAAATAGTGCAATAGAATTTGATTCGGCTGTAGAACCACTTTGGAGAAAACAGTCATGCCATCTTCCAGCTCAGTTCAATTATCACAGTGTCAATGCAGGCAGATCAGTAGTTGAATATTTAGTGTCCTCTCTCTCTCTCTCTCTCTCTCTCTCTCTCTCTCTCTCTCTCTATATATATATATATATATATATATTAAAACAAAAGATCTTGCTATGTATGCTGTACAAGTAGGACTTGTCACGGCACTTGCATATTGTTGCCCTATTGTTAATTTGATTGCTTCGGTTGTTCTCATTTGTAAATCACTTTAGATAAAAGAGTCAGCTAAATGATTAAATGTAAAATTTAAACGTGCCATGCAGTTTTGTAGGAGTATGTGCCAATGGCACTCTGGTCAGCTGTTAATGACCTTGTTCTGAGTTACCGTATATTGCTCTTGTCTGGCCTTAATGCCCCAACTCGACATTTGATTGCAGCAGTCTGAATGTGATGAATCATACCGTAATGGCTGCTCGGGCAGAGGCGTATATGATATTTCTATCATGCCATCACCAGCTAATGGGATTTGGCTTTTCTGGAGGATATAATTTGACAGTATAATATTTCCTCTCTTTCTGTCTGTCCTGTTTTTTTGTTTTGGTCTATGTGCACAGTTGCCTTTTTGTGCATTAATGTGTGTGGGGGGTCTGGGATATTCAATAAATAATATATTTAAAATGTAGAAATCCAGAAAGTTTTGCGTGAAGGTCAGGGATAGAGTTAACAGCAGAGGTCAAATGAAAGCCCACAGTGTTCCAGCGGTTCTGAGGATTCATATCTGTGCAAGAATAAATACAAATATATTTCACGAAGTCTGCAATCAAAACATTTCATTATAAACTCAAGCATTTATATCAAATTCAGTCAATACTAAATACTGTAAAAATGTTTTGCAATGTTTAATAAAAAACAAGGCTGTAACCATGTCTTAACCATTTTTTTTATTTTTATAAAGCATAAAGAAAAAGAACAGTGAACAAAATTCTAATCCTAGTTGGGAAATAATAATTTTGGGACTATTTGCAAAAAAATATATTATTAAATATATTGTTAGTCTCGATGTTCTTTCTGTTAGTGAAAAAATACATAGATCCGCTGTTAACATTTGAGTTCCTGTCACAACCGTACGTCCTGCACCGATCAACACCCAACGACAAACGTCTAATTACCTGAGCCCTCACTTACCTGTCTTCATCATTGTCTTTGTCATTGTCTCCATCATTGTCATCACCCTCTTTACCATTCAACACAAGAAAAGTTCTGTTATCATTCTGTTTAAGTTCTACGTGTCAAGAGTCATCTTAAAGGGGGCGTTTGAGCCAATCTCATCTCAATCTTGAGTACCTATAGAGTAGTATTGCATCCTTCATATCTCCGAAAAGTCTTTAGTTTTATTATATTTATAAAAGAAATATGGGCTGTACCGAGTCTTTCCGGAAAAAAACGAGCGCCTGGAGGCGTATTGTGTGGGCGGAGCTAAAGAATGACGAGCGCAAAGCGGTGACGTCCTCAAGCGTGGAGAAACTCATGGCTATCCAGCTCAGCTAATAGATATGATCCAGAATCATTCGGAGGCTGAAATAAATCGAACAGGAGAAACGGCAACAGCAGGACGTCCGTCTCTGTGGTATGTACTGTATTTAGTGGCCTGTCAACATTTATGTGTCTTTACTGTCTCTTTCTGTGTCTTTACTGTCTATTTATGTGTCTTTACTGTCTCTAACGTCAGACTAGTGTACATAGAACAACACAATAGAGTCCGTTAGCGCATTTGAATGACGAAGCACGCGATCGTGTCGTTTACTGATGTTTACTCACGCGACGAGCCAACAGCAGAGACATTTGAAGCAGTTTTACTCACCGGCTGCTTCCAAAGCAGGACCGAACCTTTATCGCTGGGACCGCTCCGTGATGTTGTGAAGCTTCCCGTCATTTCTGCGTTCAAATCGGTTCAAATGCAGCGCTGCCTTCCCGGAATGCTGTGCTGAAGCGTTGAAGTCGCTCGACGTCACCCAGAGGAATAAAGTGGAGTGCGGCACCTGGATCGACTGGATCTGCACCTGAGAGAGTCTTTATGGGCGTGCATTTCCTCTCTCGCTCTAGTCACGCGTGCGCACCCTACCGGGAGAAGAGCCCGTACGGCCCATACAAGGACCTTCCGCTCTATTAACGTCAAGTCGAGCCATACTCGTAAAAAACTCGCCGAAACTTGTGAGAAACCGGAAGGAGTATTTTTGACACAGAAATACTCCATCAAACGTCCAACATTAGTTTTTGAAACTTTGTCTATGTTTAGGATGGGAATCCAAGTCTTTAAAGGTGTAACTGTTACACTTTAACTGTTTAACAAACTGTTACACGTTGCACTAACCTCTGTGTCCTCGTCTGTGTCTGACAGTTCCATTGTGGAGTAGTGGTAGAAGTTTTTTGTAAACCGTGTCAAGGTTACAGGTTCTAGTCCATCCTCATATAGATTTTTTTCTCAATTAAAATCAAAGATGTTCATTGATTGTATAAATAAAAGCATGGACATGTTCGTGTGTATTTTGTTTTGTGATTTCATCAGAAAGAATAGTCTGTGCAACAGCATTTTGAACATTTCTAATTATTGGTTAATCAGTGGCAATGGTGGTTACAGCCCTGCACAAAAACTGTAAAAAATGTTTTTTACTGTAAGTTTTCATAACCTATGGTGAAAATGTGTATTTTGTCTAACATTCCATTATATATGATGTAAAAAAAAAAGTACACATTTTGGGGAAAAAAATCTTAAATGGATGGTTTAAGCCAGTAAAAACTATGAATTCACAAATTTATGGTGAAAATATACATCACATATATATTTTACATTAATATTTTTTTCTTCATTTTTTGGTAATATTAATGTACATTAGAGTGTTTTGTGCTACACTTTATGTTATTTAGATGATGTTTATTTATTGCATTAATTTTAGTGTTGTGTTCTACCCTGATGGTGTTTTGTCTGTATGCACCATTGGCCACTTACAATATTTTTATAGTGATCTATTATCTATTATAAACTATCTATTCTAAGTGTGTGTGTGTGTGTGTGTGTGTGTGTGTGTGTGTGTGTGTGTGTGTGTGTGTGTGTGTGTGTGTGTGTGTGTGTGTGTGTGTGTGTGTGTGTGTGTGTGTGTGTGTGTGTGTGTGTGTGTGTACGTACTACCAGTAAATTATTTGATGAATAAAAAGTTTAAAAGTATCTGAAATAGAAAACTTTTGTAACATTTTACTACCATTCAAAAGTTTTCGATCTGTAGAACTTTTAATACATTTATTCAGCAAGGACATACAATTGATCAAGGGACAGTATAGACATTTATAATGTTGCAAAAGCTTTGTATTTCAGATAAATGCTGTTCTTAAAATCCTGATTTAATTTTTTTATTTGTCTGACAACTGTTATCAACACTGATAATAATAATAAATGTTTCTTGAGCAGCAAATCAGAATGATTCCTGAAGGGTCCTGTGACTGAAGACTGGAGTAATGACGCTGAAGATTTAGCTTTGACATCAAAGAAACAATTTGCATTTTAAAATTTAGCCTATTCAGTTTTTAAATTGTTAAAATATTTCACAATATTTTGGATCAAATAAATGCAGCCTTGGTGAGCAGAAGAGACTTCTTTCAAAAACAATCAAAAATATAGGACACAAATAATGAATAAAAATGAAAAATATAATAGGCTATAATTATTATTATTTTACTAAATAAAGTAGGCCTAATAATTACTAAATACCTACTTTATATGGTCCTTTATTTTCCCATACAGTCAGGCATTTAGGCTACTTGTAAATCAAAACATCTATGAATGGCTCTATAAAATGGGCAATTAGCCTACTGGATAATTTAATGGTGTAGGCTTTTTGCTTTTACCGCGAGCGTAGCATTGTGTTTATTTATAATTTTCAGGCAGGCTGAAAGTCGACGAATAGCATGTTTATAAATCAGCTCGTGTCCGTAGCTTTAAATGTTTTAGTTTAAGTGAGATGGGATAGTTTGCAAATCAAGTGGCAGGACCCGACTCTCCAAATGTGTTTTTAATCAGTCACAAGACTCCCAACCATCTTCAGCCATCCTTGATTGGTTACGCTTGATAGACGCTGGAGGGACAAAAGCCTACCGAAGTGACTGAACGCGTACTGACAACACCGAGAAAGAAAGCGGAAATCCTTCCATCACCGCTTACAGGGCGTCTGGCAATCAAGTGACAGAACGAGACTAATTGGCCCTCATAACCTTGTATTATCTCGGTAGTTACGGACGCCTACCGGCAGAAGACGGCGCACGCCATCTGTGCGCTTTATTTTCTCCTAGTGTCGACGAGGGAGGGCGAGAGAGAAAGAGGGAGGGAGGAGAGGGGAGTTTGAATCTATCCGCCCGCACAATCTATTCACCACCTCGGCTGGCAGAGGACGCGCGGTGCCTTGTCTGTTCATGGATTTTACGGTTTCGCGCGGATGCACAGGACTCCGATGGCTGTTTGTCTCGCCGTGGGCTCTTAAAATCACAGGCTCACTCACTCCGATGGTGAGTTTTTTGGCGTAGCTAACGGCAGAGCGCGCGATGGCTGAGCCGCAGGCTTCCGAATCCGTGGCGGGACCCTTATGCGAGCTCGTCTCCGAGGCGACCACTCCGACCCGGGACGCGGCAGAGGCGGCGGCACTTAGCATCAGCGATACCTATCAGACATACCTGGACGTGTCGGCGGCTGCGCACCCGGTGTACGGGGCCGAAGGGGTATACTCTAACGGACGGTACAGGGAGCACAGCAGCCCGCGGATCGGTACCCGCAACCGCGACAGTTCTGCAGAGAGGTGCACCGGCACCGGGAATCCACCTTGCGGTATTATGAAGGTGAGTGAGTGTCCTCACTTTGATATTGACTGGGGACTTTCAGACCTTTGCAGCGAAATGCCGATGGAACCGTCCACAGCTGGACACATTATGTAGCAATATTTGACTGTTTCTATAGGCTATTTTGGACTGTCACGTTGGCTCAAAATCAAGTGAGATGCCTATCTACCTAAACGTCTTAAAAACACCTTTTTAGAGTATTTTGATGATTATTTTGAGTGATAAATAATAATTAGGCTGCAGCAATAAATAAAAACACTATCCAGTATTAATATTTGAATAATTTTTAAAGTATTTAAATAGTATTGTTTTGATATGTATGCATATTTCTTTTGCAATGTAAATGTATGGACTATTTTGAGTTACATCTGAATGGATGTAATGTAAAAAGGTTTTCTTAATTACATTTTTAATTTTATTTTCTGTTGTTTAACAAGTTAGCAATACTTTTAGGTAAGCACCAAATGACAGCAGGAGAAAAAAAGGCGAATATAAGGCTTGGTTTAATGTAAGTAGCTTTTATAAACATGCCTTAGATCACCCGTTATGTTTTAAAGCAGAGGCTGTTTTCCTCAGTATCATTGTGGGTCAATGCTGCTGTTTGAGATGAACCAAGAGCCGAACGTCAAAATTGTCATTTGGTTGATTCCCTTTGCTTAGCAACTGACACAAAACAGCATGGTACTCTCTCATTCCCTCACTTTATTGAATTCCTATGCGACTGTGTGGGTGTCTTGGCACCCACGAGAGGACCACTGACAGGGAAACAAGTGAAGTGTTCAACGTGCCGACATCTGAGCACTCAAAGTAGACTTGGTGTGAATTTGTGGTGATTATAGAAGATTTAACAGAATGGAAGTACACAGTCTTTACTTAAGACCCCCATTAACCACAGCATTTAAGTGTCATCATATGGAGAATCAACTTTCGCATACTTGAATTTCCGTTATTGTATAGTTGTTAGAAACCGAATAGCTGTTAATTACCATAATGCTTGATTTGACTGCTTTTTTTGCACAGGGAGACTGTATCATGCCACTCTTTTTAAAATACCTATTTTGTCCCTGGTTTAATGTGCTCCGATTGCGCTTTTTTGTGGAAACGTCTTTTTTTGCAGTGTATTATGTAGCTGTGAATGTAAAAGGTATGTAGTTAATGAACTGCCTGAAACAAGTTGTCATTCAGTCTTATTTCCTGCACAAACCTAAGTGAGTTTGTAACAAATTTGCATAATTCCATCCTGTGGTCTTCATTGGCTGGCCGTGAACGAGATCTACTTTCACATAGATCACCTGTAGTGCTGAGGCCGGGAAGAATTTGGTTTGTCTTGTCACACATGTAAAATTCAGATATGGTAATGGATGTTTTGTTTTCAACACACTAGCGATTAGCGATAGACCAATCAAAACAGACCATCTGACCAATCAGAGAAAGGAGGGCTCTATAGAGTCTGAATTCTTTATCAAACTTTTAGACACTGTGAGAAAAGATGTTATGCTACAATGTATATTATGAGACATTTAAAGTGTTTATTGACCATGAATGAATTTAAACATTGTTGGAGACCTCCAAAACAAAATTAGGAAGCTTTTAAAGTAGCATATTTGGGGTTCTTGATGATTTCCCATTCATGTTCAGTGGTTGCAGAGTGTTTCCAGGTGTCATGCGATATGCTTTTGTATGAGACGCTAAAAGTGACAGTCTAGCAACATGTCCATAGCTAAAACTCTGTAAAGTTAAACTTGCTACAACAGATCCTCCAGTCAAACCGCCCAGGGCCAAAGCAATCCAGCAATCCAGAGAGGAGAATGTGTTTTGCTTTTCTGCTGTCCTTCTAATCACCTTTGCTCTGAGTCTCTCCTTCTTGTCTTTTCAGGCCCAAGGCTTTTGCTTTGATCTTAATAGTAAAATGGGATTAGGTTACTATAATCTTTGAGGGCAGTTGTCCCGGGGCCATTTACAAAGATGTTTTTTCCATTCCACTACGCTACTTTTCCATTGTTTTTCAGTGTAAACATGCACTAGATGGATGTCTTGATTCAGTTGCAGTGCGCAATACAAGTAACTTGAGTTACGTAATCGGAATACTTTTTTTTCCAAGTAACGCATTCATTTTAAATTTACAACACCATATCTGAGTTCCATTTTCAAATAAGTAGCTCACGTTACTTTGTTTTCCCATTTATTGACTGACAGCTCTCTTGTCCCCATGTTGAGAAAAATATAAGTGCAAGGGTGTTGTGTGTAAACATGAGGGTTATTGTAGTTCTAGACTAAATGTGATCATGCATCTATTCACTTGCACATAAAGAATATATGGTGGTCCTCAAAATGAATTAAGTCAGTGAAATGCAAAATCAAAATACAATGCAAACCTCTAATAATTAAATCTGTCGCTTTGGTACATTTCTCAGATCAAAATTGAAATTCTCAAAACCACCTGTTCAATCTTCACATCATCGTGTCACTTGAGTGCATCAGTTTCTCATTTCTTTGAACAAGTTGCAAATGCCTTTGTAAATCCATGCAAATGATTATGTACACTTCTGTGGTTTCCTACATTTTCAATTGCTTGTCATGTTGCTCAAAATGTATTTGTGTCTCTGTTAAATAGCCCCCCCCCCCCCGCCCCACAACATTTAGGCATTAGTTCATAGCATAAGTCTTTACATGCAAAATGGTTGAACAAGTTGCCATATTTTAAGCATATTTCTATACATTTCCATTAGACATTCACATTTCTACTTTTGTTTTTTGTTTTTCCTTTGTGCAGTGCTGTCTTTTCCATTCTGTATCTCAATGACATGGTCTGTCAACAAATGAGAGTACAAACAGTAAAAGTGTAAATGTGATTCTTGTCCAGTCTCTTGCAATCAAACTCCAACATAAGGTGTAACCTACAATTTACAATAATTGGCATCAAAATTAGCCATATTTACACCAGAACATCCCTCCAGAGTAAACTGTTATATTGACAACATGACTGTCTTATCCGTACACAATGACACAAGGACTTGTCATTCTGATGGCAGGGACATGTTCATTGACACAGATATTTACTTTTGAGATGGACTAAGGATTCTGAACTAGAGACTGGCTTTTGCAGGTAATCCATGATGTTTTGCTATTTGTACGAATTGTTTTGAGAAATGCAATATTTTGCAAATGTCAAGGAAGATTTAACAAATAACAAAGCGACAAATACGTTTTTTTAATATTTAATTTCACTTTTTTGACCAATGTACTTGCTGTTGACCTTCGTTGATTCGGTTAAACAGTAAGCAAAAATGACTGAGATTAGATTTTTTTTTGGTAAAGCTACAGTTCGTAACTTTTTTTCGACTAAAGAACAACTCCGGTGAGAAATTAACCTAGGTTTAATTAACAGATGGTTACAGAGTATATTGTTCTCTGGGATGCATTTTCATGGAAATCGAATGCAAAGAGTTTTATCTCTAAAAACAGATTAGCTTATAGCACTTGTCTATGGGGAACAGGGTAGTGAAATTGAATCGCTAGTTAATACCACTAACAAGGCTCAAATAGCCTCACACTAACACAGTAGCATAATGAGGGTCCCTATATGCAAACCGAAGCTTTGAGAACTTTGTAGGTGTACAAACAGTTTAATAAGAAGATACTTAATAAGACAGTGCATTACGCGTTCACGGACAGCAGCCATCTTGGAAAACAGTCTCAACGAATCGATCCACGAGCTCTGTGTTAAGTGATGAACTGTGTCTTGGAATATCATATGGTCCGTTGTTTCCGGAAGAAAACACTTGAATGCAACAGAAAAAACAAATAAATAAAAATAAAAATATCCATGTGATTACATTTCACAAACGTAATTCCTATCGACCAGCTCACTTAGACCACACTCATGGATCGATTCGTCAAGACTGTTTTCCAAGATGGCTGCTGTCCGTGAACGCATAATGCACTGTTTGTACACTTACAAAGTTCTCAATGCTTGGGTTTGCATGTAGGGACCCTCATTATGCTACCGTGTTAGTGTGAGGCTATTTTGAGCCTTGTTAGTGGTATTAACTAGCGATTTAATTTTACTACCCTGTGTCTACCCTGTGCCCCGTAGACAAGTGCTATAAGCTAATCGGTTTTTAGAGATAAAACTCATTACATTCGATTTTCATGAAAAAGCATCCCAGAGAACGATATACTCTGTAACCATCTGTTAATTCAACTTAGGTTCATTTCTCACCAGAGTTGTCCTTTAAAAAGATCCAAAATACATTTTTGAGCTAGTACATAATTCAGTATTCAAAACGATCTCCTTACCTTAGCCCCATTCACAACAGTAAGCTTGTAATAATGTGTTATAATTTGAGTGGTACAGTGGATTTCTGCAGGAAATTCAAGCATGTCTTTGCGTCATTACGTCACGTTTGTATAAATAAAAGAAAGAGTATAGCGCATGTTCTTCAGCACGTCTTTTATAGCCGTTTCTCAAAGCAGCTGGAATAATTAAACTTATCATTTTGATGGCGGATTGTAATCCAGAAAGATCCAGATGACATCATCAGTGACGACTGGATATTCACCCGTTGACAAAAAAAATTTGAAATCTACATGCTAATAAACACTTAATAAACGTAAGTCACACAATGCTACAGCTGTTAACATTAACAATTTGAGAACAAAGTATAACAATATTAATATTTTCCACATTTTGATGTTATATGAGAGATTTAATCGCTGTTGGTAGCCCGATTTATTGTAATGTTTTGTTCCCAAAGGTGGCAGATAGGGATGCACGATATTGGATTTTTGCCGATATCCGATATGCCGATATTTTTCAGCTCATTTTGGCCGATGCCGATACAGATGCCGATATATGTTTATTTTTTCCCTTTGTTTGGAAACAACACCATTTTGAGCAAAAACAATTTTTTTCTCCTTAATAAAAGGATTCTTGTTGAAGATAAATACATTTTAATAAAGTTCTTTTTATGATAAGAGTATATTAAAAGCTCTGAAAATAACAATAATAAAGTCAGTAATTTTTCACCCCAGATGCAGCTGTAACCTTAATATTGTATTTTTGGATTTAACGTTTGTGCACATGAAGTGGGGGTGGCATGACATCCATTGATGCTGTCTTTTAATTCTACAATTATTGTAGAGCTCCTTGGATTATTTTTCATCATCCATTTCATAAAATTTTATTACAGATTAATACACTGTATATAAAAGTATTTAATTTACAAGTGTCATGCTTGTGATTTATGACATCATTACTGATTTGTTTATTCTGAACAAGAAGTAACTTCAATTTATTTGTGTATTCTACTTTTCATTGTATTAGTGTAACAACAGCGCACCCACTACATGTATAAATATATAGCGGTCTAGGAGCTTCTGCTGCTGTGGAGGCTGCCGCACGCGCTAGAGAGTGGGGAGACGCGATTGGGCTTGTTTTGGGTTCGTTTTGTTGTGAAAACGTGGCAAATCTGCTGCTGACGGTCACGTCCTTCTGTACGTGCATTCAGAAATTCAAGGCAGCATTTAAAAACAGTCAATATAAATCACTGTACATGCAATGTATTTTCTTGTTTTCACTTGAAGAATGACTGCAGTGCTGACATGGTCTCATCTGTAGCACTCCTTGCACACGTGAGTTATTGCAGGCGCATATCAACACGTTATCATATCGGCAAGGCATATCGGCATAATGTTTTCATATCGACCGATGCCGATTTTTATATTTTAAGCGTTTATCGGCCGATTCCGATGTCGTGCCGATAATATTGTGCATCCCTAGTGGCAGACATGTTATTTACTTGTTCAGATGACACTTTCCGGTGAATTCTTATTTAGGTTACTCAAAGTCATACTCTGTGATTCTAAAGTTCAGTATCCACACCGGTGCGGTGTCTGACAGCCACACATCCTCCACAAAACATTAGATTCATCCGGGCCGAGGTGCCGCCAATGCACAACTCGCATAACTACAGATGATTGCTTTTTTAAGGGAGTAACGAAATATAGTGAATTACTTTTCAAAGTAACTTTCTCCTACATTGTTCAGGAATAATGATTGATGTATATAAATCTCTGAGGTGTCAGTCAAATGTTTTATAAATCACTGCTCATAAAAACAAACCTCCATTAGTGACATTTCTGTTGGTTATCAGTTCACCATCTTCCTTATGAGTTTATATTGCTGCCCATGAATAGTGGTGGGTGATTTTTTTTTATCAATAGTAAGAGAGAGAGGGAGAACGTGAAAGGGAGCGGGTTGCGTGTGGGTTGTTGTGTGCTTGGTTGAGTGAACGCAGGAGCATTTAATCAAATCAGATGCTGTTAAATTGAGCAAATGTCATTGACAAATGGAAAAATATCTAGACTCGGTAGCTATGTGCACGCCTCTGCATATTAGGAAACAACAGGTGAAGTCAGGCCACGGGCATGCTAACAAATGTGACATTTTCTGATCATGTTATTACATATCGCACAGTGTTTAAATAATTGAGTCGCTATTGAGCAGACATTAATTATGACATTGATAAGTGGCTGACTTATGGCGTTTGGTTCGTTTATATTGTTCACATGTTAATGTACCTGTAAATTGACTTTATATAGAAGGGAAAATAAGTGTTGTCTAGATAGAAATGAGAATAAATGAAGGCTTTTGTTGACATTTCATGTGTCCAGAAAAGAAAAAAAATCCATAAATCTCCTCTAGAATTTCAGAAGAGATCTCGAAAATACCACACACTTGCCAAATAAGGTTCAAACTCAAATATAATAATATGAATTTAAGCATTTCTCATCAAATTCTCCCAATATCTTTATTTATCTGTTTTTATGTATTTTGTTATTGTTCTGTGTACCTGTGTTAGGTTAGTATTATTTAGTAGTTTTTTTTAATAGTTTTTATCAATATAATGAATTAGCTTTCTTTCTTTTTTTTTCTTTTTTCAGCTTTTGCTTTAATTTCATTAGTTTCATTTTTAGCAATTGTGCTTTTGCACTTTGTGTGTGTGGGTGTGTGTTAAATGTAATTTTATTTCAGTTAAAACTTCATTTATTTCCAGTAAACCTGTTTTTCTTTTCTTTGCACTTTTGCTTTATTTTGCTTTGGCTTATTTTGGCTTTATTTGAACTTATAGCCTTATTCTTTTATTTTAGCTTCTGAATAGTTAACTGAAATGTTTTTTAATAATTTTAGATTGAAAATAATTCAAATAACAAAATTCCAGTACCGAGCATAAATGCACTATTGGTATAAACAGTCCACTCAAATCCATGCTGCATCATTGATTTTCTTCAGTGTGGTAATGGATTTGGGCCATGGATGGCTCTCCTTTTGGTGTCATCTGGGGAGAAACGCTCGGGTCAGCTGTCTGGGGGTTTTGAGATTAGACTGGCTGGAGGAATTTGCGTGTTGGAGAAATTGCTCTCTGCTAAATCTAATGCAGGTGTGCTGAGGTGGTCTGCGGGGCCACACCGTGTGTGAGACTGTGTGATAATGCTGCCTCACGCAGGCTTCAGCTAAGCTAATTTGTGCAGAGTACCACTCCATCTTCCCTGCACATAATGGGGTTTGACTTGACTGGCTGTCTCTGTTCATGTTCTTTGTAAATAAAGAGTCCAAATGAAAGTGACATTTGAAAAACATACAGGGATGCCGAATAAGAGTATGCTGGGAATCTGGGTCACCGGTCTCTGGAATTCACACATACGCTTTAGTGGAGACATCAAATGTGGCTTTCTTCAAGTGTGTGAAGCTTTGTCTAGTCATGGATTTCCTGATCAGGCATACAATATTTGATGTTCGAGGGATCTCTATATATTAGACTTTTTATCATAATCGTTGTGCAGGATTTAAAGACCGTATATTTTAAGGATATATGTGTGTTATGTCTCTGTGGTAATGGTCCAGTCGATCCACATTACCAATTTGCTGTCAGCAGGCTCCCAAAAGTTGCCAGAAGGACGTTCACTTGTCAACATTACATAACACCTGAATCTTGGACAGCTGCTGTGTGTGTGTGTGTGTGTGTGTGTGTGTGTGTGTGTGTGTGTGTGTGTGTGTGTGTGTGTGTGTGTGTGTGTGTGTGTGTGTGTGTGTGTGTGTGTGTGTGTGTGTGTGTGTGTGTGTGTGTGTGTGTGTGTGTGTGTGTGTGTGTGTGTGTGTGTGTGTGTGTGTGTGTGTGTGTGTGTGTGTGTGTGTAAAAATGGCAACTGACATGTAATAATTTCGGGGTATTATACAAAGAATTAGAAAAATTTGTTTATATAGAATTAGACGGAATATATTATATCATGTCAACACATGATACAATATGTTCCGTCTAATTCTATGTAAACTGATTTTTCTAATTCTTTGTATAATTTAAATAATATATTTTAAGTAATACTTTTATTTTATTTTTTTTATAAAGAAATAATACTTATTTCAGCAACGACACAATGATTTAGTATTGATCAAAAATATAAAATAGAAAACAATTATACACAATATTACTATTTTTGCAGCATTTTGGATCAAATTAATGCACCCCTGGTCATATAAACCCTGAACTTTTGAAACATATATTTTTAATAAAAATATAAATTTTAAATGTCATTAGTTTATCCCTTTATCACATTTCCCTGTTTTATGCATCGTCAGCACACCTTTTGCGAGAGACAGACATACTGCATCTGTGAGTCTGTTGTTCATGGTGTGAAATGCATACTCTCTCCTCTTCCCAGAAATGACCTCATGTGTGCCAGATTGGGACCCTTCTTTCTTTCCCCTTTCACCTCCCCCACAGTGTGTTTCCCCTCACCCCCCTCTCAGGAAGCGGCTCTGTCATCCAAAAGCTATACTTTCATTCTAGTATCCCCGAGACCAGTGAGGCCGTGATGAAACTGGATACTCATCTAGCTGGACCGAAACAGTGCTCCAACAATGACACTGTTTTTCTCACCCATAATGCTGTTGCATCTGGTGTGTTTGTTAGATGTTGTTCTGGCAATTTAGCATTAGCATTATGCCAAAACAAAGCCACGTCCCTGCTAACAAAACAAGACTTAAACCAGCTTTCGGTGGTTTGCTGTTCTTGTAGCCTATCCAAGCTGCTAAACCATCAAGCCAGACCAGTGTAACAATGTAGGTTGGTTAAGCTAGTTTGTGTATGTACTTCTCTTAAAATCACAGATGCCTTTATTGCATACTTTTTGCATTTGCAAAGTATGTGTTAGTAATAGCATGAAGCTAAAGACGTTAGCGTAAAATTATATAATATTCCACATATGTATATACTGATAATTAATACGCACCAAAATGTTGGCCTATACAATAAGCTAATAATTATTTTCATGTTATTGCCATTGAAAAGGGTGATATTTAAATGTCTAAATAAATAAATAATAATACACTAAAATCAGTTGCTGTAAATGAAATGTAAGTAAATGTAAGTGAATTTAGGCATCACAACATGATAATGTACGTGACATGTACATGTATTATATTTGCATCCCTAAAACGAAATCTTGCCTTCTGAAATGCAGGGAATTATGGAAAATACATCCTTACGTATACTGTTTATATACCTCTAATAGTATAATTTGGGTGTTTTTTCATATACTGTGATTTAAGAAATTTAAATCGATATAATTTAAATTCTAATTGTGTGTGTTACAGAAGTGTTTCCCAAACTTTTCCCCCGCACACCACTATATAAAAATATCTATTTTTTAAATCATAGTATATAATGGCGTAGTAAAACTAGATATTATATTAAAAGTGGTACACACATTTCATGTGAAGTTGAGCTTAAGTCAGGTAGGAACACAACAAGGTCTAAGCTAGGCCTATAGGATGTTGTTGATGATAAATTAACAAATTTACATATCGTCGCTGGCAGGCGGAAACCTTGTATTTAAATAAACACTGTTGTCAAAGTTGGTATTGCGGCTTTATATAGCTATGGTCAGACACTTGCACTTGTCATTTATAATATTAACATTTTAGGAAAATCAAATGGAGTGTTTTTACCCAGACAGATATATTTTGTCTGTCACTGGAACGGCCACATCGGAGGCAGCATGTTCAGCATTACTTTTTCATTTAAAATTGATACGGGTGGAGTTATGAGGTTTGACTGACAGTTTGAGGAGCCACATACAGATGACCAAATGGTGACCAATATAGCATTAATTTTATAAAACAATAATGAAAAAAATGTATTTATGCATTTATTTTACTTATTTTTTGGAATTTAATAATTTTTCACACCACCTGATAATCTGTTACAGTGGTTTGGAAACACTACTATGGACAGTGGTACAACCCACAGCCATAAATCTTGAAATCAGTGAAGATGTCATTGAATTTGAGTCATTTAGTTGATCGAGAGGTTCATTTAACAGCATGAGCACTCAAAGCAATTTCACACCCTGTCCTGGATGCTTTTGTTCTGTTCTTGTCTGTGTTCCAATTGTTTCTCAGGAAGGTGGGTAGATGAGTTATCTACTGGTGTAAACTCATACCAATCATTGTACAGTTATTTCATGCAGATACAACTGAAAGGTAATTCAAGAAACCCATTTCCCCTTTCCAAGCATGTCCTCTTTTTGCCTGCCCCTCCTGGCAGCAGGTAAGGCATCTGGCTGCAGGCCCAGTTTGTGGCACTTTTTCATCTACTCTGATCCTCTGGGTGAAGCTCAGTATATCATATGCTACAAATTACCACAGTAACTTCATTGAAAAGGCAGGAGCTGTTTACATCTATTGTAAGTCTATCAGGCTGACCACAAATCTGTCATCTCCTCAACCAGTGGACTGTGATAGAGACTGTGGGATTCTATCACGATTGGTAGACAATTGTATTTCAGTCATGAAGGTGCATTCAGTCAGTGTAGCGCAGCGCATTAGATTATGACCTGAAACTGATTGGTTTGGCGAACTTTAGGCTTTTTTTTTTTTTTTTTGCCATTGTGACTTAGTTCTGTATTTTAAATCTAATATTTACCTTTTTATTTTTTCTCTGATGGTTAAATGGGCTTCCATATTAAATAATGTGCATATTGAAAGTATTCCACTTAAAGTGTCCCATGTCAGCATTGGGTTATTTAAGTGAATCTCTTAAATGTGTCATTAACTGGCTTTTTAAAAAAAATGTTATACTGTTGTCTGAGGTCAACTAATGATGTTTGTGTGGTTTTTACATTTAAAAACATCATAACTAATAAGTAATAGGCTATTTTCTACACTGATTTTGAGGCTCTCTCCAAAAATCTGGGTTTTGGTGGGCTTGCCACACTGGAGTAAAATGGCTAGGATTGTTTTTTGTTGATGACCAGCTAGCATGAGCTTTTATATATCAAAAGCTCAAGGGAAAGTTGATTTCTCAATTCATCACCCCTTTATTGAACTGATTTTTTTTTTAATTCAATACATTTAGGGGTGTGGTCCTGGTCAAGACAATCTCCTGAACTCCAAAATGAATGTCAGAATGGGAAAGAAAGGAGATTTAAGCAATTTTGAGCAGGGCATGGTTGTTGGTGCCAGACGGGCCGGTCTGAGTATTTCACAATCTGCTCAGTTACTGGGATTTTCACGTACAAAGAATGGTGTGAAAAGGGTGACGCGGCAGTGGTTTTCAGAATCCCCCCCTTCACAAAACATCCAGTATGCGGCAGTCCTGTGGGCGATAATGCCTTGTTGATGTTAGAGGTCAGAGGAGAATGGACTGACTGATTCAAGCTGATAGAAGAGCAACTTTGACTGAAATAACCACTCGTTACAACCGAGGTATGCAGAAAAAGAGGCTAAGATTTGCACAAGCTCACCAAAATTGGATAGTTGAAGAATAGAAAATGTTGCCTGGTCTGATGAGTCTCGATTTTTGTTGAGACATTCAGATGGTAGAGTTTGGCGTAAACAGAATGAGAACATGGATCCATCATGCCTTGTAACCACTGTGCAGGCTGGTGGTGGTGGTGTAATGGTGTGGGGGATGTTTTCTTGGCACACTTTAGGCCCCAATTGGGCATTGTTTAAATGTCACGGCCTACCTGAGCATTGTTTCTGACCATGTCCATCCCTTTATGACCACCATGTACCCATCCTCTGATGGCTACTTCCAGCAGGATAATGCACCATGTCACAAAGCTTGAATCATTTCAAATTGGTTTCTTGAACATGACAATGAGTTCACTGTACTAAAATGGCTTCCACAGTCACCAGATCTCAACCCAATAGAGCAGGGCTATTCAAATCTTACCCTGGAGGGCCAATGCAGTGCAGAGTTTAGCTCCAACCTTAATCAAGCACACCTGAACATGCTAATAAATGTCTCCAGGATCATTAGAAAATCACAGGTGGGTGTGTTTGATCAGGGTTGGAGCTAAACTCTGCAGTGCATTGGCCCTCCAGGGTAAGATTTGAATAGCCCTGCAATAGAGCGTCTTTGAGATGTGGTGGAACGGGAGCTTCGTGCCCTATAGATGTGCATCCCACAAATCGCCATCAACTGCAAGATGCTTTTCTATCAATATGGGCCAACATTTCTAAAGAATGCTTTCAGCACCTTGTTGAATCAATGCCACATAGAATTAAGGCAGTTCTGAAGGCAAAAGGGGGACAAGCACAGTATTAGTATGGTGTTCCTAATAATCCCTTAGGTGAGTGTATAACACAATAATAAATCCAAAATGTAAAAATGTACAATCCACATTAGTTACTTAAAAAGTTTATATTCTTTGAATTCAAAGAGTATCCATCAATTATATCCATCAATATATCCATCAATTTTTATAGAGAGAGAGAGAGAGAGAGAGAGAGAGAGAGAGAGAGAGAGAGAGAGAGAGAGAGAGAGAGAGAGAGAGAGAGAGAGAGAGAGAGAGAGAGAGAGAGAGAGAGAGAGAGAGAGAGAGAGAGAGAGAGAGAGAGAGAGAGAGAGATCAGATTTATCCTCTTTCATTAAAACCCCATCTAATGTTCCAACTGATTGGTATGTTTACTTTGACTGCTCATGCATTTGCATCTTCTCTCATTTTTCCCCACCCGTCATTCTGTCACATGATGAAGTCTTGCCTGGATGAGGAGTTCATGAGGCATGGGGGAAGTTGGGTGGCTTTCAAATGAAAAAAAACAGGAAATGAGAGTTATCGGCTCATAGCAGAATTTGTTTCAGCACTGTATGTGTTTGTGGTTGTCGCATGCATGGCAAATCAGTGTTTGCCTGTAGATTTCCTGTAGAGTTTTATTTACATCTTCATTTGAATAGTAGATGCTTCTTGAAAGTCACATAAATGCGGAACAATAAAGCAATAGTTCACCCCACAATGAAGAAAATATTACTTTAGACATGTTAAAGTAGGGATATAGACTGATTTAAAATGTTTGCAAAAGAATACACCTTTGAAACAATAATTTTAAATCTAGTTGCTATTCCAACTACCATTAAGTGGCGCCCCATGAGTGCGTGCCAGTGTTTACTTATCACATGAACACAGCTCTAATCATTGTCTTATTCTAAAAAATGATTCTTATGAACTAGTTCTTTTTATAACGAGTCAGTCAGAAAGACTTGAAAAACTAGCTTGTGAGTTATTGATTTGAATATGACTCACTCATTAGTTGAATCGCTCAAAGCCATCACACTTATTTCTCATTCAAAATGAATCATTGCATTTGACTAGCGCTGCAAGATTCTAGATACATTGAGAATCACAATTTTTGTTTCAAACAGGTTAAACAAAATAACATATAATTTACTAGAGGTTCTAAAAAATATGAATTGCTGCAGTCTATTTAAATGTTTAATTAATCTGAATGCATTATATAAATACAATATAGGTTTGAATGAATGATTCAATGACTCACTCATAAACACTTCTCTTGTTTAATTAATGGATGAACCTAGCCTGACAAGCCAGACCCACATCAAGATGTTTGGTCTGGAAACTCACCATAGACAGGGCTCAATCCGAGGGGTGGGATAAACGGTTGTCTTTCAAACTCCCTCTGCACGCGATAGGATAGCGCTACACCAACCAGAGCAACGAAGGTGAAACAGAGCTCGCTGACTGATTAAACATTCCTTTTTAAGAATGACTTCAGTGCCGCTCTTTGTTCTTTTCTCAGAGAAAAGCTTAACTCCAAGTCTTCCAGAGTCGCAGTCAAAGCTGATTCGAAAGACCGCCGCCGTTCGCCAGTTTCTGTGTTTACTAGAAGCACGCAAGCGCAACTCGGCCGTCGTCATTATGGCCCCGCCCGCCGACTCTATACATGATGTGATTGGGCCGTCCAGATTTTGAGGAACACAGCTTAGAATGGTATTGAGAGTTCCTAGACGACACTTGCAGGCAAGTTAAATTTGCTGCCGCTAGGGTGCGTCTAGATTTCTAGGCTAGGATGAACCAGCTTTTTTGAACAAATTTCTTGAATGAATGATTCAATGACAAATACATTTAAGTTTTGTCGCCACCTAGTGGTGTAAAAATGTAATTGCTAAAATCATTGAAGCGGCATCATAGACTGTAAAAAAAAATCAATGCAGTGTTTGTGACGTCAACCATAGGGTTCTGAAGAGCAGCTTTGACGTTTTAAAAGTAAAGACGAACTGGCCATTGCCATATTGATGACTAACAGACAGCAGATAAATGGCTATCTGTCACTCAAAGTAGCCAGGCCCTTAAAGGTGCACTATGCAACTTTCCGTCCACTGAAGGGCGCCTATTCTAAACAAAGGCGTAGTTTGATGACACCAAGTGTGAGCGCAGTATCTTGGGACATGTGGTCTTCACCTCACAGCCGGTGGAAAATAGGACTCGGGCAGAAATCACATTCATGGATGAGGTTATTAACGTTACTGTAGTGTAAAGCAGAGCAGGACCGAGTGTTGTAGAGCTGAGCACGGCCGCTGGAGCGATTGTTATACAAACACACGGCTCGCGAGTACCGGGACTTATATTATGACGGGACGGGACACAGTCGCCGGGCACTCGCACTTCCTCTTTTCCGGTCATGATTGTAAGGTAAAGCAACTCTGTTTATCATATTAGAAACATTTAAGTGTGTTTAAAATTATGTTATGGCGTTACTCTGCGTTTGCTCGGCGCTGCTGTGACATGTTCACACTGCTAAGAGAAAAGCGCTTCTGCAGAATAAAACCGAGGGTGACACAGATATGATGCGATTAACAGACGACAACACTCAAACGCTATGATGAAACGTCCCGGTCCTTAGTTAAAATAGAAATTTTCTCACAATTTACAAATAGTTAGAAACATTTGGGATATTGTAAGAACAACTGAACAAAATATATAACACCGGCCTAGTGGCTCTTGGACATTTTTCTACAAAAATACTACATAGTGCACCTTTAATTATGCTGAACTTTAAGGCTTTATATATTGTAAACGAATGACTTATAAAAAATTACCCCCCACAGTTGTTATAAAGGGCAAAATTAACTATATAGACCAAAACCACGATTTGTACCTGGCTGTAGCATGTTTTTTTCTGCTGTAAAGTTGGGCATTTTAACATGGACTCAATGAGATTCTGCTCCCTTCTGGAGCATGTCCCTAGCGGTCAGTTGATGAATTGCAGTTTAAGTCACTATTCATCAATTTTAAATACAAACTTTAATCTTTCATCCTGGGACTTTTGTGATATGAATATTTGTGACAGAAATAACAATACTATATGTCGTTGAAAAGACTAGTGTTTGTGAAGCTGCTTTCTACATGACAACTGCTCTCATTAGCAAAGTTTTAATAGACAAAAGCAAAATATTTAGGAATGAGTTTGCTTTAGTTTTTGAATAGAGATTGAAATCTTTTACCAATTAATTGTGCAACTCTACATTTGACAACTAAAGAATTTTGGCTCCAATACTTCTTATTCTGAGCCAATTGTTCACTAGTCATTTTTTAAGTCTGAAGCTAAAAGAATAGTTCACCCAAAAATGGAAACTTAAATCTAAAATCTTGATGTTCTTGGCGATCCTGTGAGTTGGCATTATTTTTTTAGGAGTGTGTGCCATTGTTTCCTTATCACATGAACACAGTGCAGTTCATTATGTCTAATTCTCTAAAAAATGACTTAAGAACTGGTTCTTTTTAACCAGTCAGTCAGAAAGAGTCACAAAACTCTTCAGAGACAGTGCCCTTACTGAGTTTACCTGTCATTTCAGTCATGTCTGATTTAAAAATGAATCAATGGATTTTGTGCCTCAATATTTCATGTAGGGGGCCATAGTCATAAGTCCTTTTATTTAGTCTGGAGACCTGATTAAAGATAGTCACATTTACAGTGAAATTCATTCCAAGAATCCACACAAATAGTTTTCCATTAGGGCAAAAAAAGCTGTGCTGACCAACAAAAATCAGCTTGATTTGAAATTGACTTTGGTAAAATTTAACAAGAAGTTATCATTTGTTAACGCTATGTTAGTTAAAGGGTACTACACCATTAGCAAAAATTGGCCTTCAATAAAACTTGGATGCTTATACAGTAGAAAAGTAAAAATGTTTTTGAAATGTTGTCTTCCCTTTTGCCAAATAGGTAGGAAGATGTCAACACCCATAATACACTGGGCATGTTGCCGTCCAAAGCCACCAGTCTGCTATGAATAGAGTAAAATTATACGATTGTGCTTTTGTAGGAAATACTTCATGGCAAACTTTTAATCATAATGGTGTCGACTTGTACTGTTTCTGGGTGCAAGAATTCAAATCATAAACGTTTAGCGGGAGTGAGTTGTCTAGGACTTTCGGTATCCAGTGAAGGATCCAGCAGTAGGCAGTAGCTAAAGGGCCGCAAAGAATCGTAAATGCGTAGAGACAGAAAATCTGTATAAACCTGTGTTTGTAGTCAGGATTTCAAAATAGATTATGAACACAGTGTTTTAGGTCAACTGTCATCCTTTGCTGACAAATAAATGTGAACTTCTCGGTCCAGATAACATGGAAAACTATTTACTATTTGTTTATCTGCATTTTTACAGACAATGTACTGATACAAAAGGAGTTAATAATCTTTGAAATTCAATTTTTACCATTAACGTACAATGAACTGAATCATTTTTAATATTTGTCAATGGTATTTTCAACATTACTAATACATCTTTAAAATCCAATGTTGTATTTGTTAACATTTGTTAATGCACTGTGAACTAAATATAAAATATATTTAATAACTAAATACAAAATATATTGCTCGTTTTTAGTTCATGTAAGGTAATGCATTACACAATGTTCATAAATGAGAACTTATTGTAAAATCTATCCATGACTTCTGTGTGCGCAATGATTCATACATCTCTATGCTATTGAAAATTGACACTTTTTTTAAAAATACAATTTTGTAAAATGTCCTGCATTTGTAGTTATTCTCCCTTAATCCATGACCAAACATGCTGCACACATGTGGGTGAATTCATCGTTAACAAATCTCTTTAGATCAGTAGCTGCAGGGTAAGTTTATCTGTTCTTTGTACATTCTTGGCTCCGCACCCCAAAGACACTTGTTCCCACAAGGTAGAATAAAGAACAGTGGGAACACACAAACACTCTTTAAAAGTCCAGAAGACACAATCTTGATAGTATGCCAGCCCTCTCAGCCAGGCATCTGGCTCAAATTCAGACTAAGCAGCTAGTGAATGAGGTTTTAGTGAGAGAACTGATCTCAGAACAGATTTGCAGATATTTTTTTAATGTGAGTCGTCATGATTTAAGTTTGGGTCAGATGATCTATCGCCATCCACCAACCTGACAATCTCAACGTGAGTTTATGAGTGTGTACTATATGTCTTAGTTGGCACTGTGCTAGAAAGTGCACTGTTCCCATATTAGTAAGGTACTGTGTGTCTGCGTGCCTGATATACAGAGTAGACATAAATATGTGTAATGTTTTATTAGTAATACATTTGCGTGTGTGACATGAGGCTGTGTGACAATCACATTAGACTTGGTTGTTCTACTGTTATAAAATGTTTCCCAAAACCAGTCCAGTCTAGTTTTGCTCTGTTTTCTTAACTAAAAAACAACAAATGGAATTTAAAAAAATACCTGAAGGAGGTTCAAACTTCAAAGCACCTCAAAGGTAGTCTCTCTCAACCAAGAGACATTCAAAATACTGAAATTTGTATGAGAAGAAAAAGTATTTAAGGATGTTTGGGTTATGTTCATGTTTTTGAGTTTGCATTGTGTCGTTGTCTGATATTGATGTTGTAATCCATGGGTGGTGAGTATTAGTTTATGGTCCAAGTTTATGTTTTGGTTCATGTCAAGTCAAGTTTAGATTAGATTAGTTAAGCTAAGTTTATTGTTTTGCCAAGCCAAATCTTTTTTTTTATGTTTTGGATGTTTTGTTAAATAAGCTGCACTTGGGTTCTGAACATTGCCTCAAGTGGATAAATGTGACACACACATACACACACACACACACACACACACACACACACACACACACACACACACACACACACATGTTGGTCTATGTGGTTTACAGGGACTCTCCATAGGCGTAATGGTTTTTATACTGTACAAACCGTATTGTCTATCCCCTTACACTGCCCCTGCCCCTAAACCTACCCATCACAGGAAACATTCTGCATTTTTACTTTCTCAAAAAATCATCATTTAGTATGTTTTTAAGGCCATTTGAATTATGAGGACATTTGATATGTCCTCATAAAACACATTTATAGTGTAATACCAGTGTAATACCCATGTAGTTATACAAATTTGTGTCCTCATAAACCACATAAACAGGCTCACACACACACACACACACACACACACACACACATACACACACATACACATACACATACACACACACACACACACACACACACACACACACACACACACACACACACACACACACACACACACACATACACACACATACACATACACACACATACACATACACATACACATACACACACACACACACACACACACACACACACACACATAGATATTTCTGGTAAATAAGTTTGTATCCAAACTATCCATCTATGATATAGAATCTTAACCTGTATTGGTTTGGTGTAATTGCGAAGAATGCCTACTTACAGTGCCTTGCGAAAGTATTCGGCCCCCTTGACCTTTGCGGCCTTTTGCCACATTTCAGGTCTCTATCAGTTTTGCACATCGAGAGACTACATTTTTTGCCCATTCCTCTTTGAAGAACAGCTCGAGCCCAGTGAGGTTGGATGGAGAGCGTTTGTGAACAGCAGTTTTCAGTTCTTTCCACAGACTCTCGATTGGATTCAGGTCTGGACTTTGACTTGGCCATTCTAACACCTGGATATGTTTATTTTTGAACCATTCCATTGTAGATTTTGCTTTATGTTTTGGATCATTGTCTTGTTGGAAGACAAATCTCCGTCCCAGTCTCAGGTCTTTTGCAGACTCCATCAGGTTTTCTTCCAGAATGGTCCTGTATTTGGCTCCATCCATCTTCCCATCAATTTTAACCATCTTCCCTGTCCCTGCTGAAGAAAAGCAGGCCCAAACCATGATGCTGCCACCACCATGTTTGACAGTGGGGATGGTGTGTTCAGGGTGATGAGCTGTGTTGCTTTTACGCCAACATAATGTTTTGCATTGTTGCCAAAAAGTTCAATTTTGGTTTCATCTGACCAGAGCACCTTCTTCCACATGTTTGGTGTGTCTCCCAGGTGGCTTGTGGCAAACTTTAAACTACACTTTTTATGGAGGTCTTTAAAGGGGGGGTGAAACACTCAGTTTCAGTCAGTGTCATGTCAATCTTGAGTACCTATAGAGTAGCATTGCATCCTGCATATCTCCGAAAAGTCTTTATTTTTTTAATAATTATATGCGCTGTTCCGAGTCTTTCCGAAAAAAGCCGAGCGGGTGGGGGCGTGTCGTGTGAGCGGAGCTAAATAATGACGTGTGCTCGCTGCTGCTATTGTGTTGAGTCGAGTGCGTCGTAAAGCTGTGTCATCCCTAACAGCGGGAAAAAAACTTTATTCAAAATAAAAATATGGCTTTTAATCAGATACAGCCATACATCTATGATCCGGAATCAGACCCAGAGGCTGCAGTTGAACAGGAGCAGCAGCAAAAACGACTAGAGCAGGACGTCTCTATGTGGTACAAGTTATACACTAACTATATAATATGCTTAGCGGCTTGTGTTATTTACATATTTATACTTGAATTATATCGTCGTATTTTTATCTTTGAAGGTGTACATGTGGGAAGTGCAGTTGTGCACGTGTGTTTGTGTGTTTACGCGTGGTTTGTGTAGACAGTAAGCGGACTGGTTTTGCACGGCAGGTTAAGTTACATAGAAAGACACTGAATAGTAGCGCATTTGAATGAAGAAGCGCGCTTCAACATATTTCAACATATTTCCCCACTCTTTGTGTATTGTTGTTTGGAGTGCTTTTACAATACACAAACATAAAGTTACACATATAGTGGCCAGCTAAACAAATGTACACGCACTACACATCGCATGCTCCATTGATCAATTAACTATACGTGATCATGTTTGGGCTACTTGATGGGCATAGGCAAAAACACAGACATTTGAAGCAGTCTCACTCACCGCCTGCGGTTCTAATGTTGGGACTGCTCCATCATTCAGCATTAGGCGATCGGGAAAATCCGGCGTCGAGCTGGGCCTTGTTTATGAAACAGTCGGCACCGAAATGCAGCGAACAGATATAAACATTCGCGCAACTCAGTTGCTGATCCGGAAAAGTAAATTACATCCACTGTTGCCTTTAACGCGGGGTTTTTGGGGAATCTGTGCAGGACTGTCTTGGTCTGGCAACCAAAAACGCACTTTTTTGGTGACATTGTTATGTGCACATCACCTGTCCAGCATCCTACAAGCCAGCGCTTTGATGGGCGTAGCCTGTTACTTTCGCTCTCTCCCTCTCTCTCTCTCTCTCTCTCTCTCACGCGCTTCCGGTAGAATTGTCCGTAAGGCCCATACAAGGAAATTCCGCCCCCATTAACGTCAAAGGGGACGCATGATCTCAAAAAACTTGCCGAATCTTATGACTAACCGGAAGTAGTATTTTTGACAAAGAAATACTCCATCAAACGTCCACCTTAACTTTTGAAACTTTGTCTATGTTTAGTATGGGATTCCAAGTCTTTAACAGTGTAAAAAGATCAGTATGCATGAAACAGCATTTCACCCCCCCTTTAAGAAATGGCTTTTCTTCTTGCCACTCTTCCAGAAAGGCCAGATTTGTGCAGTATACGACTGATTGTTGTCCTATGGACAGAGTCTCCCACCTCAGCTGTAGATCTCTGCAGTTCATCCAGAGGGATCATGGGCCTCTTGGCTGCATCTCTGATCAGTCTTCTTCTTGTATGAGCTGAAAGTTTAGAGGTACGGCCAGGTCTTGGTAGATTTGCAGTGATCTGATACTCCGTCCATTTCAATATTATCACTTGCACAGTGCTCCTTGGGATGTTTAAGGCTTGGGAAATCTTTTTGTATCCAAATCCAGCTTTAAACTTCTCCACAACAGTATCTTGGACCTGCCTGGTGTGTTCCTTGTTCTTCATGATGCTCTCTGCGCTTTAAACAGACCTCTGAGACTATCACTGTGCAGGTGCATTTATACGGAGACTTGATTACACACAGATGGAGTCTATTTATCATCATTAGTCATTTAGGTCAACATTGGATCATTCAGAGATCCTCACTGAACTTCTGGAGTTTGCTGCACTGAAAGTAAAGGGGCTAAATCACTTTGCACGGCCAATGTTTCAGTTTTTGATTTGTTTGTTTGTTGTTGATTCTTCACAAAAAATTAGTTTTATATCTTTGTTTGAAGCCTGAAATGTGGCAAAAGTTTGCAAAGTTCAAGGGGGCCGAATACTTTCGCAAGGCACTGTACAACCAACAATGCCAAAGAATTGACTGCTAATTTGCTAGATCACTAAATAAAAATAGTTAATCTTGATAAATAATGCTTTTAAAACCTTATAAACCTGTCAGCCTGTCCCTTTGGTAGATTGTTTTAAAGTTAAAGAGTTTTAAATGAATCTCTGGTATTACAATCTGCTGTAGTTAAGCTTGGTGCTTTGTTGCCAAAGCAGAGTCAGCTCTATCCTCACTTTCTCTCTAGTCAAGGTGCCAGTACTGCTGGTACACAGATGGCTACGATACGATGGCAACTAGTGCCATGAAAGTGGAGGAGGCGTGTACAGTGTGTGTTTGTGTGCATGCGCACATGCTGTGTGTGTGGACACATTGTGTGTAGGATTTGGTCGTGTGCAAATGGAAATAGCATCCTTGTTTTGGGCTGTCATGTTGATTCAATCTGTTGCTCAAGGTTTTTGCTGAGATCCTGTGCTGTGAGGCTTGTGTGTGTGTGTATATATATATATATATATATATATATATATATATATATATATATATATGTATATATGTATGTATATATATATATATGTATGTATATATATATGTATGTATATATATATATATATATATATATATATATATATATATATATATATATATATATATATATATATATATATATATATATTCAGAGAGATTCAGCATTGCAGTGAAATTATTCTATATATTAGAATCTTGAGCAGAACTGTGCCTGTGGTGATCTCAAGACAGTTCCTAAATATTTTCTGAGAGACCCTCCACAGAGAACTACATGAGGGGCAGGATACTGTTGGCACTGGTAGATCAACCGCAGGTTCCTGGAACATTTCTCGTGCTGAGCCCTATGCTGCTGGTTGGCTTTTGCTGTTTATATTAGTTACCTTAATCAGATTACAGTCCACTTGCAAGTTCTTAGGATATGTGCTATTAATAACGCTGAAGTCATTTTGTAGGAGTTTTATGTGAGAATGTAGACTGATGTTAAAATACTGGCTCATATACCAATAATTATTTTCACGTTATGGCTCATTACTAGTTCACTGTTAAGATAATACATTGTTAGCTGACTCAATGATTTATGTACATTTCTGAAATGCATAACCTGACAGAGTAACCTCTGGTAACAGATCAAATTAAATCATAGGTGTCGAAAGCACAAAAAAAAGGTGGGTGGTCCTCTTTCAGAAAGTTTTTACTGGAGTAGATGCCATACATTAAGTACAAATATACTGCGTTTACTAAATGTGTGGTTGGAGTAGAGAAGATTACTGAAATCACTGAACGGTTTAGAGCGGTACTAGTGTAGGGGTAAGATGCATGGCAGCTAGTTTTGACACAAATCGACCAGGTTTGAATCCGCCTTTTCCCGAACTCACTCACTCTACTCCCCTTTTCCATCACATATCCGATTGGAAAGGCATTTATTTTCAATAAAAATGAAGAAAATATTAGAAAGGGGAAATAAAGCATATAACGTATTTAATAATGTGTTTATGAGTTAGGGGAAGGTAAACAGACATGTGCTGATGAATTACGGTAAAAAAAAAGACTGTAAAAAAGTGAACGGATCCAATATCATTGGTCGTAAAAAAGTGTTTAGCAATCTATTACTGCTTTCCAAGTAGACCTCAGTGACACATGCTGCCACTGAGAGACCTCATGCATCAATGTCTTTCTCTTTCTGTCATCTGCAGTGTGATGCTGAAAAGGCAATTCTAGACTTATACAGTTTGGATATTTTCATATTTTCCAGTCTTTTTAGTATTCATTATTTATCTTGTTACTTAACTGCTCTCAAGTATTTAAAAAAATGTTAAATGTATATAAAACAATGAGTCTTCTTTAGGTAACGTGATGGGTAAATGTTGTTTATTTTATTGGCAATATCATCACCAGTCCAACTGTGTTTAACTCAGCTGGCAGTACCAAATGCGATTGCCTCATCCACATTAAAATAGTTATTGTGTGACGTCTCTCTTCATATTTCAGAAAACCACCTGGAATTTCAACGGTAACAGTAGTTAGTTGCAAAATGTTGCACATATTCACTACATTTTGAATGAATGACATTTTTTAATTGTAAATTTACTCCAAGTTTAGAGGATACTCAATTGCAAAATATCACATATTGACATACATTGTGACTCTGAAATCATAGAGTCACGTTTAGATGCACTACAAGTGTTTAGGGTTAATAACTCCTTTATTATTTTCAAATAAAATAAATTACATTAGAAATTATATCAAAAAGCAATTATTTCACATTTTAATATTTCACACATTTTACAGTATTTCTGATCAAAAAAGAGTAAATGCAGCCTTAATGAGATGTTATCTTTAAAAAAAAAAAAAAAAAACTAAAACATAAACTAAAACATGTTTGTTGCTCTGTGTGGGATTTATTTTTTTAGGATTAGACTAATTTCTTATTTATCGCTATGATTTCTAGAAAAGCCCTGAGGAATTTGTGATTTAGTCAATAAAGCTGAATGGACAATTCATCTGTCTCATATTTCCCCTCCCACACAGAAGTAATATTTTTGATCCAATTATTTTAGATCACAGTAGATGACAGTCAAATGTTGATTTTAAAGGAAAAAAATCAATTGAGAGAGAGAGGAAGTAGTGAACAATTGTTTGAGTTTGATAGAGTACAACTTCACCTCCCCAACTCCCCTTCAGCGTGTGTGTGTGTGTGTGTGTGTGTGTGTTTAGTGGGAAGGATGTTATCCTGAGGGATCTCTGCTGCATTCCTGCCTTTATCCCAGCATCTCTATGTTTGTGTGAAAAATGTGGAAAAGTTGAGAACTTGAGGTATTGTTATGGGGCGCTGACTGTAGGCGTTTGTGTGTTTATGTTTGCTTTAGTGATGTATTTGTTATTGTGTTATCTCTCTAGGCTGAAACGAGATTCTGGTCGTTTAAAGACGCGTACACACACACATCGTCACAGTCACACACACACACACACACACACACACGTTTGTGGGTGTTTGAATGATTTTTTTTTCAGGCAGAAGCAACTGAGCGATGACCAATTTAAACAACAAAAGATGTATGAATAACTTATGCTGTTTAAATTGGTCCTCTTTTTTAAAAGCAGTAGGGCGCTGAAAATGACTGCAATTATTATAATGAGAGAAAGAAATTGTGCACTAGGTATGTTTTATTTTGGTAATTTCCTTGACCATAAACAATGTCATAAGCAGCCACGCGTGGAATCTGCACACATAGATTTCCGTAGTCAGAATGCCATCATATAATAACACTGTCCCTGCGTGACTCGCCATATACATTAAACAGAGAGAAGTAGCTCCGGCTGCAATGTTCTTCCGCAAGACACATGCAGTTCTTTTTATAGCCGCTAGAGCGCAAAAAACTTTACATTAAAGGGGGGGTGAAACACTCAGTTTCAGTCAGTGTCATGTCAATCTTGAGTACCTATAGAGTAGCATTGCATCCTGCATATCTCCGAAAAGTCTTTATTTTTTTTATAATTATATAAGAAAGATGCGCTGTTCCGAGTCTTTCCAAAAAAAGCCGAGCGGGTGGGGGCGTATCGTGTGGGCGGAGCTAAATAATGACGTGTGCGCGCCGCTGTTATTGTGTTGAGTGCGTCGTAAAGCTGTGTCATCCCTAACAGCGGGAAAAAACTTTATTCAAATGGCTTTTAATCAGATACAGCCATACATCTATGAATCAGATACAGCCATACATCACCGGAATCAGACCCAGAGGCTGCAGTTGAACAGGAGCAGCAGCAAAAACGACTAGAGCAGGACGTCTCTATGTGGTACAAGTTATACACATAGACAGTAAAAGAAATGGACCGAGCGATCCCATTACGTCAACGGCGAAATAATGAAGTCAACCTAGGGGCACTCACTTCCTGATGGCTGAGAGAACTGCGCAGGCTCAGATTGAGCTTGAGGACGTAGTTGTGACGTGAGCCTCCTGTCTGACAGCTGTAGGTCTTCTAGTAGATGTGGAAAGTGAAAGCTGAATCACGTTGTTTAAATATTTTCTCCCGTTGCTTTTGGCTCACTATGGGCTTCTCTCCATTCTTCTCCCTTGACTTTATCAGACTTTATGTCTCCACGTCCCCCCGACTGTCTCATAGACAGTAAAAGATTGCCTGCGAGCGTCTCCTCAGGTCTATACGGTAATTTCTCAACTGTGCGACAGAGTCGCGTTGGTTATGACGCAATCGTTAGCCTATTTTTACAAAAACAGCTTCTGCGGGGCGATAGTGTAAGATACAAGGTAACGGAGCCTTTTATACATTGTCGTGTTTCTTTAGAAATAAACAATGGACAAATGGAGTCTTTAAACGTCTCAGATGTAAAGTTATTCACTGTCAAAGTGACTCAAAAATGAATGGGACTCAATGGGATGCTAACAGCAGGTGATGGCTTGGTTAGCAATGGCAGCCCCTAGGGGTGGAACGCTTTCCGAGCGCTAGATTACCCCCTTGGTTATACACTAACTATATAATATGCTTAGCGACTTGTGTTATTTACATATTTATACTTGAATTATATCGTCATATTTTTTGTCTTTGAAGGTGTACATGTGGGAAGTGCAGTTGTGCACGTGTGTGTGTGTGTGTTTACGCGTGGTTTGTGTAACGTTAGACAATTGTAGTAAGCGGACTGGTTTTGCACGGCAGGCTAGTGTTTACATAGAAAGACATGGAATAGTAGCGCATTTGAATGAAGAAGCGTGCTTATTTAGTTCAACATATTTCCCCACTCTTTGTGTATTGTTGTTTGGAGTGCTTTTACAATACACAAACATAAAGTTACACATATTGTGGCCAGCTAAACAAATGTACGCGCACTACACATCGCATGCTCCATTGATCAATTAACTATACGTGATCATGTTTGGGCTACTTGATGGGCATAGGCAAAAACAGACATTTGAAGCAGCCTGCGGTTCTAACGTTGGGACCTTTATCGTTGGGACTGCTCCATCCTTCAGCATTAGGCGATCGGAAAATCCGGCGTCGAGCTGGGCCTTGTTTATGAAACAGTCGGCACCGAAATGCAGTGAACAGACATAAACCTTTGCGCAACTCAGTTGCTGATCCGGAAAAGAAAATTACATCCACTGTTGCCTTAACGCGGGGGTTTTTGTCAGTCTGTGCAGGACTGTCTTGGTCTGGCAACCAAAAACAAACTTTTTTGGTGACATTGTAATTTCTTGAAGTCACATCACCTGTGCAGCGCAGCCTACGAGCCAGCGCTTTGATGGGCGTAGCCTGTTACTTTCGCTCTCTCCCTCTCTCTCTCTCTCACGCTCTTCCGGTAGAATTGTCCGTACGGCCCATACAAGGAAATTCCGACCTATTAACGTCAAGTGGACCCATGATCGTAAAAAACTTGCAGAAACTTATGACTAACCGGAAGTAGTATTTTTGACAAAGAAATACTCCATCAAACGTCCACCTTAACTTTTGAAACTTTGTCCATGTTTAGTATGGGAATCCAAGTCTTTAACAGTGTAAAAAGATCAGTATGCATGAAACAGCATTTCACCCCCCCTTTAATTTTGCTTCCCCTAGCCCCCCCTCACAATGAGAGTGTGAATGTGCGAGATGAAGAACAGACAACTGGCAAGGCTTCAGTAGATGTGGACGTGCACACACACACATTCGTATTTGTTATAAATAGTCTTCTGTTTTTTCTATATTTTATAGGTGTATGTATGTGAACTGGAAAGTAAAAATGAATAACGGTGACCTGTAATTAGAATGTCCCCTTCCATGCGCACGCACCATCTGTTTAATCTTCTCCTTAGTTTGTATATGATGAATATTCACATCTAGACAGATGTCGACTGTATGTGGAGGGGTGTCCTGACAGAGAAAGGAAAAGATACAAGATGAGGGAACTGAGAGAGAGAGTTGGAGAAATCAAAGGGCAACAATGTTAAATTAGAGGATAGACATGATTACATCAAATTAGGGAGCCATTTATCAAACATTAGTTCAAATACACACACACACACACACATACACACACACACACGCTAAACAGACACACTTAGTGAAGATTAGCCTGATAAGAGTTGGGGTTGCATGGTACATGAAAAAGAATTGCGGTAGAAAAAAATTACTACGTTTTATCCTTGTTTTTTAAATTACAGTACTTGACTGGACAGCAGCTGTTCAGTGCAGTTGAGCAATCATAAGTGAGTTTTTTTAACCATATTACCATATTTACAAGCCTAGAAATCTAGACGCACTCGAGCAGCAGCAAATCTAATCTGCCGCGAGTGTTGTCTTGCAACTCTCAATACATGTCTGAGCTTTAAAAACCAAACTCTGGTCAGGCCAATGACATCATGTATAGAGTCGGTGGGCGGGGCTTAACATAATTACGGCAGAGTTGCGCTTGCGTGCTTCTAGTAAACACAGAAACTGGCGAACGGCGGCGGTCTTTCGAATCAGCTTTGACCGCGACTCTGGAAGACTTGGAGTTAAGCTTTTCTTTGAGAAAAGAACAAAGAACGGCACTGAAGTCATTCTTAAGAAGGGGAGATGTGTTCAGAGTTTTGCTGACCGGATACGGCGAAAGTTTAATCTCTCAACTAGCTCCGCTTCTCGTTGCTCTGGTTGGTTGTAGCACTATCCTATCGCGTGCAGAGGGAGTTTGAAAGACAACCGTTTATCCCGCCCCTCAGATTGAGCCGTCAATGGTGAGTTTCCAGACCAAACATCTTGATGTGGGTCTGGCTTGTCAGGCTACATATTTACACTACCACTACCACCATCCGAAATCTGAACAGCTGCAAAAAAGGGAATAAAAAGTATTAATTTCTATCAAAAATGTACTGACCTCAAATGTTGGTAAAGTATTGTGTATAACTGCTGCATTTTGTAATTGATTTATTAATCAAATTAATAAGGGATGTTTGACAAAACTAAAGTCATTTACTCTCATGGTGTAATTTTAACAACATTTATTACATTTTGTGTTTTTGTACTATATAGTCTTTCTTGCCTTATTCTTATGAAAAACTAAAATCACAGTATGGCATTATAGCTTAAGTTATCTAGTGCGTGCGTGTGCGTGTTTCTTTCCTGGTGGAGACTTCAACCAGAATGCACACTGACTCATGGGGACTCGTGTCATGGGAAATGAAGACACAAACTTATAAATCATACAGAATGTGTTTTTTATGAAAATATAAAAATGAAATGTGTGATAGGTAGGTTTAATGGTAGGGTTTAGTGTAAAGGGTATAGAATATACAGTATAAAAACCATTACATCTATGGAGAGTCCCCACAAAGATAATGAACCGTGTGTGTGTGTGTGTGTGTGTGTTTGTAATTGTTTGTGTTTGCTTTTCCAGACACTATTTCCCTAGAGATTGCAGATTTATACGTCATCAGGCAGTGAAAGTATCTACCAACATAAAATCTGTCCCTTCAGAGTCCTTGACTCTTGTAAATGTGGCCCAGGCTGTCTAATGGCTAAATTGAATGGGTTTTCTATTGAATCTGGCCACAGCAATCCAGATGGCCCTGAGATGCACAATAGGTTTGTTGGTAACCTTGTTTGGCTTGCCACTTCATTTAATGATATTTAGTTTGTTTGTTTGTTTTGTGAATTAATTATTTTCTTTCTTTCTTTCTTTCTTTCTTTCTTTCTTTCTTTCTTTCTTTCTTTCTTTCTTTCTTTCTTTCTTTCTTTCTTTCTTTCTTTCGTTTTTTATCAAACTGATTTGATAATAAGTGTTTGATTGAGTCTTTCACTAGTCAGGTTTTTACATACAACAAAATGTCTTCACAAGGATCGCAACACCTGAAATCATTGTTGGGACCAGGCAATAGTCCACATGAGGAAAGCAGGTTAAGAAACATACTAAGTATAAATATCAATTCTGAGGTTTCTTAGATTTAAAAAATATTACTATCTCAGTAAAACAACAGAAGAAGTCAAGGAAAGTCCCCAGCTTAATAGAAAAACAATCGTGACTGTGTGGGTGTGTGTATTCGAGGGTGTATATGATATGAAAGTTGAAACAGAAGAGACGGGAAATCAAATGTGATCTGGTAAACTGTTTTGTAGTCTGGGAGTTTCAGTCTGAGAATAACTCAACTGTTGAAAAGCTAGTGTATGATAAAACCAAACACACAGAGGCATGTAGATGCATATACATTGGCATTCATACAGACATGCATAAGCTTTTAAAATCGTTCTCATTGCCAGAGATAAGGGCATGTATATGACACACAGACATTTTGTATGCATTTTGCATGTTTGTATACATGTAGCTGATCCAGCACACAAGGCCAGAGAAACCCATCCCCTGCCAGGCAGCTGATTCCTATATCCTGCATTCCAGATCCTCAGGTCTTCCCTTAAGCCACAGTATTATTTTGTGTGGCCAACATATATTCCTGTCAACAGTGAAACATTGTGCTCCCTTTGGGAATTCCAGTCATTAGGATCTGTTTCAGCGCTTCACATTTGTCAATCCAGGAGGCGAGTTCAGATAGAAAACACATTCTACAAGCCTTCCATTACGTTTTAAGGATTTAATGGCAACGAAGTTTCAAAAATTGTAAAAAAAAAAAAACTAACGCCGATTAGTGTCTAATGTGCAACTTTGCAAGTTCTCAGTCACACTTACTATAGTATATACTATAGTATATAGTATAGAGCATTTCTCAGTGAGAGTGCATTTTTTGCACATCCTGCAAGTTGCGTAGCATCTGCAGCACACAAAAGTGCACTAAAGTTTAACTGTTAAACTGACATCTTCTCCTTCTGAGTCAATACTCTGCTACAGTGGTAAACAAATGGTAGTACTCACTGTCATAGTATCATGACACAAATACATAGTGAAAAGACATGGGTTTGAGTTTGCAAGTAATCAAACATTTTTTGATTCAAGAGACAGCCACCAGCTTAGTTGGAAAACAGTGGCAAATTGTGTGTATACTGCACATTGAGCAACCAGTTTTTCACTTTTCCATTCATTTTTATTTATGTTGTATCTGTTGCAGTTTCTATTGATTTTATTATTATTGATTTTATTATTATTATTATTATTATTCCGCTCTTGAGTCTATGGTAGAGGTCCGCTGCCGCTAGGTTCTATTCCGCACCCACCCGCTCCTGCTTAAATTTCACACTGTGTTCACCCGCTTACCTCTTAGAATGATTTCCTTCCCGACCCGACCGAGCCCGCTAAATTTAGACCTCGTTCTCAGATTTAAATTTCCCCTAAAGAAAGAGAGTTACTGGCTATACTGTCAACACCGTAAAAAATGTCACAGAGAAAAATAGGCTAAATCAAATATGACCTCTTACTAGCCATGGCTACTGCAAAAATAAAACAAATTTTAACATCCGTGCAAGAACAGAATGTCGCTGACTGACAACATTACCGTCTACGTCTCTCCGACAACGTCAATGCAAACACAAAGGCTGAAGGTTCTCTCTGAAGGTTCTTGGATTTGGACATTAACTCCCACGCTACAAGAATACTGATCGGGTCCCGCGGTTTTCCACGAGAGAGCCGCAGGAATGCAGACCTCTATGGCAGTCCATAGGACCGCTTGTGGGAAAGGACAGTCCACACATTCACCATAGCAAATTTGGAGTCAAATTTTGACTTATGTTTGCGCTCATAACTTTTGAACCATAAGGGTTAGAAACAAAATTATCTCGCCATTTTAGAATTTCTGGAAAAAAAAACAACTTCTCCTAGATTCGGGGAGTTAAACGATACCCAATTTGACCAAATCAGCCATTTTGGGCATTTGCAATTTTTAATTTTGTTAAAAAATGCTAATAACTTTGATTCCATTTTCCTATTGTAATGAAACTGTTCTTAATTTTGTGGGTTATCCTGAGAACATAGATATCAATTGTCTGCCTTTTTTTTTATTAAAAACCTTTTTTTTCTAAATCAAACTAGTCTGTTTGTCCTACTTTCACCAAAATCGTATCGTAGACTGATTGAGTGTTAATAGACAAAACCCATTTTGTCTACCGCAGCGGCGAAGTTGAGGCATGATGCCAAAATTTTGCTGCAATGCTTTGGCATATGGACACTGTTATTGTTACCTCTCTCTTATCAATTTCATAACTGTGCCACCCATTGGTCAAAACTGAAAACTGACTTTGATTTGGTCCCGATTTCAGCAGCAGTTTTAGGTACGGGCGAACCGGGCAGTTGCCCGGGTGGCATTTTTTCATGACACGTCCTATTGTCTATAATTTCACTGTGTGGGGAATTGGAAAATTGGCACCCTGTTAACTTTTGTTAAACACGTCAGAGGTTTGGTTTCGATCCACCCACGTATAGATTTTATTTTTACTCATTAACCAAATGCGTTCATCTGTGATTTTATATCGAGGGCAGGGACAGGGGCAGGTTTGTGTGCATCTTATTTAGTTTTTTCACTGGAATGAATAGAGATTCTCCACAATGGGACTGAAGCGCTCATCTGAGCACGAGCCGCTGTGACTGTCAACAACGACAACGAGCTCTCAGCATGATTTCAAAAGCAACACATTTAACATCAGATCGCCTTTTATTTTACACAAACGACCGAAAATAATACTCTGCTAGTCAACTAGAGTTGTTTAATCTTTTATAGATGTATCTGTACCAAAAAGTCACTTTTTCAATGATGTATGACTTGCATAGATGGGAATATCCGAACTGTCCGCTTGCATGGCAGGCGCAAATGCGCATATCCAATTCATATTCAAATGTATTTATTTCCACATATGAGTGAGGCCTGAAACTGATCTGAGAATATGGGAATCCATGCACTTTCTTCCTGCTTACACGTTCACGTCTTATCCGATCTGTGGGGGAAAAAATCGGAATTTGGTCATGTACCCATGCAGTGTAAATCAAGCGGCAACCTCCCGCGATCTCTCTTGAGGCCAATACGGAAGTAATGTAAACTGCAATTCCTCAACTGGCCACTAGGGACAGGCTCCAGAAGGGAGCAGAATCTCATTGAGGCCCATATTAGAATGCCCAACTTTACAGCAGAAAAAAAACATGTCTATAAGGCTAATTTTGACCTTCATGACAACTATGAGGGGGTGATTATTATTATTATTATTATTTTTTATAACTCATTCGTTTACGTTATATAAAGCCTTAAAGTTCTGCATAATTAAGGGCGTGGTTACAGGTGGATAGTCATTCATCTGCCGTCTATATTTATTGTGTCACTTAAGCTCCGCCCACATCCCGACTTTTTGCCCATTTTCTGTTGGATGGCAACGACAAGATGGCAATGGCCAGCTCGCCCATACTTTAAGCTTCAGAACGGCTTATCAGAATCCTATGGTGAGGTCACGGACACTATGTACATATTTTTTTACAGTCTATGGTGTAAATGCGGCCTTATATAATAGCATGTAATGATGGATTTATGCTATTTAAAATATGTATTCTATATTTTATTTGTAGCCTGTATCATTCTTAATATTTGATATTACTGTTGCTCTCTGCTAGTTTTTTACATATCTGATTGCATTTAGGCCTATTTTTTGGCAAATTTATGTATAGTGTATATTTAAGTTCTGATAACTAATACTGTCATATTTTGTGCACAATTTTGTGCTCGAAGGGGGTCTCGCCCAGGGTGTAATTCAACGTAGAACCGCCACTTTTTTTTTTTAATGGTCTTGTCTTCTTTGAGCTTGGTCCCGATAATTGTTGCTTGCAGCTATATTTATAATCTAGAGTCCTGATTCCACAATTCTATTCTATTGTGATCCTATTATTGTTGTTGGTGCATGCAGGTGAAGCCTGGTTTTGTTGCACTTGCTCTTTATACTGAGAACAAGGGGCAAGTCTGAGGGAGGAGATCTTGACCTTGTCATGTCAACCATGTTTTAAAAGACATTGTCATATTGCCTAGCAACCAGCCTTTCCTGTACTTCCTCTGGCCAATGTTTCTGGAATAATGAAAGACAAATTATAAATTGTAAAATGCATGCCTGTAAAAAATCTAGTAAAATACATTTAAAACATATTTTGTTTGGAGGACATTTTGTATATACAGTATATATAAGTGTATATTTCAATGTACCAGATAAATAGAGTGACAGCCTGAAATCACTGCCAATCTAGGCATCTATGGTCTGAGACACTGTGCCTGACATCCATCACTGCTCCAGCTCTAAAGCTTTCTTGATTAGTGCTTAACACGTTAATGAGATTGGGAGCTGCTCAGATGCGGATTTCCTGTGTCCCTTCTCTCCATGGCCTCTTTTTGTCTGGAGGTAATTTATAGCAGGACAATGAGGCCTTGAGTCTCTTTTTGTTCCTGTTTAACGCCTCAAAGTCAAAAGTCTTGAAGAACTCTTATACCTAAAGTCAACTTTAAATAAAAATGGACGCTGTGTACTTGTCTTACTCTTCGTAATTCTTTGGTCCGTGTAAGGTACAAATAAGGTGCTTTTTGAAAATCAAACATGAAAATCGAATAACTTGCTCTGAATTTTGCTGACAACTTGGTTGGCAGATTCGTTTTTTTGTCTGAATGAATCAGTTCCTGACAGATAATATCTGTCCTACATTTTGTCGGTTTGCAAATATGTCAGATTCATAACCCATTAAGTAAAATAGGTTATGAATGGCTTATGGGTTATGTCACGATGACTTAAATGTAAAAAGACTATTAAGGGAACACAACAATACATTGACTTTACAATGGCATTAAGAGCTAATCTGGTATTATGATTCAGCTTGTTAATTAGCTCAGCATTCAATTGACCAGCTAATTGGGTCTAGCAAATGGTTAATAATCTAATTCAGTTTCAATATCAGCAGCATGCACAATTAGCAGAGAGATTACTGACTCCTGAGGTTGTTTAGTGTTGTGTTGGGTGTGTGTGTGGGTTCATTTTACTGAAAATTAACTCAACAAAATCTCTCTTTGGGGACATGCTATATTGAAAGATCTTTTTTCATTACATTTTTTTTAAATTGGGTTTAGAATAGTCCATAGTATTACAAAAATATAGCTATATGTATATCTATTTAATAGCTTTGATAGATAAATGTGTGTGTGTGTGGGTCAGTTACAAAAGGATAGTAAAACCCCATGAGAAAAATACAACGTCCCTATCATTACACACGAGGAGTTGTTTTGAAAACTTCTGATGTTGAAAACTGTCCCCACATCAATGATTCTCAAACGACCCAATGGATGAAGCGGTCTCTCTAAAAGCGGTCTCCCTCCTTTCTGCGAGCCTACTCTGCTCTGATTGGTCAGACTGCCCAGTCTGCACGTGTTTTGGAAGCACACAATCATTACCATAACTGAACTTCAGTTTCAGGAGGCTTCTTAAAGCTCAGTGATTATAACACACTGTAAAGACAGAAACGATGATGACGATTTTACAACAATCCCAGTCAAAATTGATGATGAAAAAACACCTGGGGGTTTGGGGGTAAAATATGTGTTATTTTGGCAAGGGTGACTGTTAAAATTTGCATTCCTGAGTCTATCACATCACTGAGGTGATGTATATCACTTCAACCCGCGGACAAGGAAAACAGCCCTCTGGAAAAATGCACACTTGGCAACACAGTGCAGTCGAGTTCTGTTGACATTTGACAACTAACGTTATGCGTTCCCCTGTGCTCTGATTGGTTGTAGGTCTATTCAATTGAGGTCTTTCCTGGTTGGGTTAAAACGCCCCATAATCATAGCCCTATGGAGCAGTTTCAGACTCCTATTCTGGCTAGAATTTATTTAGTATGATCATGACTGGGTAGCCAACAGGTGTTGTGTTCTGTCCATTTCTGTCAGTTGGTATTTGATAGAGCAAAAAAACACTTTGCATTTGTATTTGCTGCTAGTAGAAAACTGCTAGTTATAAAAAAATAAATATTTGAAGAAAGCTTTTTTTGCTTTATTATTTAAATATGTAAAAAATGGCAAGGTCACACTGAAATATTCCCATAATGTTATTCCAAGCGCCCCTGTTATTATTACTTTGTCAAATGGCTGAATTTATTGGCTGTTTGTGTGCTCTGGAAGGACATTTTTAAAAGGTTTTCTACCTTTGGCTAATCTCAGATGCCCGTAAAAAAAAAAAAAAAAAAATTATCCTCTGCCAAACCTGCTGAATGCACATTTAGAACATTTAGAAGCTAAAATAAAGCCTGCAAAAGGTTGAAAGAATGCAGCTATAAGAAAGAAAGAAAGAAAGAAAGAAAGAAAGAAAGAAAGAAAGAAAGAAAGAAAGAAAGAAAGAAAGAAAGAAAGAAAGAAAGAAAGAAAGAAAGAAAGAGAAATGGGCCTTAAATGCTTCAATGCCACTAAAACATTTGGAGGACATAGTTCAATATTATTTGTTGATTATTATTTAGAATTTTAAGGGTATTTTGTGATATGCAATATTTATAAAACTTTTATTAGCTATTTTTACCCATTGAAAATAATACACAATTTATTCAAATTAAAACTGTATTTTTCAATGTAAACAGTTTTCCATGTTAAAATAAAGACAGGGCCTTCAAAAAAAAAAAAAAATTGAAGGTCAAAAAATTGCCATCTGGTGGCAGTAAAAAAAGAAAAAGAAAACGGATGTAATGCCCTGTTATGACCACTAGGTTCCTATATAACTCTATATAAAGTGGCTTATAAATTCTTTAGTGTTTTTAGACATAAATACTTATTTTTATTAAGCTGTGGATTTGGATTTATACTTAGACATTCTCAAAGACAAAAGGTCTGTTTTACACTCTTGATATTTTAGTGTCACCCCTACATTGCTATGTACTTTTTTTCTGGTTAATTGGTTCCCTGAGTTTTTGTGTTTTTGCGTATTTCCCATTCATTTCCTATGGCGGGCTGTCATTTTTGATGACCCTTTAACATAACCGAAACATTTCCCTGAATTTTTTTTTTGTGTGTGTGTGTGTTCACATGGCTAATGCAACAAAAGTCACCAAGTGTCATCCCATTCCGCTGAACCAAAAGAAAGTAAAATTTCAAAAGGTAAAATGAGGACCAGAGGGTTAACTTTATATGTTGTGTGTATTTGATTGTTTAAGCACAATGGCCCTCATTTATCAATCTTGAGTAGAAACTGTTGTATATGTTGTCGTAAGATTATGCTTACACTACTCTCATCGCCTGATTTATGAAGCTGTGCGCACCTCTGCAATCCAGGTGTACGCAATACCTGCCCTTGATAAATGCTGCGGCTGAAAACGATCATCATTAGAATAACACGCCCCTATATATTCAAGTATCCGCCTCCCAATTATTTTTTATTATTTTGTCAGTCTGAATTATTTTCAGTCCCAGTGCGTGCGAAGCTGTCGGGCCTAACGCTGAACCGTCAGGTAAAGCACACAGGCTCGCAACTGGAGGAATACATATGCCTACAAATCAAACGCTTTGGTAAAGTCACACAAAATAAACATATGTTGTTGTTGTTGTTGTTTACAGTGGGTCATAATATAGCATATCTTGTCAGTGCGTTTTGTGGTATTAGGAATTGTTTTTCTGCGCATTTTCACACTAACTCAAACGTGCGTACACCACCTCCTGAGCTGGCGTAGGATTCGAGCGTGCCGTACGCCAACGTCCATATTGATAAATCTCAAAGTCACCGTGGTTTTGGGTGTACACCAGGTGTACGCTGGAAATTTGCTGTACGCACTTTTGATAAATGAGGGCCATTAAGCAGCAGAAAATATCAGAGAGGCAGCTTTGTGTGTGTGTGCACTTTGGGTATGAGAACAAAATCTGCAGGAATGAGTAAAATTATGCCAGGTCAAAATTCAAGTCCTGTAACACCAAAAACAATATTCATTCGAAACAAATGAAATGAGTGAGTAAGGAGAGGGGGGTTTGGGTGTCAACTCGATGTCGTGAGGTGAGAAAGCGAGAAAGTGCAACTGGTATTGTGTATCTATTTTGCTTTTCAGATATTTCAGTATTGAAAAAAAACCTTACTACATTGAGCTTAGTTTATTATTTCATATACCATTTTAAAAGACAATTGAAAAATGTATATAGTATATACACTATATTGCCAAAAGTTTTGGGACAACTGCCTTTACATGCACATTAACTTTAATGACATCCCGTTCTTAATCTGTAGGGTTTAATATGGTGTCGGCCCACCCTTTAAACCTATAACAGCTTTAACTCTCCTGGGAAGGCTTTCCACAAGGTTTAGGAGTGTGTTTATGGGAATTTTTGATGCATTTGTGATGTCAGGCACTGATGTTGGATGAGAAGGCCTGGCTTGCAGTCTCCGCTCTAACTTATCCCAAAGGTGTTCTATCGGGTTGACTCAGGCCAATCAAGATTCTCCACACCAAACTCACTCATCCATGTCTTCATGGACCTTGTGAGCAATCATGTTGGAACAGGATGTAGCCATCCTCAAATTGTTCCCACAAGTTGGGAACATGAAACCGTCCAAAATGAATTGGTATGCTGAAGCATTCAGAGTTCCTTTCACTGAAACTAAGGTGCCAATCCAGACTCTGAAAAACAACCATCACACCATAATCCCCCCTCAACCAAACTTTACACGTGGCACAATGCAGTAATTCATCGGATTGCCAGACAGAGAAGTGTGAATTATTATTATTTAAAAAAAAAAAATTCACCACTCCAGAGAACATATCTCCACTGCTCTAGTATAGAGTCCAGTGGCGGCATGCTTTACACTACTGCATCTGACGCTTTACATTGCACATGGTGAGTTAAGACTGATTCTTTGACTGAATTCAACGATTTGTATTGATGTCCCAATACTTTTAGCTATATAGTATATATATATATTCAACCCAAAGTGGCTAGTAGGAATGACCGCATTACACACCACTATTGAAATCCACCCACATTTGGCAGCTGTTAATGTCAATCCCTGGTTTTACTTAAATTAGCCTTCATCAGGCCCAGATTTACAACATTAGAGATGACAGTGGGCCTCAGTTTCCCTAAGCGTGATACGGCGTGAGCTGTGCATGCACAGATTACCTTGTGTAGAACAGATCTAAGGGAAAAAAGAGATTGGAAATTATTCTGATAGGGGAAGGAGGGCTGAGCAGTCTAGAGTTGTGACCTTTTAGCACAACCTACAACCTGTTGCTAGCGTAACCTGTTTTATAGTAGTAGTACTTTTGTTAAATTAATGGCTATTAAACAATATTTTTGTTTTAAGTAATGTAAAATTATATAAAATAGTATAGTGTAAACATACAATTTAATAGTATTTGTCTATATTTTTTGTAAAAGTATGAAAATGGTCATGGTGTATTTTTGTATTGAAGTGTGGTTTCATTAGTGACATTTCAGTGAAATTTTGCAGACAATAAAGATCTATTGTCAACCGTGTATGAAGCACAGCTCACACAGAAGTCACTTGAAGCTTTCTGTTCATCAGATGTGGGACACCAACTTGAACACAAGCACTACCTGCGCAAAGAAAAGTTCACCCTTACGTGAAAGTACAGATGGTGCAGATTCATATTTAAAAGATTATTTCTTCCACAAAATTTCACCAAACAACAGTTAGTGTGACTGCACCTTTTGAGCAAGTTTCCTGAAGTCTTATTTGAAAACAAAAGGCAGTTATTGTGTGTGGTAGTAGGTCCTGCCTGTCTAAAAATACCCATAAACTGACAGACTCCTGACAGGAAAAGACCTCTGGCAAGTATGTAAGCAAATATTATTATTTCTACTGCAAAAAAGCTGATGTGTGTGGGGGGTGAAGCTAGCACAGCTGTAGGCAGTTTTGTCTGTGGTGTAGAGAGAAGAGGTCGCACCGTATGGAGAAAGCAAAAAATGCATTTGTGTTCAGTGGAAAGCTGGCAGCATCTGAAAGCTTTAGTATACAACACCTACGCACAATCATTCAAAATCACTCTCTCTCTCCCTTCTTTTGGATACGCTGTGGCAAAAAAAAAAAAAATACTGTTTGAGGAGAAAAGGTTCAGGGATGGTACCTTAAAGGGTTTCTTTCAGCACACACCTCTTACTGGTTTCGCAGAAAGGGCTTAGATTAAGTCAAGATTAGACCTTAGTTCAATTAGGACAGCCTTAGAAAAAAGAAAGAAAAAAAAACATTAATGGTCTGCATATTGAGACAAAATGCAGTGACATATTTAAAAATATGTTAGTGCAAGTTGCTTTTAGTTAAAACAGTTCAAATATGCATTTTAGTCTGAATCTAAGCCTTGTCTGTGAAACCAGGGGTTCGATGAATTTTACGTTTTTGCATTACTGCAGTGGTAATGTCAAAACTCCAGGGGGGCGATAGAGTTACCCAAATGTCTGCGCTGTTAAACTGGATTTGTTGTTTTTAAGGTTGTTAGCTATGTTGGCTCTAAATAACTTGCTCAGCAAGACCCTCTTCAAACTAGTGAACACTGCATGACTAAAAGAGAAAACGGACTATAAACCAAGAGTTTACGTATATGCTATAGCGCTCCTTAAAGCAACACTGCAAATGCAATGTGTAGCATTGTGAATTGCGTAATGACACATTTTGAAACACAACAGTTTGTGAAATCGAATTTGCATAGCTAGAAGTTAGCCATCATACTCAAGTGTCTGATTTAAGATTTTTTTTTTTTTTTTGCCTGTTAAATAATGGTGCAAATACTAGTAAATTGACTAGCACAAACTTGAGTTGATTCATTTAAATGGTCTCATCAAATACATTTTTCATCTAAAAGGGAAATGCCTACAAATGTGTCCTCGCCATTTTAGCACAAATTTTTCAGTGGCTGTCTGTAGTAAACCTTTTTTTTTTTTTTTCTCCAAAAGAGGGTTTGCGCTGGTAGTAAATCACTCGCAGCTCTTGAATGGAAAATGTTCAGATACTCTAGATAAGTATCCTGTAGTCAATAATTATTTGAACCCTTAAAACTTATCTTTGATCACCAAAATTACATTTTTTTTCCTGTGGAAAAAAAAAGTCTTCATGCCTTAAAATAGCTTGAATGTAATTTTCCACCCTTACCTTCTAGTATACGCAGAGCTTGAACATTCTAATTGCTTTGCTGGAGGCCACTCAGTCATGCCAGGTCAGTGATTCACTCGATCAACTGACTTGAGGTAAACACTGCACAATATCGTTCTTTACAATGTTGAACACATAATTATATGATTAGCCTTTTGCTAGACTATGTTTTCAAACAGCTGATAATGTGTTGCTAATGTTATGCGAACTATGTTCCTATTCCCCATCTCAGAATCAGACAGCTGCCTTGAAAAAAGCAGCATCCTTATGTCAAGTTCACACTGCCCGATTTTAGCCCTGATTATGACTCGCGGGCAGGTTTTGCGAAATCGCAGACAAATGCCCGAAATCATAGAATCGGTGCACTCGAATGACAATCAGGCAGTGTGAATGATCAAAGATGCGATCAAAGAAAATCGTCAATGAGTCGCAGAGGCCGGTGAGATATTTGGCATGCAAAATATCTGGACCTGTTTGCGATTCAAAATCCTGCTGTGTGAAATGTTCTGACTGAAAATGATCGGTGATGACCAAAAGGTCAATGAAAGAGTGAGATACAGGGCAGCAGGGGATTCAAGTAGGAGTTATAGATAGAATAGCAGTATTTTAATAGATATATTTACAATTCTATCAAACAGAAACAAAGCCCAAACATTTGTAAGTCCAGCTGCAGCAGCAGCATATTATAAAATGATTTATTTACCTGAAATTCTCTTTGCAGAACACAATCCTTGCTCCCTCTGTCTAGTAGCACGTTGATCTGCCATGTGTGTGTCTTTAATGCAGAGACTATCCTCGTGTTTGCAGTTGAAATATAATGATGCATTTAAAAGTTAATTGCCAAACGTGTCATTATAAAAGTTCACAATGCTGCTGCAGGTGAAATATAATATGGACAACACTGAATAAATATCTTTTTGTCAGGTTAAATACTGATTGGTCACTCAAACCCCTTTATCTAAACCTCTCTACTTAACCGTCGGACTCGCGCATGTGTCACGTTTGTAGTTTTTTAATGCTTTTTATCCATGTTTGTAGTTCTAATTGAATCCCTGTCCAACTCGCAATGGGTTGTGGGCAATATCAGCCGTTAGAGTGTGCGTCGAACCGTACTTCGAATTCTGACAGGAAATGGTAAACCATCCGGGTATCTTTGGAATACTCTTTTCAACATACTGCGATTTGGGAAATACTAATTCTATTTTCGAGTACTATTTAGTATGGATAGTATGGGAATTGGGACACAGGGAATGTTTGCGCACCAGAGAGTTGTCAGCAATTCTTCCTCTTGTACAGTAGGCTAATGCAGTGTGAACCCCTCTGTCGCCGATCCACCGGTCAGGGTGAACACAGGAGTGACTGAATGCTACCCCAGATAGTCATGGGCTCCATTCATACTACCCATATTCATAGAACATACTTTTTTAACGGTCGTGAAGTATGATCTAATTCAAATATAGGACCTACTCACATAGTACGCGATTTCCGACGCAGCCATGCAGTGTGAAAAGAGCAGTGACCCGACGCGGTTGAAAATCGTGTAGTCTGAACTAGGAAGAAATGATTAAAATTAGACTCATTAGAATCGCTTTGAACAACTTAGAATGTCAGTGGTGAAAAGCATATATAGTTCATCATAACATCGTAATATACATCATACACCCGCTATATTGCTATATGTTCCCAATTTTTCATATCAACAGAAAAATATACAGGGATAACCTGGCTTAAATATAAATAAATCAAAACTCTTTCAAAAAGAATTTCACGTCTGTAAACAAATTATTAATTAAGAAAAAAAGTAGATTAAGAATCGTTTTTGAATCTTAATCTTTTGGAAGCCTTGTGGCAATACAGAGGATGCGACGCGTACTTGTCATGTTATCTGATTTCTGACACATTTGAAAACAATGTGAATTTAAGGCATAAAATCGCAATTACAAGCACTAGCATAAAGTATGTTTTAATTAGTAATATATATTGGCATATAAATATTGAATTGATGAACATACAGTATGTTGGGTTGGTGGATTATTCCAGAACATGTTTTCCACTCTCATGTTTGCACTCTTCATTCAATAGCAGTCAATGACAAGTATACAGGTGCTTTTTGGAAAATGTGCACAGCGTTGCTAATTCTGCACCTGCTTTCCTCCAACAGACTGAGTGCTACCATCCTCTCAACACACACCTCAGCTGAAAGACCATCATTAAATGTAGCTTCGCCACAGTTTTTTATTTGTCGTGTGCGGCCATTTACCTTTTGAAACAAACCGGTCCTCCTCTCTCCCTGGAGTGCTCTAATGGTGTACTTCACTGTGTGTATGAAGAAGAATCCTTTGTGCATATTTATATCAGGCTCTTAATGTTATTTTTCCAAAGTTTCATTTCTCTTTGCTGTCTTTCTATTTCTGTCTTGAGTGTATTTTGTGTTCTTCACAGGGTGAGAGCTCATTCTGAGAACGAGAAAGCACCCGCTGACTTTTGTAAGTCATGCTGTGCTTCAGTGCTTGTGTTCACTAGGCTATGTGATACAGAGCTGTATGGTAAGCAGAAGTGAGCTCTGTTTGTCAAAAGCTGGCTGCTGGGATTTTTTTTTTTCTTCCCCCACTTTAGAGTGGTGTTGTGAACTTTAGGACCTATGAGAGTTCTGTGGGATTGTTTTGCTCCTGTTCATTTTGTGAAGTATGTGTGTGCCTTTGTTGTTCCATTGAGTGGAAGGAAAATTGCTGCTGTTGACTCTGTAAACAAAGGCCCTTATTGTGAAGGACCTGTTCATTAAAATTATTATTTTGCTTGAAATGCAGCTGTTTGCATTCCGTTTAAATCCGGTGGTTTAACTTATTGTACACGCATAGACATGAAAGCATATGTGAATGTGTCTGAATGCTCTATCTGGATTGGGAATGCTGCTGAGGGTATCCATGAATCTTCAGTCCGTGCTAACCTGGGTTCAGTTTGGTTCAACTCCTTCAGTTCGGCTTGCATATGTTGCTGTAATAGAAACTGCGAAACTGAATTCAGGTCAGATAGACTTTGCACTGTTTGTTCTCTCACGTCGACCCCTTGGGAAACAAGGTGGGAAGAGTTGTTTCAGCTTCTGAACAGACACTTACCAAGCATCCACTCCATCTCCCAAAGGAAGTATAGCAAGTATGTGCAGGGCTATCCAGCGCCCTACTTCCACAGGGTATGTGGCCTTGATATGTGACCACATTGCATTCTGGGTAATGAGCAGGTCACCTTTACTATATATGGATGCTGAGCAGTTTAAATACAATTAACACGCGTCCTGCATCTCCTTCAAGCGGGCAAATGCTCAAGTGTTCTGATGTGAATTTTTTTTTTTTCATGATCTTTATCATCTAATTTACTCAATTTTAAAGTATATAATACTATAATGGGAATTATTATTTTACACCTTGGCATTTTAGTGATTGGTACTCCACTGACATTGTGATTTTTCAACCACACATCACTTGAGGTGTGATTATGAGTACATGAGATGACCACTTCCTCCCTTCGAGGCACCAGTCAAGGGCTGCATTCGAAAAAACATACTCTCTAGGCCAAAGCATACTTCCCTTTTTACAGTACAGGCGTACTGTAAGTGCACTGCCGGATTTTTGTAACCATGCATACTTCTACGTGCAGGTCGCATGTGCGCATTTAATTATTTTTTGCACCAATTTGTTTATCCACAAGGTGACAACCGTGCAGTGGGGGCATCAATTCACAAGGTAGTCAAAGAAAAACTGCACAATAGAGGTTAAAATAGTACCTTAATAGGTACAACTGTAGCATGTAAGAATACAAAGATATTTACATGGGTTGTACAGGTCCTTCTCAAAAAATTAGCATATGTGATAAAAGTTCATTATTTTCCATAATGTAATGATACAAATTAAACTTTCATATATTTTAGATTCATTGCACACCAACTGAAATATTTCAGGTCTTTTATTGTTTTAATACTGATGATTTTGGCATACAGCTCATGAAAACTTCCCAAAAATTAGCATATTTCATCCGACCAATAAAAGAAAAGTGTTTTTAATATAAAAAAAGTCAACCTTCAAATAATTATGTTCAGTTATGCACTCAATACTTGGTCGGGAATCCTTTTGCAGAAATGACTGCTTCAATGCGGCGTGGCATGGAGGCGATCAGCCTGTGGCACTGCTGAGGTGTTATGGAGGCCCAGGATGCTTCGATAGCGGCCTTAAGCTCATCCAGAGTGTTGGGTCTTGCGTCTCTCAACTTTCTCTTCACAATATCCCACAGATTCTCTATGGGGTTCAGGTCAGGAGAGTTGGCAGGCCAATTGAGCACAATAATACCATGGTCAGTAAACCATTTACCAGTGGTGTTGGCACTGTGAGCAGGTGCCAGGTCGTGCTGAAAAACCAAATCTTCATCTCCATAAAGCTTTTCAGCAGATGGAAGCATGAAGTGCTCCAAAATCTCTTGATAGCTAGCTGCATTGACCCCGTGCTTGATAAAACAGTGGACCAACACCAGCAGCTGACATGGCACCCCAGACCATCACTGACTGTGGGTGCTTGACTCTGGACTTCAGGCATTTTGGCATTTCCTTCTCCCCAGTCTTCCTCCAGACTCTGGCACCTTGATTTCCGAATGACAAGCAAAATTTGCTTTCTTCCGAAAAAAGTACTTTGGACCACTGAGCAACAGTCCAGTGCTGCTTCTCTGTAGCCCAAAAGTGTCTTGACCTGGGGAATGCGGCACCTGTAGCCCATTTCCTGCTCACGCCTGTGCACGGTGGCTCTGGATGTTTCTACTCCAGACTCAGGCCACTGCTTCCGCAGGTCCCCCAAGGTCTGGAATCGGTCCTTCTCCACAATCTTCCTCAGGGTCCGGTCACCTCTTCTCGTTGTGCAGCGTTTTTTGCCACACTTTTTCCTTCCCACAGACTTCCCGCTGAGGTGCATTGATACAGCACTCTGGGAACAGCCTATTCGTTCAGAAATTTCTTTCTGTGTCTTACCCTCTCGCTTGAGGGTGTCAATGATGGCCTTCTGGACAGGGTCGGGTCGGCAGTCTTACCCATGATTGTGGTTTTGAGTAATGGACCAGGCTGGGAGTTTTTAAAAGCCTCAGGAATCTTTTGCAGGTGTTTAGAGTTAATCAGTTGATTCAGATTATTAGGTTAATAGCTCGTTTAGAGAACCTTTTCATGATATGCTAATTTTTTGAGATAGGAATTTTGTGTTTTCATGAGCTGTATGCCAAAATCATCAGTATTAAAACAATAAAAGACCTGAAATATTTCAGTTGGTGTGCAATGCAAGTTTAATTTTTATCATTACATTATGGAAAATAATGAACTTTATCACAATATGCTAATTTTTTGAGAAGGAACTGTATATGCACACTTCAGAATCCTGTCAGATGTTGTATGTCATCCTTGTTCGTTTTTCCTACTCTTTGATGAATACTGGGAATTTGGACATGCTTCTTTTGTCACATAGTGTTTTTGGCCTATACTGTATAGTAGGGAAGTATGTGATTTTTGCATGCAGCCAATGACTTTTACCTTGGCAGTTTGAGAACGCTCCCAACAGGTTCAATCATTTAGAATGAATGTAAACTGGAGGGAGTTGGTCAGCTGATGAATGATTAGTGAGATATTTGTAGAACTTGGTGAGATACCTGTACAACCTATTTCTATATTATCAGCACAGCTACTAAATGAATACCATTAATGATAAAGGAAGAAAGTGCATAAGATGCATAAAATACAAGTGATTAAGTAAAGTGTGTGGAACAGTTGTGTTATCTTATGGAAGGATACTAAAATATATTTTATGGAACTGTTGTTTCTCTGAAACTAATAAGGTGAAGAACCTTATTGTTCTTCAAAAAAAGAAGAAAGATTATTTGCTATTAACTAGCATCAGCTATATTTCATCTAAGGTAAATTAGAAAATCATATACTGATAATATACAACAATGCCAAGGTCTCTGGAAAGAGGTTTGGTTTAGTGATATTTACATTTCACATGGTCGAGTGAGCAGTGCAATAGTGGTGACTTCTTCCACTGGTTGTGCTGATAGGTAACAATGCAGTGGGGAAAGGAGCTAAAATATGAAATGCACAGATGAGACCCTGAAGTAAGTGCAGAAGGTCCTTCGGATGAGACGTTAAGGGGGGGTGAAATGCTGTTTCATGCATACTGAGCTTTTTACACTGTTAAAGAATTGGATTCCCATCCAAAACATAGACAAAGTTTCAAAAACAAATGTTGGACGTTTGATGGAGTATTTCTGTGTTAAAAATACTCCTTCCGGTTTCTCACAAGTTTCGGAGAGTTTTTTTCGAGTATGGCTCGGCTTGACGTTAATAGAGCGGAAGGTCCTTGTATGGGCCGTACGGGCTCTTCTCCCGGTAGGGTGCGCACGCGTGACTAGAGCGAGAGAGGAAATGCACGCCCATAAACACTCGCTCAGGTGCAGATCCAGTCGTCGTTATAGTCTCCGTTATCGAACTCCACTTTATTCCTATGGGTGACATCAAGCGACTTCAACGCTTCAGCACAGCATTCCGGGAAGGCAGCGCTGCATTTGAACCAATTTGAACACAGAAATGACGGGAAGCTTCACAACATCGCTTCAGTCGCGTCGCAAAGTGGATCTCCACCATTCACTGCTGTCAGGACTTTACCAAATCATACCAAAGAAGTGTGTTTTTGACGGAGCGGTCCCAGCGATAAAGGTTCGGTCCTGCTTTGGAAGCAGCCGGTGAGTAAAACTGCTTCAAATGTCTATGTTGTCGGCTATCGTCGCATGAGTAAACATCAGTAAACAACACGATCGCGTGCTTCGTCATTCAAATGCGCTAACGGACTCCATTGTTGTTCTATGTATAACGTTACACTAGTCTGACGTGCAAAACCGTTTTGCTTGCTACTGCTAAGGTTTAGTCGCATCCAATAGTCCATAAACCAAATCATGTCCTCATAAACTGCGAGTAAAGACACACAAATGTTGACAGGCCACTAAATACAGTACATACCACAGACGGACGTCCTGCTGTTGCTGTTTCTCCTGTTCGATTTATTTCAGCCTCTGAATGATTCTGGATCATATATCTATTAGCTGAGCTCGATAGCAAGGGTTTCTCCACACTTGAGGACCTCACCGCTTTGCGCCCGTCATTCTTTAGCTCCGCCCACACGATACGCCTCCAGGCGCTCGTTTTTTTCCGGAAAGACTCGGTACAGCCTATATTTCTTTTATAAATATAATAAAACTAAAGACTTTTCCGAGATATGAAGGATGCAATACTTCTCTATAGGTACTCAAGATTGACATGAGATTGACTGAAACTGGGTGTTTCACCCCCCCTTTAAACCGAGGTCCTGACTCTCTGTGGTCATTAAAAATCTCATGGCACTTCTCGTAAAGAGTAGGGGTGTAACCCCAGTGTCCTGGCCAAATTCCCTCGATTGGCCCTTACCAATCATGACCTCCTTATAATCCCCATCCACTGAATTGGCTCTATCACCCTCTCTCCTCTCCAAACATCGCTGGTGAGTGCACTGGCTGTGGCTGCTGTCGCATTATCCAAGTGGATGCTGCACACTGGTGGTGGTTGAGGAGAGATCCCTGACATGAGTGTAAAACGCTATGGGTGTACAGTACATATGAAAGCACTATATAAATGCCTCATTCATTCATTCATTCATGCATTCATTCATTCATTCATTCGAGGTCTTTAACAACCTGGAACATGCAGACGAAAGGCCTTTACATGAAGGCTTGCTCTCCTGAGCTTAACCTTGTTGCAAATGTCTGTTTGTCTTCTTCCTCTCTGGGCCAGACACTCAGAACTTGATTGATCAATACAATCTACCCCTTGCAGGGTAGGACTCAATAATGTATCTGCTAATATCTCACAGTTAATTTACCAATCACTTTCCAAACCACCAACAAAATACCTTTGGCAATATTCTAAACAAATAGAGTCCAAACAAGATGGAAAAATTCACACATTAATTTATGTGGTCATTAACAGCTGCATTTGTGTAAGATGTTGCACAACAAATAACTGTTACCGTGAATACTATGTCTCTGAATAAGTATGAAATGGATAGTTTACCTCAGTTTGAAGGTTTCCTTACATAAATAGAAATGGATTTGGATGGATCATTATGATCCCTCTTTGTTCCTCCCACTCCTGCTGATTTCAGAGGCCCTGATGATCCTATAGATCCAAAACGTCAGGAATTATTTTCTAAATCAATCAATTAATCAGACTGGATTACTGTAATGCACTTCTCATCGGGATCCCTAACAAAAGCTTGCAGAGAGTGCAGTGTGTTCAGAATAGTGCAGCAAGGATCCTGTTGCGAGTTACGATCACATCACATCACACCAATTCTCCATTCACTTCACTGGCTTCTTGTTTCCACCAGGATTGAATATAAGGTCTCCCTTCTAACCCACCAGTGCATCTATTGTAACGCCCCCTCCTATCTGAAAGAACTACTCACACCTTCAACTACAGCTCGATCACTTCTTTCAACAAACTCAAACCATCTCCATCTTCCCAAGACTAAGCTCAGCTCTAGGTGATCGGGCTTTCTGTTCTGCCGCTCCTCAGATTTGGAATGCTTAACTGTAGCACTTTGAGATTAGTTCCAAATGTAAAGTGCAATGCAAATAAAATGTATTATTATTATTATTATTATTATTATTATTATTATTATTATTATTATTATTATTATTATTATTATTTATTAAATGGATAAAGGACAGAAACTGCATGTGGACGAATGAGAAAGTCCTATCCTTCCCAGGCTTGGTACTAGAGGTCTTCTTCTTGCCCTCTAAGAGGTGTCTGGCTGTTGACCTAGCATCTTTATCTGATGGCTTTGGACAGTCTGTTTATGTTAACCAACCAAGAGCCAATCAAAATGTAGCAAACCTTTGTCTATGGTTGCAGACAGAGAGGAGCCCGGCCATAAACTGGGCCCTGGAATTTGCTGTTCACCACAGTATAGAAAAAATAATTAATTAATTGTTTGACATATATATAGATATATATTATTCAATGCAGTATTTGTCTCAGGTTGCCTTCAAAACCTTCAGATTTAGTTATTGTGTGAAAAAAACAGAAATAGAACAATACATTTCGTTTTTTTTTTTTTTCTCCAGCTTGAAATGATATTTTTCAAAAAAAGCTATCTCACAATCCTGCTCAAATGCTTTGGTCTAAAGGAAGAAAAATAGATTAGTGAAAACATTTTACAGTTCAGGCTTCTGGAGATGTAATGTTCATGCAGAAATAGTTCAGTTCTCAAGAGCAGCGCTTTCAAACTCTGTGGAACATCAGGTACAAAAGAACAGCGGCATCAAAAGGCAAGCGCACGGCACAATCAAGACAACAGAGTACAGTGACAGTTTACATAGTGCATCTGTCAAATCAGAATCAAGTTGGGTTTATTCTTCGCTCCTGTGTAGAAAAGAAACCAGATACTGTAGCCTTTGCAATTTGGCAGCAAGACAAAGAAGAAGTATTTTGCTTCGAGGCCTGAAGTTCTGGTCCATTGGAGCGTCAGGAGAGATCCAAAGGCACAGAGGTGCTCAGTGGGCTGAGCAGCTTTATAGCAGTGCACCCGTGCTGGATGTATTAATAGAAGTGTGTGGGCTGTGCCATTGCAGGGGCGGTCCGCGTCACATGCCAGAGGAACCCTCACGTAGCAGAACCAAGCCAAGACTTCTGTGCTAAATAAAGAGATGCTTATATTTCCACTCTTACAAACACACAAATACTCATCTGTCTATCTATCTGTCTATCTGTCTATCTATCTATCTATCTATCTATCTATCTATCTATCTATCTATCTATCTATCTATCTATCTATCTATCTATCTATCTATCTATCTATCTATCTATCTATCTATCTATCTATCTATCTATCTATCTATCTATCTATCTATCTATCTATCTATCTATCTATCTATCTATATATAATGTATTAATAAGTTAAAATGTTCAGTGCTTAATATCAATTCCATTCCCTCTCTGTAAATCTCTCTTTCACTCATTAAAGCTCTCTGTTCCCTTCTTTCTTTCAGTCGGGTGGTCCGTAGCCTAGGATTATGTTTCGTTTCCTCAGTCTGTAATTTTAGCAGAGTGAGTTTGCTAAAACTGGTTCTCATGCATTTTTAACATACACACAAACTTGAGAACACAACGTGCGGCCATTCGCATAAAAAGATAGATTACACAGACACTAGAGAACTGTTTAATTGACCGAACACTAAACACAATTACAAATAATTACTGTAAGTTCACACTTACATGTGCTTTAATAAATGACTGGTAGATTGAGTGGAATGTGTGTACAAAATGACAGCAATATGATGAAATAGATCATATTGTAATTCAAAAGAAATTCTTACACTTATTAATATTTCAACAACAATTGTCTGACTTAATGGTTTATTAATCTGTTCACTGTATATGTTGTTGACAAGAAACATACAAATTTGCCGCATTGGGCCAAAATCATTCAATTCAAATTACAATTTGGAGTCAGTTGTTTTATATCTATTGAGTGTGGGAAAACTTGTTTTAAAAATAAAGCTTTCCTGTAGCTCAAACAAAATGCCACTAGGAATGCAAAGGTCATAGGTTTGAAGTCGCTTTGAATAAAAGCATCAGCCAAATGCATTATGCAATATAAATGCAGGTCAAACCCCATACCATTACAGCTTTCAGATGTGACACATTCCCTGTAAAGCATACCCACGCAATGAGACCATGATTAGATCCATTTACCCAGACCAGAACATTCTTTTGCCTCCTGAGATATGATTGCATCAATAATGCATATACTGTATGAGTTCAGACCTTCTGACCAATCAGAAGAAACCAATATATTGTACTGAATTTGGGACTGATAACAAGTTTTCACTTATAACAACTTATAACAGTCTTTATATTAATCGTGGAATGACCTCTCATAAGTGTCTGATTGACTAAAGCATAACATAAGCATATTTTCTGTTGGTAATTACTGATTCAGAACAGGTGCTCAGTTTTTTGTGTTAACTTCATTCTAAAGTATTACAGAACTAACAACTAATTAATGCACTGCTAAACTGAACGATTACGTGTTTTTTTTGGCAATAGAAAAAAAAAATCACAGCACGTTGTGGGAAAAAAATCACAGCAGGTATGTACAGTATGATAACAAAACATTACATCTAATGGAGGAAAAAAGGAGATAGAGTTAAAATGCACCATGTTGAAAGACGGAAACCTGTTAAAGGTATTATATTATGGGCTGGTTGAGTAGCATTCCCTATGCCTCCACAAAAACCTTGACTACAACCTGCATTGCAGCTGACAGAGAAAAATTACACTCACACTTTCATACAAAGACTGACTAATGTACATGCCATGCACACATACATGAATGATTGTACGCATGCATTTGAGCTAGTATGATCAGTGAAGTATCACAGACAGTGCTCTAATTGGTCCCTTTGGAGTAGACACATGCCCAAGCTGGAAAAATATAAAAAATAATGTCAAAAACATGAGCTGAGTGCAAGGCAGATAATACCATGGAGACCCATCCTGTTCTCTTCAACATACACAGCATGTATGCTTGGTTGTGTGAACATTTACTGTCATGGCAGTGTTTATCAGTCTGAGCAGTTTATCTTCTTTTTGAACAGCATGCTAAATTAACCTCTTTGAACTTTATCGTTATGTGTGTGTCCTTTGCTATGATTTGAATTAAATGCACAAAGTAATACCATGCACCATCTGTTTTTTTTTTTTTTTTTTTGTTTTTTTTTTGGCAATCATCTGCAGTCTTCTTCAAAAAAAAGCACAGATATAAAACAGCAAAAGCTTCTTTTTTATATTAACCTTTATATTATTCTTCAAATGAAGCAATTAACTTCCTTAAAAAAAATGTATTTTTGTTTGTTATTGGATTTTGCCAAATCATGACCCACTGACTGAAAATAAGTGTTATCATGACCAGCTCAATGCTTATGTTAAAGGTGCCATGGCATGGATTGTTTTATTATTTTATAATGTTTCCTGAAGTGTACTTGTATTGTTAGTATGGTTTTTACATCAAAAAATGTCATGATTTAGAAATAAAAGGCATTTTTTTCTATACTGATATTAGCCCTCTGGCTTGAATGCTCTCTTTCAAGAGGCGTTTCTGCTGTGAACCTCAGTGAAAACACCCACTGTTGTGATTGGCTGACATCTGCATTTGAAATGAGATTATGTGGTGGAAGGGGCGTGGTTTAGTGAGGGATGAGCAGCAGCTGCAGCACTGCCAGTCCAGGGCCGGGACAGTAGTGGTGGAAATTTTGATTCTTTTAAGAGAGTCATTCATTTTCAGTTCGTTCACCAAAATGATTCATTCAAATTCGTTCACTGATTCGTTCAGTAACATTTTTTTTTTATATTACATAAATATGACCGCCGGTGACGAAAAAGAGTGTTATGTGTAATGTCATAAGTCAACGAACCCATTAACTTACAAAAAAACTGATTTGTCTTTATTAAAATGTGCATAATCTACTCATTAAAGCTACACTGTGTGATATTTTCCCCCATCTAGCGGTGAAAAGGTATATGACCATCCAGTGAATATTAAAGGGGGGGTGAAACACTCAGTTTCAGTCAATCTCATGTCAATCTTGAGTACCTATAGAGTAGTATTGTATCCTTCATATCTCCGAAAAGTCTTTAGTTTTATCATATTTATAAAAGAAATATAGGCTGTACCGAGTCTTTACGGAAAAAACCGAGCGCCTGGAGGCGTATCGTGTGGGCGGAGCTAAAGAATGACGATCGCAAACAAAGCGGTGACGTCCTCAAGCGTGGAGAAACCCATCGCTATCTCAGCTTGTTGGACGAGGATTCGATTAGAACTACAAACACGGACAAAATGCGTTAAAAAACTACAAACATGACGAGTGTGCGAGTCCGACGGTTAAAAAGTTTAGATAAAGGGGTTTGAGTGACCAACTATCAATATTTAACCTGACAAAAATATATTTATTCAGTGTTGGCCACATAATATTTCACCTACAGCAGCATTGTGAACTTTTTTAATGACACGTTTGGCCATGAACTTTTAATGCATCATTATATTTAAACTGCAAACACATGAGGAGAGTCTCTGACCCACAAAGACCCACCCATGGCAGATCAACGAGCGGCTACGTTTCTCTCCGATATGGTAGGAGATTAAACTGAATGTGGAGGATTTGAAGTATGACGAATCTGACGATGATTGACAGGGCAGATAAATGGTGACGGGATGCACGTAACTAAGCGACAGAGTCCGTTAAAGATGGCGAAGTAGTATGTCCCGAAGCTTGCATACTTTTCTGCTACACACTCAAAAGTATATACCTTTTCTTCACAAAAAGAGTACATACTTTTAGGACGTAGTATAAGTAGGCGAACTGGGACGCAGCAAAAGCCTCTCGGTCAGTAAAGGGCGTATTCGTTCAGTGATTTCAACCAATCCCATGCTTCGTCACATCTCATACTCGAATGCCATTGGCTTGAGGTTTTGTCATTCTTTGACAGAATGAAACAGTCCACAGAGCTGCTAATAGCGCCACGCTGCGGTGGAGGGAGGAATTTCAGTGAATGAGAAACATGAGTCAATAGACTACATGACCGATTCATTCAACTAAAAGATTTGTTCAAAAAGAACGATTCGTTCACGAACGTAACATCACTACGGGACAGGGGAGCTGGGAAAAGATTGCTGAGAAAGGGTTATTGTACCGAGTTGTTGAGAGCGAGTTTATTTTGTTTGTATCTGCAAAGTTCACTCGTGTTTATTCAGAGCTCTCAATGTTATTTCTCTCATAAAATGCTTTCACCACAACTAACAACAAACACGAAATCGACATGAATACTGTAAGAGCTTCTATTGAGCTTAACAGCGTCATTCATTATAACAGCCGTTTGGACGAGTGTGCACTGCAGATATACGTGTGTTAGACCGATCTGAACATTATAAAGAGTATTCTTTGATCGCTCTCTGTAGTATAATCATTTAAATAACAGATTTTAAATAATTAAGATGTTAAAGAGTCAATGTTTTCTTTCTTTCCTATAGGCACATATTAGAAGAACAGACTATTTGATAAGGATATGTTTGTGTATCCTTTAGCAGACATGCTGACAGGATGACATTTTGACTAGTGTAAATAGCTGTGAGTGTAGACAGTCATGCTCCTTCTCATGTCTCGTATGTTTGGGTTTGTGTAGATGTATGTTCTGCTATCCTTTTAAATGACAAAGGTCAGGGCACAATCATTCTCTGTCAACTTGGTGCAATGTGACCTTTTACCTCTCTGTCTTTTTCTCTCAGTTACTCCTCATCACATGGAGAGACAATCAAAAAAAACATGCGCTGACCATTGTCATTCTCACTCAGGAGCAGTCTGATTGCAGACACCCTTCAGCAGTTCGGTGCAAGCACAGCTGTGTCATGAAACGAGGCTAACACTCAGACGACCCTCAAGGATCTGCTTCCAATAACATGCTCGGGGCTTGGTGAAATGACTTCCTGTGCAGCGATGCACAGGTAAACTGTGTCCAAATAAGCTTAGAATCTTTTAGGAAATGAAATGCAACCCTCAGCCTTGGTATTTGGTAGTTGCCAGTTACTTGCCTGGCTTTTTCTTTGCTCATTTCATCTGTTGTCTAGCGTCTTCTCATTACAAGCCTGTTTGAATATTAATAGTAAATACAGAAAAAATTACTTGGAAGTGTTCAATGTTGAAGTCATATTTTTGAGCATTTCAACCAGCCTGACCAATGGTGGGAGTTTGGGATGAGACTAAGAAGAATAAGAGGCGATTTCGAACACAGCCCAAGGTCGGTGTGTGAAATCAAAGTACTGCCCCATGAAGTCACACACACCATGGGTCATTTCTTGAACAATTCATTAAAAGACTCAGTTTATAAGAATAATTTGTTCATACTTTGGTTGCACAATATGTTTTTGATTCACTAAATAGAACTGGCTTATTGAGAGCCATTTGTTCAGTTCTCTAGCCCTCACTATCAAGTCATTTCTTACCATTATTTCATGGCCGACTGTAGACTGCAAGCTCACATTAAATGTTCAGGTAAAATACTATTTTGCTTACTGTTGCACAACGGTTACAGCAGAGCCAACAAAAAGTGATCCAGGAAACACTGTGCTAGATAGTCTCTAGGGAAGTGGGTTATGGTCCAAGATGAAAAAAAAAACCCTCACAATTGAACTATTGTGCAATTTATTCATAATAAATTGTATACAGTTTATTCATATACAGTGAGGGGTAGTTCTTCATGGGGTGTGATGTATATACAAGTCCAAAACCGTACAAAAAGAATCAGATCCCCTACCTGGAAAATATTAATTAAACAGAAAAAAATGAACAAGTGCCATGGGCCTCGTGTGCACCTGGACCATAGTGGTAACAGAGTAGAGGCAAATTAAAGTGTGTGTGTGTGTGTCAGAGGTGGCACCATTCTGCTGCCAGATCACGACTCCCTCTTAAAATGGTCTCAAAGTTACTGGACTAACTTCAACAACAGCTTTTTTATTTAATGTAGCCTTAATACAGTGTAGTATGACATTGTGCATGCTTTTGTACATTTGTATCTAGTGTATGTAAAGCTCAGCTGCCATAACAGTCCTCTTCATCAGAGGTAGGTTGATGTGGTATGAGCTTGATAGGGTTTGGATCCAGTTAAAGACTCCCCTGGTATTCCTCTTTGCTTGTGCTTTGACTTGGAAAGACTCCAGAGCAGAAGTTCATATTTAGATCAAGTAATCAGATCTGTTTGATGTTTCCTTTGGCAGTGAACATATCTCTGATCTTCTGTGTGTGCATGTTGTTTTTGCTGGTTTGAGACTGGTAGTGTCTGGATGTGTTTAATTGTAAAAAAAAAAATTAAGAAACTTTATAGATTTTTTTTATTTTTAATTTTGTTATTGTTGAAGAAAAGAACTTCTGATCTTTTATAGAGTTTAAATATCCCTGCGCTCTACATTTCTTTCTTTTATGCATCTTTAAGCGTGACAAAGGGCGGGCACACAATGGTTGTTATCAGAGGTTATATGTTAAACGCTTTATTTAAGTGTCTTATCTGCCATTGACTGCTCTTTCCAGTCTGTTTTTATACTGATTGCTGTGGGATTGATTACGTTGACCTGTGTGGTAAAAACTTAATTTTTCCATCTGAGGTAGCTGTAGATAGCATTTTACCTTAGTGTCCTTATATTTATTCTAGGCCATCATTTTTCTTTTTTACTTTGACACATGTCCGACTTAATGTATATACTGTAGTTGTAAATTTGTTCATGTTTTATTGTCTATTATCATTGTTTTGAACCTGACTTCCCCCTTAGTGATTACTACTGCCTATATCCATATCAGTCTATAAGATAATGTGTAATTGCCATGCTCCATGCAAGGGTTGTCAATCCAGCGAAATTACTCATTATCAGCATATTAATGCTGCAGCAATATACTCAACTTATGTGACAATGAATGCGATACTGTGATGATTGACATTGAATAAATATGAATACATTCAATTACAGCAATGACGTATTTCTCAGTTAAGTAAGCACTGTCAAAACAAAGTTATTATTGAATTATTCAGCTAGTAAAAATTACTAGGGCCGGGACTCGATTAAAAAAATTAATCTAATTAATTAGAGGCTTTGTAATTAATTAATCGAAATTAATTGCATTTTAATTGCATATAAATATTTGACCTGCGAACAATGAGAAGTAATTTTTCACATGTATTTTTAGTATACCATTGAATAATGACTGAATACATAAGCTTAATCAACAAAATATAGTTTATTTATTTCAGTCCAGCAGTGCAATGTTTGCCATTAAGTTTAGCAAAAGCATATATGTGATATTTGAGGCTCGATGTGCTGCGGTGATACGCAAATTCCTTGTTGTAGCTTGCACACAACCATGCACTTGACGACGCTTCCAATCTTTCGTTTTTTTAAAACAAAATTTCCCATCCACGGGGCCAAGCTAAGCGGTCTCATCAGCTTCTTCAATCATGTTCACACTGGTTTGTTGTTGTCGTGACAGTGATTAGTTTTATTTTTTTATAGTCAATACTGGTTGATTATGTATCGTTACGTAGGGAGAGGTATATTTTGTTGAGTAATAATTTAGTTTTTCATTTTGTTATTATAAAATAATTCTTGCTTGTTTCACCATTGTACATCTCTAGCATGTTCTGTAGGCTTTGATAATGTAATACACCATTGTGTGTAATGTTTCCTTTTTAGATTGTCTATGTCAGCTATACTTACCAGTCTTCTTTGTTCTCTTTCTGCAGGATGGTTCAAAGCAGAGGCAGTCAAGGAAGAAGACTGTCTCATTCAGCTCCATGCCAAGTGATCGCAAGATGAACAGCACAGCCGCCTGCATGGCCTTCATGATGGAAGGCTGTGAGATGAAGAAAGTTCGCTCCAATTCTCGCATGTACAATCGTTACTTCCTGTTGGACCCTGACATGCGCTGGCTCCGTTGGGAGCCATCGAAGAAAGACTCGGAGAAAGCCAAGCTTGAGATCAAGAGCATCAAAGAAGTTCGATTGGGAAAGAAAACCCCCGTCTTACGCAGCAACGGCCTTTCGGATCAGTTCCCGGATGAGTGTGCATTCTCAATTATATATGGAGACAACTACGAGTCCTTGGATCTGGTCGCAAGCACGGCAGAAGTGGTTAGCACCTGGGTGATGGGACTGCGGTACCTGGTCTCATATGGGCGGCACATGGTGGGTGTAGTCGAACCCAATCAACCTAGTGTAAGAACATCCTGGATTGGGTCAGTGTTTGAGCTTGCTGATCCAGAAAGGCAAGGACACATTGACTTATTCCGGGCCACCCAAATCATCAAGGGTCTCAATCCTGGCATGAGGGAGCCTCGCATTGAACTGAAGTTCAAAGAGCTGCAAAAGGCCAAGGATTGCTATGGTGAAGGCATCGATTTAGACACGTTTGTAGAAGCCTACTGCGAACTGTGCACACGCCCTGAGATATTTTTCTTGCTGGTGCAGTTCTCCAGCAACAAAGAGTACCTGGACTCCAAAGACTTGATGCTCTTTGTGGAAGTGGAGCAGGGAGTGGAGGGAGTCACAGAAGAAATGTGTCGGGAGATTGTGCACAAGTACGAACCCTCCGCTGAAGGACGTAACAATGGCTACTTATCCATAGATGGCTTCACACACTACCTCCTGTCATCCGAGTGCCACATTTTTGACCCACAGCACAAGCATGTTTGTCAGGATATGACACAGCCCCTTTCACACTACTACATCAATTCTTCCCACAACGCCTCACTTTTGGAAGATCACTATTGGGGCTCATCAGACCTCAGTAGCTACGTTAGGGCGCTGCGCATGGGTTGTCGAAGCATTGAGGTTGTAGTCTGGGATGGCCCTGACTGTGAGCCCGTAGTCTATGTTGGTAGCTCTGTTGCATCCCAACTGGCCTTCTGTAAAGTTCTAGATGTTATTAACCAGTATGCCTTCGAGAGTTCAGAGTATCCACTAATCCTTTGTCTTGTCACACACTGCAGTATTCCCCAACAGAGGGTCCTGGCTCAACACCTGAAGAAGATTCTTGGGGACAAACTGCACATTGAGCCTCCTAATATGGAGGACCATTATTTGCCCTCCCCTGAGAAACTCAAGGGAAAGATACTCATCAAAGGGAAGCGCCTGCCAGCAGACTCTCGTGACTCTGAAGGAGAGGTCACAGATGAAGAAGAAGGCTTTGAGATGTCCAGAAGAATGATGGGTGGAGAAGATAAGGATCAGCTCAACGGAATTGGCTGCAAACGATTACGACTCTGCAGAGAACTTTCAGACTTAGTCACCCTCTGCAAGTCTGTGCAGTTCCGTGACTTTGAGATGTCGAAAAGGGATCAGAGGTATTGGGAGATTTGCTCCTTTAATGAGGTTGATGCCAACCACTTTGCCAACGAGTTTCCTGAGGACTTTGTCTCTTACAATAAGCGATTTCTATCACGGGTGTACCCAACGCCCATGCGCATTGATGCAAGCAACATGAATCCACAGGACTTCTGGAAGTGTGGCTGCCAAATTGTGGCAATGAATTACCAGACTCCAGGTTTGATGATGGATTTGAACCTTGGCTGGTTTAGACAAAACGGCAACTGTGGCTATGTCCTGCGTCCAGCAATAATGCGTGAGGAGGTGTCGTATTTCAGTGCCAACGCTCGTGACTCACTTCCTGGAGTCTCAGCCCAGCTCCTCCACATCAAGGTGATCAGCGGTCAAAACCTACCAAAGCCTCGAGGCTCTGCTGCTAAAGGCGATGTGGTAGAGCCATACATCTATGTGGAGATCCATGGAATTCCTGCAGACTGCACAGAACAACGCACAAAAACTGTCTCGCAAAATGGTGACAATCCGATTTTTGATGAAAGCTTTGAGTTCCAGATCAACCTTCCCGAATTGGCTGCTTTACGTTTTGTTGTACTTGATGATGACTACATTGGCGATGAGTTTATTGGCCAGTACACCATTCCTTTTGAGTGCTTGCTTCCTGGCTACCGGCACGTACCACTGCAGTCACTTACAGGGGAGTTTTTGCCTAACACCACGCTGTTTGTTCATGTTGCCATTACAAACCGACGAGGTGGGGGTAAGGCCCATAAGAGGGGTCTCTCTGTGAGAAAGGGGCGCAAAGCAAGGGAATACACCTCTACTAAGACCACAGGGATCAAAGTAGTGGATGAGCTCTTCAGGGCATCAACACAGCCACTACGGGAAGCAACAGACCTACGGGAAAATGTACAGGTAGGGTCTTTTCAGGGTCAATGTTTTTAAGATTTGGTTGTTGAGTTTGTTTGCTCCTAAGCTTTTTGAGATATTGCCGTTCTGACAGCAAGCATTGATATACAAGTACTAATGATATTTGTATAGCTATTTGTATTGGAGTAATCAATGATAGCAGTGACTGTGCCCACTATAGTAGATTCTCTCTACATGGCACAAAATATATTTTTATGTAAGTGAAATTTGCTTGCAATGCCACATGAAGGTCTTACAATGAAAAAAAAAAATGCTTCCCTGTGGAATGGCATCAGCTGTCACTTTTAGTCTTGAAATCTGCCTTGGCCCTACGGGCAGTTTAAGGGAGGTGAAGGTGATGTAACAAGGATTATGACAACATGGTATTGAAATCACACACTTGAAATTACCTGTGAAGTCAGGGACAGGTAGTAAGTGAGAGAGTTAATGATACAAGAAAAATAAAAGCTTTTGTTGTTGAGCTAATTAGTAATGCCCTTAAAACTGGATACCCATTTCGTTTCTAAAGATGTTTTTATATCTTTCACAAAATGTGTTTTTACAGATAAGAGAACTTATCTGAGAGACTATGGATGTTTCTCAAATGCTAATGTTAATCATGTTTTGTCCCTGAATACTAGTGGAAGAGGGAAATTGCTGGGTTACAAAGGCAATACATCATTCCAGTTCATGTAATGAAAGATTGGGTGCAAGCTGCAAATAATATTGATTTCAATGCTCAGCAGATTTAACATGCTGTCCTCTTGTGCATGGTCCTAATTTAAGAAGACTAAAACCTCAAAGGACATCCCATTAGATGATTATAGACAGAAAACATATGGCGAGCTTGAGCTGTCCTTCTGCTCTGGATCTCCCCCTTGTCTTTAAATTTGTGCACGTATGCGTGTAAGTGTTGTGTTATTTAATTTGCCAGAATGCCTGCTGTTCCTTTATCACAGATCTGTGTTTTTGCATACATACATTTTCTCGCATTGTCCATTTCTCTGGTGTTCACATTGATAGTAAAATGTGTTTCTAGTCATTTACATTTGTATTTATTTGGCAGATGCTTTTATCCAAAGCTACTGACGGTGCTTTTAATGTGTCCATAAAATCAGTTCTTGCATTCCCCTGCAAAGTGACCTCGCAACTTTGCCGATATTGGATGCTTAAATTATGCATTGTGTATTTTTAAATTTAGATTACCCTTGCCATAATCGTATGCTAATTTTTAAAACTAATTTAACACTGTTAAATATGATCTTTAGAATATTACAAAATTAATACCTTTTTGTATTGCACATTTTTAATGTTGTGATGCCTGAATTCACTTGAAGCATGTTTTACTACAGAGCATTTATACTTTTTAATGTTTTAAATAATTGTCACTTTTTGAATAGGATTTTAGTTGCATCCGATTCTTAAACCATGTTTTATTTATTAGTAAAGTACTATTTAAACATCAGACCATTGACCAAATTGCTGTTCATTTAAAGAACCACATTTCATTTATTGTTGTGTGTTGTATGTGGTTCTCAAAATGTTAATTCCAAAAGATGTTCTTTTAAATTCTGTCTGAGGTGAAGAGAATCCAGCCTTGTGAGAACAAAATTATGAATTACTTTTTTCAAAGCATACAAAGAGAAAAATAATCAGGCCCAGAATAGACACTATTAAACGGCGAAAAGGGTAAGGAAAATGTATTTAAACCTTTTTTAAAGAGAGCCCTAATTTAGCCTCCTTGAAGTCACTGTGCAGTTCAAACAGTGAATCCGTTCCCTATTAGCCAGTTCCTCAACTGATTAGAGAAACTGATGCATGTCCAAAGAGAAGAGAAGAAGGGAGGAGGGTGCAGGAAAACACTCCTTTCATGCTTAACCGTGCAAGCAGTTAAAGGAAACACAGTGAACAACGTCGGTCACAGACTGCAGAATGTGTGTAGGGTTTTAATGCTGCTATTAAGAATTCATCTGTTGTGTAACACTTTATTTTTTCCTGGTGTGTCTTGGAATAAAATCAGGGAAGGTGAGGGCAGAGCGCTAGTATCGAGAGCCAAATGATCCTGTACTTGGCAGGATGTTATTCTGCTCTATCGCTTATAAAGTTTCAACATCAATCTGTCTGCTGCTTCCTCTTTCTCGGTGTCTCTCTACACTTAAACAGCACGGTCACCCTGGTGTCATAGCAGTCCCACAGGAAGCACTGTTTGTGTAGAATGATCTGTCACTTCTGTGGACCGCTCTCTCACACTAATGAAATAACAACTTCAGCACAGACTCGCACAGACCAGTGATTAGCTTATGCTTACATTTTTATTTTTGAAAGCACATCTTGAACTATTTTAGTCTCACAGAGCCATTTGTAGTTGTGGCTTGCATGTCAGATTTAAATTTGATGCTATCGATCAATCATGAGGAAGTAATCTTTCAATTTAGGCAAAAAAATATGGTTGCATTGCAACCATATTGGAGCCTAGTCTAAATCTGAATCTGCTTTGCTTTAAAACAGGACATATTGGAGTGCACATTACTCAGTGTATACTATGCACACTGTCATGAGTCAGCACTTTTTACTAGCACAACATCCTGTCTAAAGTTAACCTGCCTGAGCTTTTTAATTGTGTCTGAAGCACAGAGCCAGTAAGTGGATGAATTAGACTTGTGCTGCAATATTTCATGGGTAAATATGAGTATTTCATGGTCATGGAGCGACAGTTTTATGCCTCGATGACAATAATAAATCACAGCTGTTTTACCATGAGAACTTTAAAAACAACTATTGAGTTTCATGATAATGTACTTCTGCTTTAGGAAGATAGTATTGCTCAAATGTTGCTTTTTATAGTTCTAAACACAGAAGAAGTTGTTTGTTTCATTGTAGCATCACCTTAGAATTTTCACAAAATGATAAAGCCATGTGATTTTCTTTCTATCATGTAATATCAGCTGATTCATTGAAAGGATCTGACTCGAAAAAAACATTTGTTCATGAATCAGAAATGGCTAATTCTCTCTTAAACATGTCAAGGAGGACTAAGAGCAGATGCTTTAATGTTTTTATGATGTTAAAATGGGGACCAATCCCCATTTATTTCAATATTATTTTACCTGTCAAAAAAGGGATTAATCTTATGAATTCTGACCAATATTTAAAAAGTATAATGAAACCGTAAAAATTACAACAACAAAAAAACATTTTATTTGTTCAGTTGTTTATTTGTTTATTCTCTTATTTTAATGAGGTAAGAGAGATATATAAATTGCATTTATATTTCACTTTTAATTATTATTATGTTTTTTTTTTATATACTTTTTCCCTAGCGCCCCCTTGTGGCCTCATATCCTTGTTTTAGAAAACCCAGTTCATGATTACTCCTTTTGTGTTCCATAAAAGAAAGCCTTCAGTTTAGGACAAAAAGTTCCTTAAAAGTAAAAGTTAGGGAAAAGTAATGAGTTTATACATTTTACATACCTTCACTTTCCATATGCTCAAATTTGCAATCTACATTCTTAAGAGTTTTTTTCTCTCTTTCTCTATTGGGTCACTTGCTAATTCAAATTCCAATGAATCCAATCACCCTCCATTTTTTGTTCTCAGCTCAATTTGTTGCCATATCTATAGTCACAATAGTCTGTTTTTACACTATAATTTTCATCCATGTTCACATAATAGCTCAGCTAGCGTGACCCCCATCAACCCCCCCCCAGTCCCCCACTCTTCCTGACCCATGCAAACACAAACACCCTTGTTTTCACAAACACAGGACGAAGTGTCTGGAACACATTATCCGAGCGTGCGCCGGAAGAAGCTCTTTCCCGCGCTCTCCTGGCCTGAGCCACGCTGTTTGTGTGTGAATTCAATTACACTATTTGGATCATGCAGCAAAGAGTTCATTAAACTGAAAATAACAAAAATGTATGATGAATGGAGAGGAAAAAAATAGTGCATTAGACAGATAGAGGAGCTCATTTTGTTTACATGTGTGGGTGGGTGTGTGCTAGCTGATAGCTCTCTTATATGAACAAATAGTCCAAATCTTAAACAGTAATATTTAAACACTCCAATACTTTCCCTTACACACAAGCATCATTTGTTTTGTTTTTTTGTAATTTTGTTAACCAATGTGGTAGGTAGGTGTGTGGGGATGTTTTGGTATTCCTGTGAGGACCTTTTTTCTGACGATTTCCCAAGAGAAAAGCAAATCCTGTTGAAAGCGTTTTTCAGGGGTCGTCTCAAAGGGAACACAGATTAATAAATGTGCTAAATATAAACTCTCGCGTGTAAAAAAGTATGTAAATGCACATGTCTGTAAATGGTTATCGGCTTGACACATGCTTTCATGAGACCAAAAGAGCATTGTAGTTCCCCCCCAAAATAAAACATCTGTCATCATTTACTCACTCTCATGTTGTTTCAAATCCGTATGACTTTCTTCAGTGGAACAAAAAGATATTGTAATGTTTTGAAGGACCGTATATTGGGATCCAATATTGTTTTAACCTCATCAGTTTGCAAAATATCTCTTTCTATTCCATATAACATCTTCTTTTGTGCTGTTTCCTTTTGCAGTTGATAATTAGACAGCTCTGATGTACAGTCTGATGAGGTCTGGGTATTTCTTGAATTATAAAGAATCTAGTGTACTGTATATGTAGATGCAAAGAGACTCACAGTCAGGGTACGAGTGGAAAAAAATGCAATTATGACTTTCTGATAAAAATTGCAAGTGCAATATAAAATGCATTTTTAAAGCTGTAAATGTGCAGTGCTTGTTTGTAGATCTGAACAATTTGGTCAAAATGGTGTGATTATACAGCAATATAACTATAAAATATTATTATTTTTATTATTAGTGGTGGTAGAAGTTGTAGTGATATTAAAATAAAATATTACTATTATAAGAATTTAACTGCAAAATAAAAAGTCTTAAGTATTTAAGTATTTAAATGATTCAATTTGCCATTATCTTATGCTCATTGAAAAATGCTTAACGTGGGTGTCAATCCAGCCTTGTGAAAAGGCATATACAAAGAAAACACAGAGAAACTCCCCTGTGGAACACCTTTAAAGGGGGGGGAATAATACTATAGTATAATACTATCAAGAAGTATTGCATCCTTCATATCTCTGAAAAGTCTTTAGTTTTATTATATTTATTTATATATATTTATTATATAAAAAACTGAGCGGCTGGAGGCGTATCGTGTGGGCGGAGCTAAAGAATGACGAGCGCGCACAAAGTGGTGACGTCCTCAAGCGTGGAGAAGACAACGCTACCCTAAATAAACTATAGCAATCAATCAGATTCAACTAATACATATATGATCCAGAATCAGATCTAGAGGCTGAAATAAATTGAACAGGGGAAGCAACAACAGCAGGACGTCCGTCTCTGTGGTATGTACTGTATTTAGTGGCCTGTCAACATTTGCGTTTGTTTACTCGCAGTTTATGAGGACGTGATTTGGTTTATGGACTATTGGATGCGACTAAACCTTAGCAGTAGCAAGCAAAACGGTTTTGCACGTCAGACTAGTGTAACGTTATACATAGAACAACAATAGAGTAACCGTTGACGAAGCACACTTTGTGAGAACGCTAGGTTTATGTTTGGGTGATTTTTCAATAAACAAACTGACACCTATAGTGGTCAGCTAAACAAATGTATTTAAACACACACCATACATCGCATGCTCCATTGATGAATTAACTAACGTTATATACGATTGTGTTGTTTACTGATGTTTACTTGCGCGACGATAGCCAACAACATAGACATTTGAAGCAGTTTTACTCACCACCTGCTTCCAAAACACGACCGTGAACCTTTATCGTCACCGCTCCGTCAAAAACACACTTCTTTGTTGATTTCGTGAAGTCCTGACAGCAGTGACCATGGAGATCCACTTTTGCGACGCGACTGAAGCAATGTTGTAAAGCTTCCCGTCATTTCTACGTTCAAATCGGTTCAAATGCAGCGCTGCCTTCCCAGAATGCCTTGCGGGCGCATTAAAGTCGCTTGACGTCACCCATAGGAATAAAGTGGAGTGCGGTGCGACAGAAGTGTTCACGGATGAGTGGATCTGCAGCTGAGAGCAGTGTTTATGGGCGTGCATTTGCTCTTTCGCCTCAGTCACGCGCGCGCACACCCTACCTACCTTCCGCTCTGTCGAAGTCAAGCCGACCCATACTCGAAAAAGACTCTCTGAAACTTGTTAGAAACCGGAAGGAGTATTTTTGACACAGAAATACTCCATCAAACGCCCAACATTAGTTTTTGAAACTTTGTCTTTGTTTAGGATGGGAATCCAAGTCTTTAACAGTGTAAAAAGCTCAGTATGCATGAAACAGCATTTCACCCCCCCTTAACGTCTCATCCGAAGGACCTTCTGCACTAACTAATTGGACGTATGACAGAGTATTTCTGTGCCAAATACACTCATTCAGGGTTCAAATAAGTTTCAGAAAGTTTTTTTTTTCCAATTATGGCCCTGTATGACTTCATAAAGGGCAATATTCATTGTATGGACACATCTCCCGCAAGAGCCCGATAAATCTGATAACACTAAAACCTATTTGGAGATCTAAAGGATGCAATACTACTCCATATAGGTTCCTAAAGGGTTAGTTCACCCAAAAATTGAAATGCCCTCATTAATTACTTACCCTAATGTCGTTCGACACCCGTAAGACCTTTGTTCATCTTCGGAACACAAATGAAGATATTTTTGTTGAAATCCGATGGCTAAGAAAGGCCTTCATTGACACCAATGTCATTTCCTCTCTCAAGACCCATAAAAGGCACTAAAGATGTCGTTACAAAGCCTACAAATCTCACTACAGTGGCTCTAGGATCATTTTATGAAGCGACGAGAATAGTTATTGTGTGCAAAAAAATGTTTTTTTAATAACGAATAAGTCGTTATTAAAAAAACATTTTTTTGCACGCAATAACTATTCTCGTCTATAGTGATGCCGATTTCAAAACAAAGTTTTAAACGTTATGAATCAGTGTATCGATTCATGATTCGTATCGCCAATGTCACGTGATTTTAGCAGTTTGACATGAGATTCGAATCATGAATCAATACGCTGCTTCATAACCGTTCTAAACTTTTTGAAATCAGCCCATCACTATATAAGTCGTTATATATTTATTTTATTTTTTTATTAAAAACTATTCTCGTCGCTTCATAAAATGATTGTAGAGCCGCTGTAGTGATATGGGCTTTGTAACGACGTCTTTAGTGCCTTCATGGGTCTTGAGAGAGGAAATGACATTGGTGTTAATGAATGCCTTTCTGAGCCATTGGATTTCAACACAAATATCTTCATATGTGTTCTGAAGATGAACGGAGGTCTTACGGGTATCGAACGACATTAGGTTAAGCAATTCATGAGAGCATTTAAATGTTTGGGTGAACTAACCCTTTAAGATTAATATGTGCTTGTTATGTACCCTAGCTTCTCTTTGTTGATGGCAACTGTTTTAAGCGCTTCTTATTAAAAGTTTGGGAATATGGTTGCAGTATGTTACTTTCACAAATGCAGGTCATAAGCGACCCACACAGCTGATGCAGAGATTTATGGAAAACCATGCCTCTCTAAGGCATTGAAAACACCAGATCATGAGTTGCTCGTGTGTAAAAGGACACAGTGCCACGCTTTACTCTGAGACACACAGCGCATATATTTAAGTAAATGTATTATTAGATAAGCGCACGAAGCCATATCACGATTTCGGTTTAAATCTGATTAATTGTGAAGCCTATAAGGTCTCTGGGCAGGTAAACAGGATTGTTATGATCAGTGTCAGCTTAAGAGCAGCTGTCCATCCTCTCAATTGCTTACTTAATACTCTTGTTAATCAGACTGCAAACAACCCAAAATCCAAGTGGTCTGAGACCTTAATGTCATGGGAACTCAAACCATGCTGATCTTCTCTCAAAGGCCTTCTGTGTTTACAGAACTCTCATTAAAAAAATAAAAAATTCTCAAAAGGGTATCATTCCTAATAATGTCCTGAACCAAGACAACATTTTTGGCAAGAGCAGTTCTTAGACTCTCAGTGGTGATTTTGTTCTCCAGCATTACTTATTAGAAGGCAAAGCTTTGTCCTTTCTGCATCTCTCCGGGACTTGACGAGCTGAATGCGTTTTTATTACGAGCTAGTGCGTGACTTTGATCTGGCTTCCAACTTCACAGAGTGCTGTGTCCTCTTGTGCACTTTCAACAATTACTGAGCAAAAACAGAGAGGAAAGTTAAATTCCCTTAGTTGAGGTAAACATGAGCTTATCCATGGTCAGTGGTAAATGTATTTGAATATAACCACACTGTGTGTGGTGTTGCTGTGGGTAGTCAGGCATTTATCTTGAATGTGAAACTGACCTACAGTTTACATATAGGTCACTAAAGCTAATGTCTTCTCTGCTATGTTTTTCTTTAGAATGCCACAGTGTCATTCAAGGAGCTCTGCGGCCTGACTCCGGCAGCTAACATGAAACAGTGTATCCTGACTGTGTCCTCCTGGCTGATGAACAGTGAGAGAGCGCTACGGGTAATGGTGAATCTCAGCGAGGCCTACCCCACCATGGAAGCCCATGGCCCCATTCCAGAACTACTGCGTAAAGTCCTCACCGCTTATGACACGGTACGGTGAAATTCAACAGCCTGACCCAAAGAGTATGCAACGCAATGTGCTAGCACTTGCGAACCATAAAAATATATTAGGCTCTGGTAAAATACTGTGGGACACAACATGTACATGTATACATAATAGTTCAGCTCGAATATTGCATTAACTTGTTTAGTAGCTGTAGTGCGAAAATGAACAAAAATTATAGAAATTTGATACTCTGTGATGTATACTATGCCAGGATAAAGAGATGTGTTTTTAATCTAGATTTAAACTTGACAAAGTGTGTCTGCCTGCTGTACAAGGCTAGTAACACTATTCCAGAGTTTGGGTGATCAAAGTATGAATAGGACTTCCATCTGCAGGTTATTTTGATATTCTAGGTATTGTCAACTGGCCAGAGTTTTGAGATGGCAGTAGATGAGCTTGCTCCAGTACTAAACCACTTATTGCTTTGTAATTTAATAGCAAGATTTTAAAATGAATGCAATGTTTATTGGAGAGACAAAACAGTGTTAACAGAACCGGGCTAATATTGGCATACTTCCTGGTACTAGTAAGAACTCTAGCTGTTACCTTTTGGACCAGTTGGAGATTGTTTATTACAATATATTATTATATAATTACAATAACCTAGGTCGTGTGTGTGTGTGTGTGTGTGTGTGTGTATATATATATATATATATATATATATATATATATATATATATATATATATATATATATATATACATGCAAATATTTCTTAAATATATGCATGTATGTATGTGTATTCAAATATACAGTCATGGTCAAAATTGTTGGTACCCCTGGTAAATATGATCAAATATAAAAAATGTAAAAAAAATTATCTGCATTCTTTATCCTTTTGGTCTTTTATTTTAAAAAATCACAAAAATCCAACCTTACGTTTAAGTAAAATAATTGAAAATGGGGGGTAAATCACATTATGAAAAATTATTTTCTCTAAAACATGTTGGCCACAGTTGTTGGTACCCCTAGAATTTTAAATGAGTAAAAGGAGTATAAATTCACAGGAGTATAAATTAGGGATGCACCGAATATTCGGCAACCGAAATTATTCGGCCGAAAATAGCCAAAAAAGCACTTTCGGCATTCGGCCGAATAAGTAAAAAGGCCGAATAATTTTTGCCGAACAATGACGTTTTTAATGAAGCGATCAAAAAGTAACCCACGTAGAGTGAAAGCCGCGTGCTTTATGCAGCAAACATGTCAGCAGTGTGGAAGCTCTGTTTAGTGCTGCATCTCATGTCATCGATGAGAAGAGGAACTGACTTTCATGTGAGAAAGCAGAGAAGCTACTTTTCATAAAGAAGAACCTGCCACTTTTCCTGAAGAAGTAGGCTAAGTAGGCTTATGTCTAGGACAGTTATTTATTTGTTGTGGGTTCATCCACATTTTTTGCACTATTCAATGCACATTTGTTGTTGTAGACATACAGAGTTACATTCTACATACTAATTATTTATTTTAAGTTATGTTGTGCTTAGTTTGTATAATATCTGCTGGAATGTTAAAAAAAATTCAGTGTTAAATAAATATTTTGAAATTGTATTTTTGTTATTTGATTTATTTCTCAGAAAAGCAACACAAAATAGTAAAAAGCAAATTTTTACTATTTAATAATTGTAATGGTAAAAAAAATTGCCAAATAAATGGAAAAAATGCGAAACACCGCGTTCGGTATTCGGCCTTCGGTCTTCGGCCAAGCATTTCATTATTATTCGGTTTCGGCTTCGGCCAAGAATTTCATTTCGGTGCATCCCTAGTATAAATATAAGGAGGCAGAAAAGCCATATTCCCCATAATCATTTATCACAATGAGTGAAACCAAAGAATATAGTTCTGATGTGCAGGAAAATTATTGTTGAGCTTCACAAAATAGAAAGAGGCTGTAGGAAAATAGCTTAAGCATTGAAAATCCCCATTTCCACCATCAGGGCAATAATTAAGAAGCTCCATTTAACTAAAGATGTTACAAATCTGCCTGAAAGAGGACATGTGTGTATATTGACCTAATGCAGAGTGAGGAGGAACATTTGACTACATAAAGACTCTTCAAGGATCACAGATGGAGAATCACAGAGATTAGTTGAGTCTTGGAGTCAGAAAATATATATATATTTTTTTTAAACTCAAACAACCACTGCATCACCACATGTTGTTTGGGAGGGATTCAAGAAGAATCCTCCTTGCTCATCCATAAACAAACTCCAGCACATTCAGTTTTCAGACACGACTGGAACGTCAAAAGGGACTGGTTCTGTGGTCAGATGAAACTATAAAAAGAGCTTTTTGGCAGCAAATCTACCAGATGGGTTTGGTGCGAACAGGGATAAAAAGTCCCCCATGCCCAAGGCTAAAATTACCACTGGATCTTTAATGTTGAGGGCCTATTTTTTTGCTGGAGGTCCTGGACATCTTGTTCAGATACATTTTATCATGGATTTGAGCAAATACCAAAAGATAAAAAATCAAAACCTGACCGCTTCTGCTAGAAATCTTATAATGGGCTGGGATTGTATCTCCCATCAGGACAATGATCCAAAACAAACATCAAAATCAACACACGAACGTGTCACTGAGCACAAAATGAAGCTTCTCCCATGACCGTCCCAGTTTCCTGACCTGAACCCTATAGAAGATGTGTGGCTGAACTGAAGAGGAGAACACCAGCATAGATCTGGGAATCTGAAGGATCTGGAGAGATTCAGTATAGAGGAATGGTCTCTGATCTCTATTCAGGTGTTCTCCAAACTCATCAGGCCGAGAAGTCTCAGAGCTGTTATCTTGGGAAAAGGAGGTTGTAAATAGTATTTAATAAAAGGGTACCAACAATTGTGGCCTACGTGTTTTGGAGAAAAGCATTAATTTCATAATGTGTTTTACCCCCCATTTTCAATTATTTTACTTTAATGAAAGGGTTAGATTTTTGAGAATTTTTTTTATAAAAGATCAAAAGGATAAACAATGCAGATTTATTTTTACAGCCATATTTGATCATTACCACGACTGTACATAATAATTATACTCAGTACACACATTTATTATGTAAACACAAACTTATATTTTGGATGTGATTAATTGATTTGACAGCACTAAATAATGATTTTTTTTTTCAAAATCTGAAAATATAGTTGTGACTATGGATGTATAATCAGTAATACTGAATATATAGTAATAAACAGTGTGTTTCCCAGACATTGATTTATTTGTGGCTGCCCACCACAATATAATACATTGAGCAAAAATACATTTTAGTTCTTTGCACTAGATTGTGGTGGCCTGGAAATGTATTTAAGTTCTCATAATTACGGAAGCCCTGAACGGCCATGGATAATAATTTTTTTTTCTGTCTTGTTATGTCGTGATCACGAGTTAATTATCTTGTGATCTCAAGATAACAAAAGTTGTTTTCTCGTGATAACGACATAATTTTCTCGTGATCTCGAGATAACAAAAGTTGTTTTCTCGTGATCACGAGTTTCATTCTGAAATACTGCACAGTACCCAGAGTCTACGGTTGCTGTAGCAACGAACACAACTTTCACGGTCATCTGATCAATGGATAATAAACCGTGCGCTGGATCTTTCAGCAAAATCTTTGCTTCACTTAATACACATTTTATTTGTGTAATTAACATGTTTAAATGATCAAAAGAGAAGGATCCTTCAGAAGGATGGCAGATTATTCTGTTCTATTCTAAAAATCGTTTAGTTTCGATTCAGCCCATTTTATTTTCCTCATTCGTTTGAAATAACATTACATAATGTGTTTGTTATTAGTATCCTTCCTTCTAGCCTTTATTCCATTAAAAAGCGGTGCAGTAGCCTACTCCATATTTCTAAAAACAAACAAACGTTTAATCCAGTTAATACAGTCTCGTACAAAATACAATCGTTTTAATTGCACATTATCACTGATTTGAATTAGGCTGCAATGCATCTTTACATGGGCTATACATCACATCTAGGCGATACATTGAGTGACACAATCTGGCAAACTAACGGTTATTTAGGCTGCTGATTAAAATGGCATTTTAATGCACAAAAAGGTGCAAATAGAATAGTGAAATCAAAATGAGTTTAACAGTAAGTTTAGTAACGCACCAAACGCTATTATAGCAAACTAATCACATTAGACCATTCAGTTATATTAATTGCCTAATGCACACAGTACTGCACAAATTATAGTGATCACGAAAGGTCTTCAACGCGTTCAATCTGGACCAGTACAACACAAGGTGGATAGGCTATACCGCACCCCATCAGTTAATTGGTTCTATACTGCCACCTCGTGGCGCAGTTGTGTAACTTAGAAAATATGAACTCGTGATCACGACAAAACAACTTTTGTTATCTCGAGATCACGAGTTATTTTCTCGTGATCACGAGAAAACAACTTTCGTTATCTTGAGATCACGAGAAAATTAACTCGTGATCACGACATAACAACACAGAAAAAAAATATTATCCATGGCCGTTCAGGGCTTCCGTACATAATAACATAAAAGGTCTAAATATTTAATTGATAATCTGATGTCATAATATATATCCGGGGCCGTATTCACAAAACATTTTATCTTAGCACTAAGAGTTCTTCTAAATGGCAGTAAAAGTTCTTAGTAAAGTGTTAAAACATATTCAGAAAGCTGCTGCCAGCAATTTTTACCAAGGAAAAGAGAAGTCTTAAGCTAAGAGTAAAGGCGGGGTTGATCTCGTTGCTATGGATGATGTCATCGCTTGCTAACTATAACCACTGTGATGGCTGTGATGTGATGTGATGCTGATACGGGACAGATCTCTGTCAGATTTAATTATAGAAATATTTTGTTGAACAAGGTTTCATGTTGCTATATTCAAATAAAATGTTTAAAATAAGAATGTTGCCATATTTAAAGAAAGATTTTAAAAAGTAGACTGTGTCACTAATTAAAGTAGTATATATTCATAAATACATTTAAGAGACTGACAATTATCTGAATATATCTCGAGAGATTGCAGAATTCAAGCGAAAATTGTTTTATAAACAAAGTGTGTGAGGAGCATGTTCAAACGGTCCATCTAATCAGCATGAGAGGAGTTATATACACACAGCCAAGAGCCGACTCACCTAGCGTTTGTTTCCTCCTCAGTTTTCTGCATCCCTCAGTATTGTATAATGTCTGTATAACGGATTTTGGCAACAGCCATTGGGATTGTTTGTGGTTTGGTCTTAGTGACTTAGGAGTCCTCTTGACTGCTCCTAGTGTTTCATGGATTTAGGTACTAGTTTTAGTGCTAAAATGCTTTGTGAAATACTCTTGGATCAAAAATGTAGGAGTCCTAAAATTAGTACTGACACACACATAATTTTTTGTAAGAGTTTCTCCTAAATCGGCAAGTTAGGAGATACTTTTAGCCTTAAGATGTTTTATGAATACGGCCCCAGAAATGTAAATCTAAAATGTATATAAAAAATCTTAAATTTGTTTTATATTTTATTTATTTTATTCATACTGTAATGAATTAAAAGGCAAGATATATACACTGAACAAAATAATAAATGCAAAACTTTTGTTTTTGCCCTCAAAGATCTCAAATACTTTTTCTATGTACACAAAAGGCCTATTTCTGTCAAAAGTTGTTCTCAAATCTGTCTAAACCTGTGTTAGTGAGCACTTCTCCTTTGCCGAGATAATCCATCCACCTCACAGGTGTGGCATATCAAGATGCTGATTAGACAGCATGATTATTGCACAGGTGTGCCTTCGGCTGGCCACAATAAAAGGCCACTCTAAAATGTGCAATTTTACTGTATTGTAAAAACCAGTCAGTATCTGGTGTGACCATCATTTGCCTCACACAGTGCAAAACACTCTCCTTTGCATAGAGTTGATCAGGTTGTTAATTGTGGCAACAATCATCATATTGTCTAATCAGCATCTTGATATGCCACACCTGTGAGGTGGATGGATTATCTCGGCAGAGGAGAAGTGCTCACTAACACAGATTTAGACTTAGATTTGAGAACAATATTTGAGAGAAATAGGCCTTTTGTGTACAAAGAAAAAGGGTTACGTTCAGCTCATGAAAAATTGGGGCAAAAAAGAGTTGCGTTTATAATTTTGTTCAGTGTACATTTCTTAATCCAAATATGTATTTATATAGTACCTGTGTTTTTAAACTGGAGCTGCGCTTATGAATAGACATCATAGCCTACGGCAGAATAACTGCAACATTCTGCTCTTTCTTGCTTGTTCATTTATAATGGGACTTTACTACAACAGATTAAATTCTGCAAAGATGTGAGAGTGTTTGATTGTATTACACACCCTCCCTGCTCTATCATACCCAGCTGTGTATTTGTTTTCTTTCATGGCACAATTCCATTTTGATATGAAGAACAGGCATCCTCATATATAATGTATGCAGGAATATGTCGTGTATGTACAGATATATGTGGTTTATGAGGACACAAATGTTTATGACTTAGGTATTACAAAGTTACAAAAAAAACCCACAAACGTTTTCTGTGATTGATAGGCTTAGTGTAGGGGGATAAACTATACAATTTGTACAGTATAAAAACCATTATGCCGTGAGCGTGTGTGTTTGAGCTTCTCTGGGGAGGGCATGTCTGATCTGGAAGTCTCACTTCCTGCTGAGACCTGACTTCCTGTTTCCTGTTTTTGGTTTCCTATAGATGATCCAGACGAGTCGTACACTGATCGAATCAGCCGATGGCGTGTACTCTAAACTTACACAAGCACAGCGAGCAGGTATCGTTGCATAAACACCCAGCACACACCTACAGTACTCATATTTTCAGTAAGATTAACAGTTCAAGTGCCATTATTATTTAAAGGGGTCATGAACTGCATCTTTTAAAATCATTTTATGATGTTTCCTGGGGTGCACTTATAATTTTAGAATGCTTTTTACATCAAAAATTGTCATAATTTAGAAATTAAAGGCATTTCTTCTCCCCTGACATCAGCCTCTGCTCTGAACGCTCTATTTTAAAGGGATAGTTCACCCAAAAATGAAAATTCTCTCATCATTTACTCACCCTCATTTTGTTCCAAACCTGTATGAGTTTCTTTCTTCTGCTAAACAAAAAAAGAAGATATTTTGTAGAAGGTTTGTAATAAGCAGTTAGAACAACCATTGACTACCATAGTAATATTTTCCTACTATGATAGTCAGTGGTTGTTCGATCTGCTTGGTTACAAACATTCTTCCTACTACTGCTGTGAGACTTGTAAGTGTCAACTGCTGTGATTGGCTAACGTTTTTCTATTTGAAATAATATGACTCTCTCTTTTAGTGCATTTTTACTATTACAGCTCTCATGGTTAACTAATCATGAAAAGTATTGCATTACAGTTAGATCTATGGCATTAAATTTAAATCTATGGCATGGCATTATATACAGACCGTGGCGTGAAAGGTTGCAGTGTTGATTGTAGCCGATCACACACATGTTGTGCGCTTAAAAGCAGTGGTTCTCGTCCTTGAAATTCAGTTTCTGTACACTATCGAATGCTACCAATGAAACTCTCACTGTTTCATTGGTAGCTCAAACTATTGCAAAGGGAGCTTTCTTTGATCACTTTCTTTATAGAATTTAATCACTGTTAAATACGATTATTTTCCTCCTACAAAGAGAAACAACACAAGTTGACGTTTAGTACCTGGTTTGATTTACTGACACACGGCCAAAGAACATCTGACTATACATGAATCATTACATTTCAGATCAGGCATTAGAATGAACAGTTACTTACATGCTCCATTACTGTTGAGCCCAGGCACTGCACACATTTTTGTAATCCTCAACATTTATTGCTAGGTAGGGCGATCTGGTTTAACACTAGGCTTTTGTTACATGCATGAATTAGTGTGCAGGGCTAAACAGGCAGTGATGAACAGGCGTTGATCTTCTTCTGAAGAGACGGTGCCTGCCTCCCTTTGACGTCATAGATCCCCAACTAGTTGTTTGCTGGGCCTGGTGTCTATAAAAGCTTTTCTTTTACTAACAAGGGTGTTTTCAGCTGTGAAACTTACAGGCTATTCTTATATTATCATGACCTTTTATGTACCAAAAACTCAAGGGAAAGTTGATTCCTCAATTAATCACCCCTTTAAATACAGTACAGTCATTAACAATGCATAATTGTTATTGTGAAGTAATGTTTTTGTCTGTTTATAGGAAGCATAAACTTTTGCACACACACAGATATTTTCTTGCACGGTTAATAATCAGTGTGCCCCTTGATAATCTATTTTCTAGTTGAAGTTAATTACTTTCCAGAGCACAGTTGAGAGCTATGTTTTCCATTTCTTGTGCATGTTTTTGAAAAAAAAAAAGTAATCATCTGACCTCGTGGACGAGTGTTGCTTAGCCTGGGGGCTTTTTTTTACCCACTTTTGGCATAAAATTCACATACCCAAAGACACAATTTTCTATTATTTGGAAGTGATGCTAGGGGGCTTGTGCCCTAAAGCTCACTACTGTGTTCACATAGATAAAGCCAATATTTGAGAGAAACATATGTTGAAAAACATAACTTTTTTTACTATAAATTAAGTGATACACCAACCCCTTTTCACACCAAAAAAAATCTAAATGTATCATAGTTTTAACAGTGTCTAATGTGATTATGGGCCTTTTTCACTGTAAAACCATTGCATTGTATGACCCATACAAATACAGTTTGTACGGTATAAAAACCATTGCGCATATGGAATGTTCTCACATTTCACAAAAACAAACGTGCGTGTGTGTTTATAGTCATTTTACAGCAGCTTTGAATGCAGCCTATCCAATCCGAATCTAAAGTCAGTTTTATAACATTCCGTCAGACCAGAACCCCTAGTTGGCTGTGTCACCATGTTAATGGAAAAGTCTGCTTTAGAGAGCAATAGAGTGTCAGTAAATAAACAAGGTTGGCGTGCTCTTGCACTGTCTCCTCGCCCACTCGTTCTCATCTAATGTTCTTCCCTCCATCTATCTCACGCCATTGGAGAGGTTGAATCATGCCTTTGCTAATGACCTCTTCTCTTCTCTTACGGGTTTTGGCTCAAAAATAAACATGTTTCTAGCACTCGCCGTCTCTCACATTCTGCCGTGCGGATCAGGACTTGTCCAGCTGAGTGTCACAGCTGCCGATCTGAACCTTAATTAGCAGCGTGAGGAGAGGGGGGCAGCTGTTTGAGAGAGATGAAGAGCTGTGGAAGGCCCTGATAGCCTTGTAAAGCTCCTCGCCGTCCTAATAAACACTTCGGTCCAACTCTGCTAATTAAAAGTGAGTTAAGTAATTGAGATGGAGAGGATTGAGAGCTAGGATAAGTATAACTGTCCATTCCTGCTTACGTCTTCAGATGATTATCGTGTCCCATGGTTAAGGCAAGGGTCTTCAACCCAGGGGTCCAGGCGGTCCGCCAAATAATATTTGGATTAAGTCAAATGCTAAGCACCCTCAAATGAAGCAAGAGCACAATCAGTAGATTCTGTTATAATATCATATTGTAGAAACAGATTTGGAAACACTTTATGTATTTATGTATTTGTGTTTGCAGTCTGAACGTCAAATGTTTCTGTTTACAGCGTGTTTTGGCAGTGCTCAGAAATGGAACCAATCGCAGACTCTTGAATGCTATGACCAGTCAAAGCTGTTTGATTTATGATTTTATGTTGATACTTCAAATGTTGCGGAAAAACTAGTTTTAAAACACTTTTTGTTGAGAAAAAATAAATGTGGTATCACATGACATAATTAGTCAACACATTCAATCTATTATATTCATATTTTTAAATGGTATACAAAATTATTTATTACTATTGGTAAGAATAAGACTTGTTACTACCTCTTAAACATCATTCATACTTATTTTTGTAATTTTTTTTGTTTGTTTTTAACAAATAATAGCTACAACTGCATCCGTTTCTGAATATTGCTTAATAATGAAGCAAATCAATATTTATAATGAAGTACAAAAGAAATTACGCTTGTTAATAAAAAATTTTTTTTTTGATTAAATAAAGTTTTGTTTTAAATGGATGAGGAAAATATAGCACTTTGAAAATCTTTTCATCTCATCCAAAATAAAATGCAGCATCTGTCAAAAACGAAGGAAGGCGTTTCCAAAACTGGCAAAAATTAATCAAATAAAAGATTTCATGGTCAGATACTGGCTACTTGACAAATGAAAATCTCAAACATGACACTTTTTGACAATTTATAAAAGAATTTTCTAAAAGAAATAGGGGGGAAAAAACACTAAATGAATTTTAGAATTGTTAAGACAGCATCAGTTAAGATATAGATCATTTTAAAAAGTTAAATATAGGCCTACACAAATAAAAGCTGCATATGTCTCTTAATGAGTTCTCGGCCACGTAACACCACTTGACTGAATGTTATGGACTCTGCAAAATTCTGCATACAGGACAAATGAGCTACCCTGTGTCCAAACCCATGAGTTTCAGTTACATTCAGTCCTGTCAGACAAGCGGTCCAACTACACTGTGATGTTTGATTTCCTAATATTTCCTAATTTAGGCTTAATATTTGTGTAAACAGTAAGCAGTAAACTGGTGAATTTCAATTGTCTCATTACTCTCTGCATTTTACAAATATTTGGGGTGCAAAAAATGGATTGAAACATGGCTATTGTATATTTGTTTCTGTTTTTTACATTGTCCGGTATGTTTGTGTTATATGCACACTGTTCGTTTGTTATCTCGTTTGTGTTACTTCTTTTTTTGTCTAGTACCGAGTTCTGAACCCTCGCGAATACTCTTATTATCAAGCAAACACACAATGTAAGGAATAGATTTATTATGCAGTGTAGACAACTTCATTGATTATAACAGAACTTTATTAGATCTCGATGACCTGAGTTGAGTGACGTCTTTTTAATGAATGAATGTGCAATGGAAATGACGTGCTAAGTTCTCATAAACTGCCAACATACTATCATAATCTGATTGCTTTGTTTGATACATTGGTATTGAGGGTCCCTGCTCCATGACTTAATCGCCTAAGGGGTCCTTGACCTGAAAAATAATGAAGACCCCTGGCTTAAGGCAAAAAATAAACTCACCACTTATCTGTATGTTAACATGCAGTTTAGTCAGACTAAAACAATACTATGCCTTTTGTCATTTAATTGTTTAAATTTTTATCAATTGTAAAAATGGTCTTAACATTCCCGTGAACTGCTCAGGCCCAACTATATGCAAAATGATTAATGCTAAATAAACCTAATGGAATAATTGATATTTTATGTGAACATCAAAAGTGTGATTTAACACATTAAACAAACACTGGGCTATATTTTGAGTATTAACCATAAACCCAGAGTTTATTATAATGTTAAGCCTTTTTATGCAATCTTTAAAAAAAAAAAATATGTTTCCTCCCCTTTTATAAGCACAAAAGCCTTTTTATTTTATTGTAGTGTTTATATTTTATTTCAGTTAAAATCAATTATGTTAATAATAGTTTTAGTTAACAATAACAACACTGATTCCAAACATCCGAAATTATTTTCAATTTTCACAATTTTCTCTTGAGTTTGCAATTAAAGCTACACTCTGATATTTTCCCCCATCTAGCGGTGTAAAGGTATATGACCATCCAGTGAATATTAGTTTCTGTTCCTCTCAATTCTGATTTCGTTTTAACTCCTACGGTGGCCGATTAAGTCCAAGATTAACATGGCGATCCCCCTCTTCACATTCGACACGGTGCCATTGAGTGTTAAAACGCGAAAGGCGAAGCTTGAATTTATGGGTATGTTCCTCTTTGGCTAATGTACTTTCAAGATGGAGGGGCAACATGGCGACCGGCATTCGAACCCCTCACCCGTATGTTTTTTTCAATGGCATATTATAAACTTACGAGAATACTTTATTGCTTGAAAGAAGTAAATATACATTCATGAACACATATATTTTTGAAAGAACTAAGTGATTTTAGCTAAGAATAAACTAAAAAAGTTACACAGTGTAGCTTTAAGATTGTTTTCCCCTGATGTCCATGATTCATCTGGGATATTGTGATACAACACATCAGATGGATGGATGGATAAAGGGATGGATAAAGGGATGGATGGATGGATGGATGGATGGATGGATGGATGGATGGATGGATGGATCTTTCAGGCCTAACTCTCACACTTAATGGAAATACATTAAGCATAATGTCTATACATAATGCATATGTCTATATGCATTTAAACACACACACATGCATTAATCTAACTATAACTGTATAAATGCATGCAGTTTAAGTTTCCTAATAATCTACTTGACATGTCAATATTCCCCTTGCAAGTACTTCATCATCTACGACTGCTGTGCAATACCACCCGTTACTAACACAATCTTTCTTTCACTTCATTACGATCGCTCAATCCTGTACTTTATCCTGTTACTTTAATCCTGTCCTTCATATCTTCCCTTAATCCTTTTCTTCATCCATCTCTTTTTCTCTTTCCCTTCACCGTGACACCTCCGACTCAAAGATTTCATCCCACACGCAAACATGTCACATCCAGTCGTCCAATCAGGAGGCTATACCTATTCTAAGAGGATCACCATGCATCACCATCGCCATAGCAACCACATTAAATGTAACAAGGCAACTTTGTCTGTCATTAAACACTCTGTCATCTGTATCAACTTCAAAGGCCCTCAGACACAAACACATGTAGCTGTCCTCTCATTCGGCGACAGCTCAGAAAGGTACCGGCAAATCTGTTGTCATTTGCAGCCCTATTACTCCTTCCATTTCACAAGCCCTTTCTCGCTCTTGAAAACGTGGCGCTGCAGATGAGCTCACTTGGATAACAATGTTGTACGAATACTGACATAGTGAGCAAATAAACTTGAGTGAGCATGGCTGTTCTCATTTACAGCTGTGGCCTCAGGGGACTTGTGTAAAATCATATGAATGCTGAGCAACTACATCCGCTTTACTTAAAAAGAGTGTTTATGACTAGCTAGCCTTGCAGTAGCAGCCTCTCTTGGCATAAATTCGGCTTTGGCTGTGGAGATGAGAGGAGCTGTTCTTGGAATGAATCCCAGCTGAGCAAAGTGGACGGTGGGCAGGTGTTAGGGAATGTTTTAACACCCTCAGGCTTATGCCCGGAGTGAGTGCCGCCTGAACTTGCTCTCAGACATTTCTCTTAGTCGTGTGCACTAGCTAATGCAGCCGAGAGCCCACATCATATCTAGGGTTTCATTCAGTATGTCACAAGTGGATGTTCTGAATGTTGTGAAACGTTTGTGCCTCGGCAGGAGTTCAAGGCCAGGCTCGCGGATCTTTCCCAAATCCGTCCCCCTCTCTCTCCCACTTATCTTCCTGTTTACGCTATACTCTCACAGAAGGGAAAACTGCTCAAATAAATCTTAAAGACTAATATGAAGTCACAACATGTAAACTGGAAAATGATCGTGACAGAATTTACCAACAAAAAGTACCAATGTAAATACCAGTAGTCATTTAATTCCATTGTTTATATCAAAGCAACTTGGTGATGACATCTGATACCATCATGTGCTGCCATAGCAGATCTCCGTAAGGGAAAATTGTCTTTTGTTTACTAGGAAGAAAACATTTTTGTTGATGTGTCGTCTGATATAAACTGTTCTACTTCAGAGAACACTTTTTATTAGACAGATTGTGTCAACATAAGCAGCGTTTCTTCATCTGCCTTCAGATTGGCTTACCTTCTAACACTGAGATGCTGCTAACAAACGTTTCTGAATCACCAGTCGGCCTTTCATCAGTTTTGTTGTATGAAGGAGCAGATACTTTTTTTCACATACTGCATTTGCATTTTAGTACATCCATCTGTCCATTCATCCATCCATCCATCCATCCATCCATCCATCCATCCATCCATCCATCCATCCATCCATCCATCCATTCGTCACAGTGCTGTGTTTGTGTTGTCCTGTCTCTGTGGCTGTGGCTGTTTCTGCTATGAATGATATATTGAGTGAGTCACGACTGCGATTCTGTTGCCCTGTGGCAGCATGTCAGAAATAAAAACAGCTTCTAACAATAACAACACGCCCATGTTACTCTGTGATGTCTTCGCCCATATGTTTACAAAGCATATTCTTGAGATTCACATTATGCTGGCTAGGAATTATTGGCTGTGTCTTTCATCCTATAAAAAAATGTTGCTTTATTGTACTTTCAGGATTGGACTTTCATGAGGATCTGCATCGAATTGGGGCGAGAGAAGGACTGAAAGGGAGGAAATTACAGAAGGCCATGGAGAGTTACGCTTGGAACATCACTGTGCTGAAGGTTTGTATATTATGGACTGGGAGATGTATATACCAGGATGTCCTCTTCTTTATCTTATTTAGATCATGGTATAGGATTTTTGTACAGGGGATAATCATTAAATGGTTACTAATAGCTTTGCTTTCAGTGCTGCTACTCAAAGTGTTTCCTGGCAGGCAGCTCAACCACAACCAATCAGATTTCATGCTAGTCGAGACCTCAATTAAATAGCTTTTGTCCTGTCCTGTCATTGTGTACTTTACAATGTAGATGATCTTTAAACCTGCACTCTAAAGCAACGTAATGAGATATGATCATTTATAATATTAATATGTGTGTAAATGATGAAAGACATGAAAATTAAAGTGTATAGTCCAATTATATCAATGTTTTATATTATTGCTCATACAAAGGTTTTGCCAAATATAGTATTGATTGTCCTTAAAGTGCCCCAATATGGTTTTTCGAATATTCACTTTCACGCGTAGTGTATAAAATCACTGTTTGTGAATGTAAACATTCTGCAAAATTGCACGATAAAAAAGTTATTGTCTCCAAAAAGAAAGAATCCACTCTGAATAGCCAATACGGAGTCGTTGGTAACACTTTGCAATAAGGATTCATTAGTTTATGTATTAACTAACATGAACTATGAGCAGTTCATTTGTTGCTGTATTTGTTCATCTTTGTTAAAGGCACAATATGTAATGTTTCAGCATTAAAAATATAAAAGATCACTATATCTATGTTATATATTTTTTAAAGTTGTGTGTTTACATTATCCCGACAGTTCCAATTAACTTCTAAATCCAGAGAAATTAATATTTTAATTCGAAGACACGGACCGTGTCTTTATTTCCGTTATGTCGCCCGTCTTTCACGTCATATCCACGTTTGCGTCTTGCTTCCTGCGGAACTCGGCGGAACCGCCAAACTCAAAGAGGAACACTGACAGTATAAGGGGAACACCCGTATAAAAAAGTCTGTATGATAATGGATCATGACTACTCTTTGCCTGTACGTTTTGCCAGCTCAACAAAGCGCAAACGTACGGGTGAAAAAAAATGACCCGAGAAGATTTTGGGACAGTAGAAGAAGCAAGAGACGTGTAAACCTTGGAGAAGCCTTTGAAAGATGGCGAAATCTTCGTGACAAGCTCGGACTGCAGAGAGATGCTGATCTCGCTTTCGTTTTAATAAACAGGTAATTTAAGTAACCATTCAGCTAACATAATAATCATATAATCATAACATGCTGTATGTTTGCATATTGCATAGCGATCTTGACCACATTGAGACGCGTTTAGCTGAATACGTATACATTTTGTATTGCATCGGCTTTTCAAACAGGCGGATTCTGTGTTTTTGGAGACTGAAACTGAGACTTTTTAAAACTGATTCAAAAGTATATTTATATCCGTATATTTAGTGACACGATGATGTCATGTGTAAAACGCAGATGGACTAGCTATTATTGGTTTTATATGTAGCTGGAGAAAGTAACGTTAGCAGGTAATATGCCACTATCTTGGTCAATTAATATAAGGTGACCGTCACTTTTATCATATGTTAATACTAGCTACATATAATATTGATTTAATAATGATCTACTTATTCATATATCTCTGAGTTCCAAAATAAATGTTTATTAGAATGATTGATGAACGTGGGGAGCGACACAGCGCGTGTTCCAATAAACAACGTATTGCTGGTCCTGGTTCTCTCATTTACTATGTTTTATGTTGGTAATGATAAACTAAATTGAAATGTATTTCCTTATTGAAGAGTTGATATACAGAATGTTCGACAATCGCGGATGCCATGTCAACATATCTATAATTTGAGTAACTCAAATTATGATGCGCGGTTAATATGTCAACATAGCCTACCAACTTATAGGTGTGTTGACATAGCGACCGCCCGCACAACATTCTGTCTCACACATTAGCTAACGCTACTGATAAGTTTGTTAAGTAACAGTAGCTCGCTGCTATTTCATTAGATTGACATTATATAAAGTGAAAAGCCGTAACTAAACTTAACAATAATAGAGATGTAATATAACAATTACCTTGTCAGTGAACATGTTTTCTGCTGGAGATGCCAGATTCGCTGGTTGACAGTGACAATGACAACAACTCCCATGAGCCCACGCACTTTCCCGACGTCATCAAAGTACGTCTGTTGTTATTATTTTGAATGAGTGACCCCTAGTGGCCAAAAGTTGCATACTGCACGTTTAACAGGAGTTAATACAGCTGTTAGTTCCCAGTGCATCAACTAATATTAACTTTAATTTTAATAATGTAATAGTAAATGTTGAAATGAACATTAAAATAGATAAATAGATGCTTTATAAGTACATTTCATTATTAGTTAATGTTAACTAAAGATATATATATATATATATATATATATATATATATATATATATATATATATATATACATATATATATATATACATAGGCCTCCATGGATCAGACTTGTTTGTTCAGCACATCCCACAGATGCTCGATTGGATTGCAATCTGGGGAATTTGGAGGCCAAGTCAACACCTCAAACTCATTGTTGTGCTCCTCAAACCATTCTTGAACCATTTTTGCTTTGTGGAAGGAGCATTATCCTGCTGAAAGAGGCCACAGCAACCAGGGAAAAAGGTTTTCCGTTTAAAGGGTGTGCGTGGTCTGCAACAAAGTAGGTGGTATGTGTCAAAGTAGCATCCACATGGATGGTAGGACCCAAGGTTTGACCCAAGAAGAACATTACCCAAAGAATCACACTGCCTCCGTCAGCTTTCGTTCTTTAGTGCATCTTGGTGCCATGTGTTCCCCAGGTAAGCAACACACACGCACACGGCCATTCAACTTGATGTCAAAGAAAATGTGATTCATCAGACCAGGCCACCTTCTTCCAGTGTTCTGTGGTCCAGTTCTGATTTTTTTGGTGGTGGACAGGGGTCAGCATGGGGACCCTGACTGGTCTGCGCCTATGCAGCCCCATAGGCAACAAACTGTGATGCACTGTGTTTTCTGACACTTTTCTATCAGAACCAGCAGTAACTTCTTGAGCAATTTGAGCTACAGTAGCTCGTCTATTTAAACGGATCACACGGGACCAGCCTTCTCTCCCATGTGCATCAATGAGCCTTGGGAAGGGAAAAACATCCAGTATGCGGCAGTCCTGTGGGCGAAAATGCCTTGTTGATGTTAGAGGTCAGAGGAGAATGGACTGACTGATTCAAGCTGATAGAAGAGCAAATGTGACTGATATAACCACTTGTTACAACCGAGGTATGCAGCAAAGCATTTGTGAAGCCACAACACGCACAACCTTGAGGCGGATTGGCTACAACAGAAGAAGACCCCACCGGATACCACTCATCTCCACTACAAATAGGAAAAAGAGGCTACAATTTGCACAAGCTCACCACAATTGGACAGTTAAAGAATGGAAAATGTTGCCTGGTCTGATGAGTCTCGATTTCTGTTGAGACATTCAGATATTAGAGTCAGAAGTTGTGAAAGGGGGTCAAACACAGTATTAGTATGGTGTCCCTAATAATCGTTTAGCTGAGTGTATATATTAGATTTATTTTTTAAGAATCATGTGACACTGAAAACTGGAGTAATGATGCTGACAATTCATCTGTGCCAAAAGAATAAATTACAATAGAAAAAAATCATTTGTTAGTATTACGATATTAGTATTTTTACTATATTTCTAAACAAATATGTTTTTGAACATTAGATGACTGCAAATGGATTGAGATATACATCTCTAAACACCAGTCAGCTACCATACAGTAGGAAGAAAGAGAATTAAGTACGGCCTTAAGGGCCCTTCCAGTCTTGCCCATTAACCCACCAAAACTGTGATAGCTGAGTTGTGCACTTTGTTAACAGCATCATCAGATTATTATCTGTAGTATTGACAACATGCTAAACCTTTATAAAGGGAAAATATCCTCTTCTCCCCCCTTCTTTGCCTCCTTCTCTCCGTTTAATCACTCTTGCTCTCTTTATCTCTCTGCAGATGTGTTGATATATTTATGGTGCCCAGGATAAGATAAGCTTTGCTAAAGTGCCATGTTTTCTAACAGATTAATTGTGTCCATACTTATGTAAACAGATAAACCGGACACAGTGAAAGAACAAAGATTAGATGTTACCTTTAGTGCGCAATAGTGTTAATGAAAGTGTCAAATTGCGGAACAATACAGATGGGTCTCTGGTATTGTTGTGAATTTAATTGCACTGTCAGTAGCAATTTGTTCTTGTTGAAATCTCTAGATTTTTAAATATTTGTGTAGTATATTTAATATATATTTTTTGTATTTAATATAAGTATGGGGAGCTTTTTTGGTCAAATTAGGTTTGTGTGCCATTGCAAAACAGTATGTAGCACATGGGTGTGGGGCAGATTTTTGTCTTAAGCCTTTAATTTAATTAGATGACTAAAGACTAAAGAGGCCTTAAAGGGATTGAATTGTGGGTTTCTGACATAAACCTTCCTATTTGTGTGTCGTTGTGTGCATTAGCTGATTTATTTACTTCTGTTCCACATTCACATGGCTGAATGCAGTAAGCCAAACCTGAAATGTATTAATGTCCCTGCATTAGATCAGTGTTTCTTAAACCCTACTTAAAGTACAAAGACAAATATATTTGTTCATTGACTCTTTTGGATAAAAGCATCTTAATGTAAATGTAAAATCCATTTATACTGAGTGAAAAAATATTAAGTGTGATAATAAAAATGTTTGCAAAATAAATAATTTAAATAATGGGATTTTATATTGTCCTGCACAACAGCAATTATTAAACTGGCTTTTTTATACTGTTGTCTGAGGTCAACTTATGACATTCACATGGTTTTTACATTCAAAAACATCATAATGTGTATGTAATAGGCTATTTTCTATCCTGGTTTTGAGACTTGCTCTTGAAACACTCGTTTTTATAAGCATTGAAGACTTGGAAGGATAGCCCACTACTATGATTGGATAACAGTTTTGCATAATCTAATGAGCTTTGACTCCCGCGTCAGTATATGTGAGGATTTTTTTTTTAAACTTCCAATGTGGAAAAGCGGCAACCAGAATGATTCGGCCACAAGGCTCGCAAAATATCTTTATCAAACAAACACAATGATGCATCTCTTATCTACCCTCAATTCATTTTAATGATATTTTTTATTACTTTTATTACTTCATCATGATGGATATAACCACAAACCGCGCATCACAAACACACACACACACACACACACACACACACACACACACGCACACACACACAAAGCCAAGTATGTGCATCAGCAAAACTTCACTGCAGACAAATCAGCATGATCAAACTTCTGCAATTGTATTTTTCCTTCAAATAACAAGTCAAGAGAGTGTCCATCAACAAAGGAGCATCATTGCACTATTTAAGCTGGTCGGGCAGGCCGGTGATACACATCCAGTAGCCCGACTGGAAAACACATTAGCCCCGGGATGTCGGGCTAGCGATTTTTCGAGCCCTGGCCTATACATTGCAGGACAATGAACCAACAACATTAAAATACAAAAGATACTCCAGCCTGTGACTGCATGGTAAGGTATTGTAGTCAGACATGTACACAATCAGTAGATATCTAACAAATAATTGTTTTGCTCGCATAAGTGTGTCGCACCATTCCTTTAAGATCCAATATAGAAGGCATAGCATTGTTTTTTTGTTGTTGTTTTTTTCTCATTCTGTCTGCAAATCCAGTCTTGTTTACGAAAGAATCTGCAGTGAAGTGAAGCAAACTAACATGCAATGTCCAGTTTGTTATTTTGTAATCTTTAATGGCATGTTTATTGCTTGGCAGCCCGATCAGGTTTAGGCCTATGTTATTTACTTTTACATGTCATGCGTGAATCAGTGGGCGGGGCAGCAGAATTAGGCGTTCTTCTTCTGTTGTGGAAGCAGCGTTTTGCTGCTCTATGATGTCACAGAGAGCTGTCAATAAAAGCTTTTATCTGACTAACAAATATATTTTCAGCTCCAGAACTTACGGGATATTCTTATATTACGATGATCTTTTATATATCAAAAGCTCAAGGGAAAGTTGATTTCTCAACTCATCACCCCTTTAAAATAGTAGTAATCAGTACATTAATATTATTGCATTAAACATTTAATAAATATTTTGTTTTAACATTTTAACTTTTATATATATAAATTATACTATGTATAAAATGTAAATGTATAAAAACTTAATTTAACTTGTGGGATTTAAATTTAAAATGTTAACTTAATAAATTCTCTCACATTTTGTACAGAACCCTTGCACTTTTTTTCTATGTCCCCCAGTTTGACAATCACTGAAATACACAACAAAATGTCAAACCCAATTTGCATTTATTGCCAAGTAAGAAAGAAAGGGTACTTATTTTCAAGGTTTTAATTTTTTTAAATTATAGCTTTTATGAAAATGACTAAAATAAATAACTATAATCATGAATTTAAAATACTTGTGTACTTTTAGCGTCGCCGTGCTCATAAACCACAAATGTTATGTTTGATTTGACCTTGTGACACATTTGGATGAGTTAGATAAGTCCTGACTCCAGAAATTGACATAAAACTATCACCCAGTACATAGAAGCGTTTCTTCCAGACTTTATAAAGTATGTACCACCTTGTCTTGCTGCAGTGCTCTTAGCCTGTCTTCTCCTCACAGCCTAAGAGTCTATATGCGTCACGCCCATATGCATAATTCATCCGTTTTAAAATATATCACTTATTTATGGCAAAAGACTCCTCTATCCAGGTCAAGGAGCTCTAGTCTAGGCACCCATGCAGGTGTCCTCGGAGGACCTATATTGGAGCACATGCAGGAAAAGCATCTCACCTGTCCTGTCTGTTTCACAACATGGCGCATAAAAGAGTGTCGCTGCAGTCTGAATGAATAAAAATGCAGCTGATGTTGCAGTGCTCTATTGGGAGTTGTCATCACGTTGAGTAAAGTTAATTCTGTTTTACTCTGGTCCTCCAATAGGAACTCTAGGTGACCTCATGATGTAGTTATCAAGTGTCCTGAAAGCTCTTTATCGGCTGCTTCATGTTTGAATCATAAATAATAACTTGGATTACATCTGGATTTTGACTGCTGAAATAGACAAATCAGCTTCACTTTATCATATCTAATAATGTATTATCCATTACTGTATTATTGTTTTGTCCAAGGCTCAGATTTATAACAATCAAAAAATAAGGATGGCAAGAGTCCTTGTGAGAGAGATAGAAATCTAATTTATGTGTGGTTGTGCATGTTTTGCAGTTGAAGGTTTGCGGTTTGGTAATATGTCCTTGTATATTAGCATTTATGTATTAGGTCCCTTCAAGATGTCTTCTCACATACATACAAACGCTTATAAATTCCCTGGCACACTGATTTAAAGGACACACACAGGATGAGGAGACAAAATGTCCTGATCCTCATACCCCTCCCTTTCCTGTCCCATCTTCTTACAATGTCTATGTCCCCTTCGTCCAGTCCCCTCTGGTACATTTCCAGAAAGAGACGAAGGAAAGAGCATTGATTTACAGAGGTTATTGGGAATATTCTGTGCTCTGTTGTGAATGCAGTGCCAATGACTTTGTGCTCTATCACCTTGTGCTAGACTGACCCCTGCAGGCTGAATCCCTTCAGTGCATATAGGGATTATCATTTTTTATATATTAAACTTTTAACTTAAATTCTCACATTTTGTTTTGGCATAATTTTTTCATGACTTTTTAAGGAAACCAGTGAACTTATGACCCCTGTGTATAAGTTCACTGGTTTCCTTAAAAAGTCAAAATCATCAAAATGCAGAACAGTTGCATTTGTAACATATTGGTGAATTGGTTTTACTTGCAATAATAAGCATGCTATGTAAAGCATCATTTTATCATTTAATTCGTTTATACATTTATTTTGATCACATTTTTACTAACATTTTTAAAAAATAAATTGTAAAATTGTGTGTGTCACTGAACGATGAGGTGCTGGTTAGCAGGCACGGTGAATATGATAAACTCAAACAGTCTTCATTTACAAACTAAAGTAGGAGACGAAAACCAACAAATGAACAGAGAACAAAGAGGAACTTAAATAAATGTCCATGACAATAGATTAGTGGCGGGAAACTAGAAAAAAAGGAAACGGGTAACTGAAGAGAAACAAAGTCCATGGTCCACAAAAGTGTGTGTGTGTGTTCCTTGTTTGGTAATACTTGTGAGAACACAAATGTGTGTGTGTGTGTGTGTGTGTGTGTGTGTGTGTGTTCCTTGTTTGGTAATACTTGTGAGGACACAAATGTCCTCACTTATATAGTAAAACATGAAAATGACCCACTAGTGAGGACATTGGACTGGTCCTCACTAGTTAAAAAGGCTTATAAATCAGCCAAAACGTGTTTTTATATAAATCTATTGATCTACACGTTTCAGTGATGGGTAGGTTTACGGATAGGGGTTGGGTTAGGGGATAGAAAATACCATTGACCTGATATAAAATCAATGGAAGTCTATGCAATGTCCTCACTAATATAGTGAAACAAACCTGTGTGTGTGTGTGTGTGTGTGTGTGTGGGTGGGCATGTTTTTGTGACGTATGTGGACACAAATGTGTATAATGACATGGGTATGACATTACAAGGAGAGGGTGAAATATGAGGACATTGGCCATGTCCCCACTTTTCAAAATGCTGATAAATCCTACAAGATGAGTTATTTGAGAAAGTAAAAATGCAGAATGTGTCCTGTGATGTGTAGGTTTAGGGGCATGGGGCAGTGTACACACAGAAAAATAGGGTGTCAAAATTGTACCTTTAGCTTGTCGCTGGGGCAGTACCCTTAAAAGGACATCTTTGTACCTGTTTTACTCCTAAAAGGTGCATATTAGTACCTTTGAGTTCAAATGCGTGCCTTAAGGTACTACTATGAACCTTTTTGTGGTAAAAATGGTACAACGTTGTTCTTTTAAGGGTACTGCCCCAGCGACAAGCTGTTGTACCCTTAAAGGTACAATTTTGACACCCTATTTTTCTGTGTGTAGGGGGATAGAAAATACGGTTTGTACGGTATAAAAACCATTACGCCTATGGAATGTCCCCATATGTCAAAAAAACAATCTTTGTTTGTTTGTGTTTGTTTGAGCCTGTTTATGCGGTTTATGAGGACACAAATTTGTATAACTACATGGGTATTACACTGGTATTACACTATAAATGTGGTTTATGAGGACATATCAAATGTCCTCATAATTCAAATGGCCTTAAAAACATACTAAATGATGTTTTTTTGAGAAAGTAAAAATGCAGAATGTTTCCTGTGATGGGTAGGTTTAGGGGCAGGGGCAGTGTAAGGGGATAGAAAATACGGTTTGTACGGTATAAAAACCATTACACCTATGGAGAGTCCCTGTAAACCACATTGACCAACATGTGTGTGTGTGTGTGTGTGTGTGTTTTAAAAATGTCATCAATAATTTACTCTTTTTTCCTGTCTTTCAGGGCCAGGCGGACCTGTTGAAGCACGCAAAAGGAGAAGCGATAGACACTTTGCGACAGATTCAATGTGCTGCTCACTCGTGTGGCTTGGCCAAGAATGGAGCCTCCACGTCCCCTGCCTCCCCTCTACTGCCGCCCCATGCGCGGCCCCTCCACACCATCCATGAGACTGAGACGAATAGCACCACCCTGCACTGAGAGAGAAAGAACGTTTTTTTTGTTTCTACACATTGTGAGGAAGGTTGGTCTTTGCCTCTTAAGTCCAGAATAAAGCAGCAGTAGGAAAGGGGTCAGGTGCATTGAGTCAGTGAAGGACACACTAGAGACAGTTTTGTTTTGATCAGTGTTCCCAGCTCCACAATGCCTGCATGGCTTGGGTCTTAAATTGGTATCCCCACTGTGAAGTCATGTTTTAAAGGATTATAGTGACTTGCACTCCTGTGACTCAGCTGCTGGTGATCACCTTCTCTAGCCACAACTCTCCCACATCTCAATCGTATGCACTAATTTAGTTAGTTCACCCAAAAATGAAAATTTGATTTTGATCTGCTTACCCCCAGGGCATCCAAGATGTGGATGTGTTTGTCGTTGCTCGTATAATGCATGTCTATGGGGTCTAATTAGACCCATTGACATGCATTATACGAGCAACAGTTGGAGTTAAAAATCTTTGAACACACCTACATCTTGGATGCCCTGGGGGTAAGCAGATTTCATTTTTTGGGTTTTAATTCGTTTTTTGTTTTCAAAACCGCATCGGGGTATCAATCATAAACATCCAGATTGAGCAAGATTTTTCTGAGCTAACAAAACTGGGCAAAACAGAAAATTAAAAGTACATTTGAATTCACTTATGAAGGCAAAGGTTTACACCAACATAGTTTACACCTCCTCATTTATAGCAACATAGAACTCAAGACTCTCACTCCTCTGCTGGCTTCTCCACACATTTTTTAATTAATTTTAAAACTCAGTTCAATACACCCTGGTCCTAAAAGGGCCTTTCTCCAGGGGTCATGCGTGTATGTACAGTGTGCGTGTATGTATGTGTAATGCGTATGTGGTGTATTTTGAATAAGAAAAAGTGTGTATATCATTTCTAAACTGGAAACTGGACACATCCCATATGCTCTACTGGTAAGATTAGAAACTCTGGGAAAATACGGCTCTCAGTTGTTGAGAAAAGCACCACTGACGATGAGAAAAGGAAACAAATATTTCAATAAATTAAGAATAAATCATTTTAAGTCAGAGTAAAGACACTTGATCATCTCATTAAGAACACATCACACCCAATAATACATCCTGTTCATGAATATTGTTATTACTGCTGTTAATATTGTGGGTAGGTGTTAATTCAAATGGAGGTTATTTTATATTTGCGTAAACGGGTGTCATTCTGTACCAGTTTTCCTTGGTGGAAACCTCACAGGAACAGAAAATGTGAATGTTGGGGTCAGGGCAGGAAATATAGTTTGGGTCAGAATTTGGGTGTTTACTGTCACCTTAATGTCAAATTACATCTTACTGAGATGATGTCTGTCATTTATAAAGCCCACATGACATCAGAAATGTCTCCATGTCATTATTGTGTTTTATACTTGTGTTGTATCACATTTTCAGAAAATCAAAGGACATAGTACATTTTAAATTTTGGGGTTTGTGCGTTTTTTTATTTTCTCTTACGCTCACCGAGGCTGATCAAAACACGGTACAAACAGTAATACTTTAGTGATAATATAGTAAAATAGAACAAATATATTTTAAATGATAATATTGGTATATTGGCATTGGTAAAAATATTTAAAAATGTAATTGATTCGTATGATGAAAGACCCATTTTTAGCAGTCTTCAGTCACATGATCCTTTGGAAATCAATAATTCATATTATAATCATTGTTGAAAACAGTTGTGCTGCTTTGCTTAATATTTTTGAGGATACTGTGATGAAATAGAAATAAAATGTTCTCAGGGTTTTCTGATTACAAAGGTCAAAATAACCTTTTCGTTTATTTGAAATAGAAATAGTTTGTAATATTATTTCTTTACTGTCACTTTTGATCAATTTAATGCCTTTCTTTTAAAAAAAAACAAAAAACACTGACCCTAAACTTTTGAATGTTAAGAGTAGATGACAGAAGATCATAAATGTCTTGGACTTGATGTGCATTCATGAAAATCATTTTGTCAGTGCGTCGCCTGGGAATCAAACCCAGGATTTTGGCATTACTATCTTAAGCGACAGGAAAACCACTAACATTCAAAGACACATGACGTTGGAACAAACCATTACAAACATTCATATGCAGACATTTGCAACTAAGATGATTATTTGTGGCATCAATTTTAAATTCCTTCATGTTTGCATTTCTCTAATCATTTAGAATATGTCTAGGGTTCTCTTGTAGTGTCCTATGACTTCATCCAAAGACATCCATTACATATAATGTGAATGCCATTATTCATGCAATCCACGACATATAAATAAATTGACCTTCCTCTGTGGTGTAATGCAGGTGTACTGTGTGTATTCAGTGTCTCATTATTAACTGACTGGTCTCTGACCTTCTGCTTCACACAAAGGCATCCTGCCATCCATATTCCCCTTCTTTATTTGTTAGTGATGCTGCTGCTCTTTTGTTCCATTCCGTCTTTTGTTACTCTATCAGACCCTCTTCATTTGCAGCTAATTAAGTCAAGGCCTTGTCACACTCATTCTGTTGGCATTCGCTAACGAAGCTCGTCTGGCCTTCCATAATAGTCTTAAAAAACTCTGTACAATTACTTGGATACAGGCAATCCTGGTTACACGCTAATGACAAAGACGTTAACAACCCTAACAATTCTTCATTGTATCATAATCCAGCTTCAAATGAGAAACATGACATTGAAGAAATAAAGGGGGTGATATCAGCTGGGTTTTTTTGTCAGTATAATGTATGCCTATAATTAACTTCAGAGGATGGAGCAGTGGGTGGCATGTCTGTATAAAAGCACTGGTCCCGTTTCAGAGAGTTAAAGGAGCATTGACTTTAAACATCAAGTCCATCAGATTCATGACATTTGTCTACAACAAGACCGGAGCAGCTGCCAGACTCATGGACTGCACAGCCAAGGTAAGAGTTTATCTCAGCAATTTCAACTGAAGGCTGCGTTAAGGGTTACGTCTGCGGGTTATACCATTTAGATTGCAGTGACATTCATGCTGATTATAAAGACCAAAAAAATTATACAACCTGCCAAGAAAATAGTTTGTAAAGCATTTAATTAAAGGTTAACTGTGTAATTCAATAAAACTTTTTCATAGAAATAAAATGAACATCAGAAATTATGCTAAAGGCTATTGGTAGCCTAATAATGTTTTATGACAGCTGTCAGAAAGTAATTAGAATTCTTGAGATGAAGATGCTTAAAATGTCTCATTACCTTTTAACTTTATTTTATTGTGGATTAAAGTTTTCTCAGGTAGGCAAGCAGTGTTGGGGAAAGTTACTTTGAAAAGTAATGCATTACAATATTGCATTACTCCCTTAAAAAGTAACTAATTGCGTTACTTGGTTCCTTTTAAGAAAAGTAATGTTACATTTCTTTGCGTTACTTTTTTTCACCTGGGCTGGGCTTGTTTTTTCATTTAACAATAAAGTTCTATTTTTGATCAAATGTAGAGATCCTTTCACACTAAGAGTAGAAGACGCAGGTAAGGCAAGGCAAGGCAAGTTTATTTATATAGCACATTTGCTACACAATGGCAATTCAAAGTGCTTTACATAGAAAGGAATTAAAATAGGGATAACAAATGCATAAGAAAAAGAATACAATGTAAAGAGAAATAAAAATAATAAAATGATGATAACCAAAGAAAAGAACAAAGGTAAACTAAAACAGTTATAAAAATATTAAAAAAATGATGCATAGATAAGGTGCAATCATTCGGACGTACAGTGGCTCAGAGCTCATTCAGTAAATGCACAGCTGAACAGATGTGTTTTGAGTCTGGATTTGAATGTGGCTACTGTTGGAGCACATCTGATCTGTTCAGGAAGCTGGTTTCAACTACAACTGGCATAATAGCTAAAAGCAGACTCTCCTTGCTTTGAGTGAACTCTTGGTATTTCTAACTGATTTGATCCTGCTGATCTGAGTGATCTGTTGGGTTTGTATTTAATCAGCATATCTGCAATGTATTTAGGTCCTAGCTCATTGAGAGATTTATAAACAAGTAGTAGAACTTTAAAATCGATCCTAGATGTAACTGGAAGCCAGTGTAAAGACCTGAGGACTGGTGTGATATGGTCATATTTTCTGGTTCTGCTCAGAATCCTGGCTGAAGTGTTCTGTAGGAGCTGCAGCTGTCTAATGGTCTTTTTGGGAAGGCCGATGAGAAGGCCATTACAATAGTCCACCCTACTGGTGATGAAAGCATGAACCAGTTTCTTGCCTGGAAACAAAGCATCTAATTCTTGCAATATTTTTCAGATGATAGTATGCTGATTTAGTTATTGCTTTGACATGACTACTGAAACTCAGGTCTGACTCCAAAATCACTCCAAGATTCGTGACTTGATTTTTTGTTATCAGACCTTTAGCCTCAAGATATGCATTCACCTTGAGAATTTCATCTTTGTTTCCAAATGTAGTGATTTCAGTTTTGTCTTTGTTTAACTGAAGACAGTTTTGGCACATCCAGTTGTAAACTTCATCAATGCATTTGCACAGGGAGTCAATGGGGCTGTAGTCATTAGGTGATAGTGCTAAGTAGAGCCGGGTGTCATCAGCATAGCTGTGGTAAGCAATATTGTTCTTTTTCATTATTTGGCTCAGTGGCAGCATATACAGGTTAAACAGGAGTGGTGCTAGAATTGACCCTTGTGGGACTCCGCATGTCATGGACGTCCACTCAGACTTATGGTCTCCTTTACTCAAATAATAACTTCTCCCTTCTAAGTATGATCTGAACCATTTGAGGACCATCCCAGAAAGCCCGACCCAGTTTTCCAGCCTGTCAAGAAGTATGGTGTGGTCAACAGTGTCGAATGCAGCACTGAGGTCGAGTAGAACCAGAATTGATGTTTTGCCTGTATCCGTATTTAAGCGAATATCATTTATAATCTTTATGAGCGGTGTCTCTGTGCTGTGATGCGGTCGGAAACCAGATTGAAAATTGTCAAAGATAACACTTACTTCACCAATAAAAACAAAAAATCTAAAGATCTAAAGACTCATTAAAGGTCAGCAGCATGTACACTGGTCAATAAAGTGAGATGAAATATAACATTAAATGTATTTATTGAACATATTTAATTATTGGAGGTTTGCATTCCAATTTTGCATTTCACAGATTTTATTATTTTGAGGAATACTATATATATATATATATATATATATATATATATATATATATATATATATATATATATATATATATATTAATAAAATAACTTTCAATAAATAAATAAAAAAATAAAAACAAATACAGTTGCAATATTTAAAATAAACCCATTTTCTCATTTTAGTGTGACAAGATGGTCTATTTTCATGTAGCCCCAACTAAGGAAAACAAAATAAATGTAGCCTACTTCCTAAATTCAGATAAAGTAACGGAATCAAAATCAGTTGTTTAAAATGAACCCATTTTAGCTGATTTTATTTTAATTTAGTGTGGTAAAGGGTTTGCAATTATGTGTCTGGGTAATGATATAACAATATATAATTTCAACAATTAACTCTCTCTTTACAACAGAGAGTTCAACTGCTCCTCTTCATGGCGCTGTTGGCGCACCTGGCGCGAGACGCTGAGGGCGTGGCCACCTGCTGCACGAGCACTTCTTCTAGATCCTGCAAGTTTTACGAGCTGCTGTGCCGCGCTGGACGCCGAAACGATACTTCCGTCGCCAGGCATTTCGGTCGCTTTAATGACGACGCTTCTGTCGGGATTCTAACCCTTGGCAAACGTAAAGTGGACGAGAGACGCATCGAAGACCGCCTACAACAACTACTGCACGGCTCACGGAATCAAGCCGCGGGAATCCTGACTATGGGAAAGAGATTTGAGGACGGTGGGCACCTGCCGCTCGTGCACGCGGGAGGGACCGAGAGCGCGCCTGTGAGACTCGGACTGGAGCGTCTGATGAAATATCCCATGATAACCACGGTACCTGAAGATTTGGACGTTTATGATAAACGATGACAACTGTCGCTTTTTAAAACGAGTCAATTTCGCCAGGTCAATTGCCAATACGGAAGTCTGTTCCTAATGGGGTTTTAACATTTTATTTGAGTAAAACATACATGTTTGTCGTTAACATTACTTGAAGAGACTTGTTGTCTTACCTCAGATGTTCATTTGTAAGATCCCGTGTGTTTTATATAAAAAGTTATAGGCCTATCTACGTAATTTTACGTAGACTAAATAAATACCCATTTTAAAAACCTAGTAAAACTCAATTCTCTTGTGTCTTTTTCAAAAATGCAAGATCCTTTGCTTTCCATAACAGTCTCAGTGGACTTTGTGAGCTAAATTAATAAGGCTAATAATAATGTTAATAATGCTCGTTTTATTAGTCATGGTCAGGGTAGAAGCATTATCATATATTGTGTGTGTGTGTGTGTGCGTGTGTGTGTGTGTGTGTGTGTGAGAGAGTGATTTGTTGAATTTCTCTAATGTGTAGTATGTTTTGTGGTCAGCAGATGGCAGGCGGTGTAAATATTGTAAAATAACACTTCACAATAAAGATGAGGGGGAAAAATTGGTCGACAAACAACTTGGCTTAAGGGTTGAGGATGTAACTCTTCGACAACATAGCTATCTGTGTTTAAAATGTGTTATATTTAATGCTTTATCTGATATACCGTAGTCTTATTTAGGCCTAGTTTTAGCTAATTGTTGTTAAAGTTTTCTATTTTTACAGGTATATTTATCAGGTAATGGTAAATACTGAAATAAAGAAAATGCTCAATAATAACAAGATAAAGGGACACAAATGCAATAATTAAAAACAAAAACATTAAATGGTATCTTAACCACATATATACATAAAACAATATATAAGTAAAACAATAATAGACACAAAATAGTTCATGAATTATACACAAACACGTGACAACATGCCCGTCTCGATGTGACCGTTTGCCTCAACCTGACACTTTTTGGGAAATGATTAATGCTTTTCATAAAGGCCCATGCTTTTATCCCTCCACTCCCACTGCCTGTGAAAACAACACATTTCCAGATTGTTCCTGCAGCCCTGCCAGTAAGTATTATTGACCCAGAGCTGTATGCTTTCAAATTTCACCCTTATATAAATTACTGTGTGTGTTGTGGGAGATGTTGCTTTTGTCTGGTAATATATGTAAATATCTGCTCAGCACAGATGGCTGTTCTGCTTTCCTTTTCGCACCATCTCTCTCTTTCTCTCCTAATTTTTGTTTCTAGTAATGTTACTGTCCCTTTAAACCCACTTCAGCTCTTAAAGTCTCTTTATTTGTGGTTTTAAGACTCCTTACTGCTCCCATTACAGCCTCTATAACTGTCGCTCAGTCACTGGAGATCTGCTTGTGCCACATTAATTCGGTTATATGCAAAAGATTTTTCTGTATAGGCTTTTCAGGCAGAATATTGTCTCGCAAACAAAAAGCATACATAAATGTTCTATATCTGAGAATTTTTGGAATATATGTACAGTAAATAGAAATAGTTATGTGTGTGTGTGTGTGTGTGTGTGTGTGTGTGTGTACTTTTATATTTGCATGTACATTAAAGCCAAATACAACTATTTAAAATTTATAAAAAAAAAACTTACAATAATAGAAAAAAAGCATAAAATAAAAACTGAAAATATTAAAAAAATAAACGCTAATTCAAGAAATCAATAAATACTCTAGTAATAAATAAAACAATAATATATATATATATATATATATATATATATATATATATATATATATATATATATATATATATATATATATATATATATATATATATATATATATATACACAAACTGTATATATAATTCACATTTTTTTGACAAGCCGTATTTACTGTTACTTTTTGTGCTTCATTTTGAAAGAGAGTGGGAGAGAGAAAGAACGAGAGAGAAAGAGGGAGGGACAGAAGAGTAGAAGAGATAGCAGTGAGTGAAAGTGAGAGATGCAGTAGCGACTGTGCACCTGCCTCAGAGAGGACACCAATGATGAAAAGGAAGTGAAGGATGAAAAGAATCATCCTAACTCCTATTAGGACAACCAGAGAAACCAACAAATACATGGAATTCACAGAAAAAAGGGAGTTGAGGACTAGCTGTGTGGGGACTGAAACGAGGCATTGAAGAGACCGAGATTGAATGCACGCAACAAGAGAGAGGCGAAGCCTATGTTTTGAGCTATTTTTGAGAAAAGAAGACATAAAATCCAATTATATTGGAGAGAGTGCAGAACAGCTGTACCAAACTGATGGGCTGTAGAGAGAGAGCACAATATCCTCGCAAACTTAATACGGACAAAGACTGCTGGACGACAAGAATGCATCCTCCCAAACTACAGTTTCCTGAGCTTAGTGGAGCTGCTAAACATGAAGCGCAGAGACATGGAGGATTGAAGTAAAACTGCTGCAGAACGCTTTTTTATACGGTCCTTACAAGGTGGTATTCACACCTTCTATAAGCCACCAACACAGTTTAAACCTCGGACAAAATCACCTCACCTCTCTCCTCTCTACGTTCTCTCGCTCTGCCTTTCTTTCTTCTTCTGTTTGCGATGAAGGGGATCTGAGGACTTGTCATCATGCCAGTGATGAAAGGGCTCCTGGCCCCTCAGAACACCTTTCTTGACACCATCGCCAAGCGCTTTGATGGCACACGTGAGTAGTTCTGCTTTTCTCCAACCTCTGTCTGAGCTTTCACCCTCTTTCTCTGCAGCTTCTGACCTGAAAGGCATTTGAAGACATGTTATTTTAGTTTTATCAATATATTATTATTATTATTATTATTATTATTATTATTAGAGAATGTATTGATATTTTGAATTAGCTTTTAGTTTTAGTTCTTTTTTGGTTTTAGTTCTCTTGCTTATTGTTAGTTTAGTTTTTCTTTTCTTTTCTTTAATGTACACCACAAAAAAAGTGTTTTACGATTTAAGATTTACTCAATTTCATTAATAGTAAAATTCCATAAAATTGAATTGAATAATTGATTAACAATTGTTCAATTATTCACTTACCATACGAACATTTTATTGAATTGAATTTTACTATTAATTAAAATTCCATAAATCTTAAAAAATATTGGATATTTTTATTTCTGTTTTAGTTTAATCTAATTCATTTTATTGCCAAACAACACTTCAAGTTTTTTCCATTTTCCATTTTTGTTATTAATTCAACTTTATTTCATTTACCAAATTAGATTTTTAAACCATTTTATTTAATAACAACACTATCAAGTTTTCAAGAAATAGTGATTTGAACAAGAATTGTTGATTTCAAAGTTTCTGAAAGCTATAACACATTTTAGGTAAAACATTTTTGTACATTAAATATTTTTACACCAATTTTATTCATATAAATAGAAAAGACTAAAGTCAGAATATTTGAATGCAGAATGTCTTTCCTGAGCAGATTAGCTGTGAAATAAGATTGCTTACAGTTTGGACCTTCATTTGGTGAAAGTAGCCTATGAGAATCAATCATAATTTTTATTACATGCTCACTTTATGAAGCAGGCAGAAATTTTGCCATCCTTAATTGTTGAATGTATTGCTTTAGTGTCAGTAGGTCAAATCAGGAATTTTATTCAGTATTGTTCTGGATTTAGTCATTATCTTTTGCAGTGAGCATAAATAATATGAGAGCAGAACTACTTGAAACCTCCCTGAAGTGTTATTCATTGCAAGAACGGCACTCGATGTTCGGTAGTGTGGGAGTTATGCTCTACAGTTCTGTGCAGATAAAAGAAGAAAAAAAATGGTGGCCAATACATGATTGGGATCATTTTGTATAAGTGGTCCTCACTACCTCTCTACCAGCCATCATGTCTGTTAGAGAACTCAAAGAGTACTAAAGCCATGAAGGTGAGCATGCATGACTAAACCATGAAGAGCGATACTACTCCCAACTGACAGACACAATGACATTAGTCAGTGTGTTATAGTCTGATCCTTCAATACATGAGATGAATAAACCCAGTGACTTATTTTAGCCCATGATTTACTCACCCTCAAGCCATCCTAGGTGTATGACATTCTTCTTTCAGACGAATACAGAGTTATATTAAAAATGTCCTGCTCTTCCAAGATGGCAGTGAATTGTTGCTCCGTTTTTGAAGTCCATAAAAGTGCATCCATCCATAACTGCTCCACACGGCTCTGGGCAGTTGCCTTGAAAAATTACTTCTGAAGCAAGGTAATGTGTTTTTGCAAGAAAAATATCTGTATCTAAAACTTTATAGAGCGTTTATAGACCGTCTTTTGTATTCAACCTATTTTTTTTATGGTCTATGTATTCAACTTACAGAAAAAGTGTAACGCATCTCGCAGTTCAAAATGTTTACGTCTGACGACATTGCACACTAGTTACGCTCGTCATATGGTGACCGTCGGAAAGAAGAATGTCATATACACCTAGGATGTCTTGAGGGTGAGTAAATCATGGAGTAATTTAATTTTTTTGGCTGAACTAATTCTTTAAAGCCCATTGACTCAAAGAACGATAACTATGCCAATAATAACTATATTAGCATACACGCCAATGGACAATAACTTGCAGTTCACCGTCATCCTGAATAAACTTGTCTCCGGCGCAATAACTCCGATCTTTCAAGTATTTATACTCTTGTGTAATCAGCGCCGCATCCTAAATAAACCTGTCTCTTCCGTGATAGCCTGAAATTTTGAATATTCCGATCTAATATGTTTTCTGACCTGTAAGGTTGCCAGAATAATAATCTTACACAGTGTGTTAATAGGCCAGAGGAGAACTGGCACCCCGACTGAGCCTGGTTTCTCCCAAGATTTATTTTTCTCCATCACGCCCTGATGGAGTTTTGGTTCCTTGCCACTGTCGCCTTTGGCTTGGCTTGCTCAGTTGGAGACATTAAAATTATGATCAAAGTTATTCAACTAATTATACAAATAAAATTTATGAATTAGGTTTTAATTAATTCTATAAACTATAATACAGATCTGCCAACATTGTCGCTATATGATAAATTAAAATAAGCTGATGACATCACTGTTTTCTCCAGTACGACTGTACAGCCAAATCTAATTTTGTTGCAATATTATCCTGTTTGACACTGTGAAGCTGCTTTGACACAATCGTGATTCTAAAAGTGCTATATAAATAAAGTTGATTGATTGATTGATTGAGTTATGACGCATACCACAAGAGTTTTCAAGCTCTTAAAGCCGGGTGGATTTCCTTATTCTCAGAATTAAAACTGTAGATGTAGTTATGAATCTTGGTGTGAACATCACTTTATTAGTGGATGCTTTGTTCACTGCACCCAATTTTTAACTAATTGTCAGTCTTTAAAACTGACTGTGCAAAGGGATGAAATCATTTGTTCAGTAAATGTGAATTCGTACACAGTATTCAAAATGCAGTATTATGGATTGTGTTTTGTGATACATGCACAAATTGAATAATTCAGGGGGAAAACACTTGAAATCCAATCTTACCATTTAGGCAAGGCAAGTTTATTTATATAGCACATGATTTCATACAGGTAATTCAAAGTTCTTTACAGAGAAAAGGGAATTAAAATAATCACAAAATAAAGGACAATTAAAACGGTTATAAAAGGAATTAAAATAGTTAAAAGATGATGCATAGATAAACTCTCAGTCAAAGCTGCTTGTTTTACTGTGAGATTTTCCCATGTTGATTGTATTGTGCCTGGAGTTTAAACTCAAATAGCATCAGATTTCAAGCCACATATGAATGGTTTGTAAGAGTACAGTTCACACTGTTCACACTACAAACAACTAAATGTATTTGAAACCAGGATTCACTCTGAAAAGTTGGCTCGTTACACCATCTGCAGTAACATGGTGAATTTACGGTTTCACTCTTGGTGTGAACACACCATTAGTCGGTGGCTCGTGTCCATTTTAGCATCAAGTTTGGCCTGAAAAGAGACATTTGAACCTATGATCATGTAATTTACTATTTTACTGGGTACGCCCCACCCCCTCCCATTTCAATCAGACAGTCATTAGGAACCATGTTCTGGTCTAATAAAAGCTCACAACATCTTTAACCTGTCCGAATATCAGATGCATTGAAGCATTTGTTGTTAGTCTTCCTTATTAGACAGTAAGGAGTCTCTTAATGAGCTCTCAAGAGAATTCGCGTGTAGCCTTTCACCTTCTCTGCACTTGTTTGATGAGGCTGTTAAAAAAATAAAAAATTACAAACTAATAAGAGGATCAACACTAAGCAGAAATATTGATATAGTCACATTAACTAAAACCTGCAAAAGGCTTGTGCTTTCCCTTGTCCTCTCCTCCTCTCCTCCTTAGCTGTTTGCAAGAGGCCACTGAGGGAAAGCGTCTCTGTGGGATGCTCTTCAAAAAAGCAATGTCCCTAACTCACTGTACAGCAATCATAAAAATCATATGAATCATTCTCTTTGCCGTTCTTAGGGACAGATTTTCACACTATGAAATGTCACGCTGACCATTTGCTCTCTCACTTTTCAGAACAACCTCCCGCGATCGTGTCACACCCGTCCTAAACACTGGCTGTCTAGATTCAGTGTCAGTATGTGCATGTGTGAGTGAGAGACGTGACGTTGAGTATGTGTATGCTTCATCTCTCTCTCTCTCTCTCTCTCTCTCTCTCTCTCTCTCTCTCTCTCTCTCTCTCTCTCTCTCTCTCTCTCACACACACACACACACACTTCTTCAGAATCACTTAAATCACTTTTAATTAGCTGAGGCAGACTAAAGATCTGGAAAGGCTTATTAGAACAGAGAGGTGGTTGACAAGGCCTTAAAGGTCCCTTGGCATGAAATTTTCATTTCATGAGGGTTTTCAACATTAATAAGAGTTCCCCTAGCCTGAATATTGTCCCCAGTGGCTAGAAATTGTGATCGTTGTAAAGCAAGTTCTGGCGGTCTTTCTCTGCCTTTGAGAAAATGAGAGCTCAGACGAGCTGATCTTGAATTCTGAATTCTTGAAATTCTGTTATGACATCATAACAGGAAAGTTTACCTCCCCTTCCTCTGCTTTACCCGCCCAGAGAATTAGTAGAGAATGTATTCAGTTTATCAGTTGTGATGTCAACTCCGTTGAAAACTGAACCCAGGGGTAATTAACAGATGGTTACCAAGTAGATCGTTCTCTTGGATGCGTTTTCATGAAAATCGAATGTAAAGAGTTTTATCTCTAAAAACAGATTAGCTTATAATACTAGTGTGGGGCATAGAATATGTACAATTAAATCGCTAGTTAATACCACTTACAAGGCTCAGAATAGTCTCACACTGACACAGTAGCATGATGAGGGTCCCTACATGCAAACCGAAGCTTTGAGAACTTTGTAAGTGTACAAACATTTTAATAAGAAGATACTTTATAAAGACAGTCCATTATGCATATACAAACAGGAGCCATCTTGGAAAAATAGTGTCGAGTTGAGCCACAAAGGTTGTGCTAAGTGATGAACTGTGACTTAGATTCTCATATGGTCTGTTGTTTCTGGAAGAAAACTAAACACAACAGAGAAAATAAATAAATTAAAATGTCCATGTAATTAGATTTCACAAACTTAATTTCAGCCACAGCGTTCGTGGCTCGACTTGTCGAGACTGTTTTCCAAAATGGCTCCTGTCTGTATACGTGTAATGGACAGGTCTTTATAAGTATCTTCTTATTAAACTGTTTGTACACTAACAAAGTTCTCAATGCTTCAGTTTGAATGAAGGGACCCTCATTATGCTACCGTGTTAGTGTGAGGCTATTTGAGCCTTGTTAAAACTAGCGATTTAATTTTATTAACTCTGTGCCCCATAGACAATCGTTATAAGCTAAACTGTTTTTAGAGCTAAAACTCTTTACATTCGATTTTCATGAAAATCGCATCCCAGAGAACGATCTACTTGGTAACCATGTGTTAACTACTCCTAGGTTAATTTTTCACCGGAGTTGTCCTTTTGCAGTTGCAATGTCAGCACAGGCTTTACCATATGGATTCAACAGCACCGCCACAAACAGTGAGTAACAGTGTTCATTAATGCCTGATCTGGGATCAGTGAGTTCTGATGTGTAGCTAATCATTCAAGTTCACACAGACTTTCTTTCTAAATTGTTTAATACTGACAGTCCTGCAGCTGGCTGTCTTGATGCATCAGTGAATCAATCCAGTGACTAAAACGATCAACTTCACTTCATTTCTGTTAGTAGTATGAAACCAATCTGTTATTTAAATGATTAAACTACAGAGAGCGATCAAAGAACACTCTTTATAATGTTCAGATCGGTCTAACACACGTATATCTGCAGTGTACACTCGTCCAAACGGCCAGTATAATGAATGACGCTGTTAAGCTCAACAGAAGCTCTTACTGTATTCATGTCGATTTCGTTAAGGAGTGTTTCACACTTGTAATTTACACTGCACATTCTATATAAACAAATTCAATGTTTCAGAGGAAAAATGCTGACAGAAAACAATTTGATTGAAGAAGAGACCTTTCATTCCTACCTTTATAGTCAGAAGTATCCATTCAGTATAAACTTGATAGTAAAGTCGGCAATACAAGGATGCACAATGCTAGAGCTTTTATGTAAACAGGTCGCATGCTGAATTCATCTTATTCACTATTGACACTGACCCTGCAAATAAGAACATTAACCCAGGGTTTAGGAAAGTGAATCCTGGTTTACCCAGGATTGACTGTTAACCCCGGGGTAAATTATGAACAGCGTGAAGCAAGATAACCCATGATTCAGTTTACCCTGGAATTGCCCATGGTTAACTATTTAAAGTGTGAAAATCCCTAAAGAAAATCAAGGGTGAAAGTTTGCAAGTTTTGTGGCACATAAAAAATTGTTTTATTTGATAATAGTGTTCTGCAAAACTTTGCAGAACTGTTGATGTTTTGAATTACCATAATATGTATGGAGGCACAATGTGATGCATGTAAAGGTTTACTTTTTCAGAAATATACACTAAACAATTACCATTGAAAATGTTGGTGTATATATATATATATATATATATATATATATATATATATATATATAAAAGTATATAAAAAAGTATCTTATTCTTACCAAAGCTCATCATTTATTTGATTAAATGTAAAATACTTTTTTTTATGTATATTTTAAAAATGTAATGTATTCCTGTGATGGTAAAGCTGAATTTTCAGCATCATTACTTCAGTCTTCAGAGTCACGTGATCATTCTAATAAGCTGATTGTGGTGTTTAAGAAATATTTCTTATTAAGATTAATGTTAAAATGCTGTTCTGCTAAATACATTTGTGGACACCATGTTACATTATAAATATCTTTAATGAAACTTTTGATCTCTGTGCTGAGTAAAAGTATTAATTTCAAAACTAAGTATTCACTTCATACAGATCCTAAACTTTTATCAGTTATTTGTGCACTGCAGTTTTAAAGGAATAGGCACAAATGTAAGTGGATATTAACCTGTTTTCACAGTTTCTATAAAAAAAAATAAACTGTAGACAGTTCCCTGGTAACCTCAGCGACAGAAATAAGCACACTGACATATGTTTTTTTTTTTAAATATATATTTCCATAGCAACCAAGTACCAAGAACCATCTTGCTTTAATACCACAGAACAAAATGATAGTTTTCGTATATTATCATCAGGTATCATCACACCATCTTGGAAAGCTGAATCTGTCAAAACTATTAGCTTTTGTGGCATTAACAGTGTCTTGGATGAGTATCTATGGATTGATAGGGATAGAACACGCATACACACGGTTAAGTCTCTGTGTGCAAATATCATTTTCTTTTTTTCATTGAAATTAATTACGTTTAAATATAGATGTATAATTTACAAATTCAATTATCCCTACTCATAGTTCTGCAAAACATGATCATTCATATTAAGAAAACAAAAATTCTGAACAAATCTGTAGTCTTGTGTTGAAGTTGATGCCTGCAAGGACAACCTGTTTCTGTGCAGAATTTAAAAACACAATGTTCTTTTTTATGTTGAATTCTTGTCTGATTTTGGCCTTTTTTGGGCTTGATCTAGCTCTACAGGTTGATATTAGGCATATTTTAGTTTTTACATCTAGCATGGTCTAACACACTGCATTCTTTCTAGCTTATCTGATACCACAGACAGATTCCCTCTGATAATGATGAACATTAAAACCGAGCAGACAAGAGCAGACAAATTGGCAATCTCTCAATCTTGTATGTCGACTGTAACAGAATAATGCTATGTCAATAATATGATTGTATGAAATAATATTAGTAACAGATGAAGCAAAACCCTATCAGATGTCAAGGGCCTTTCTCTTATGTACTCATATGAAATCTGAACTCCCTGAATAGTTTTATTTGTTCATTTAGAAACCTCAATGGCTTCATACTCTCCTGCTCCAGTCAATTTATTTATTCATTAAGTGAGTGCCGCAGATGCAGCACTCACTCTAGGCTTGTTCTGTGGACTTAGGTCGGTGCGGTGGTGAGGTCATGCATCGAACTTATTTGCGCTTTATTTATAGTATAGTTTCTCTGTCTATTGATTCTTATTCAAACATGGAACCACTGATGGATGGATGAAATGTATTTTGCAGATGTGTGTAAAGAGTAACATGATACCAAACAATTGCATGCTTTCCATCTCTTTAACAATGTTTAATAATGGCTTTATAAAGATTATTGATTGAAGCTCATCTGAATGGCTGACCGAACGTAATATGAAGTGGAAAGATTATTCTGTGTATGCTTAAGCATTAATTGTTCATTACTAGAGAACAAATACACTGCACTTTGCTTCATATATTATTTCCACTTGCCTTTTAGTTTGTGTACATATTCAGGACGGTTTAACTGGAACCAATAAATTGGTACCATGATGGAAAGGGGGCTGTTTAGGATTGAGGGCCGTATTACTACATTTTACTCATGCACAAACACCCACAGGCAATCAATTCTTATGTAATTACCACCCCTGCAGAACTTAGGTGAAATGAATAGCAAAGTTGCCATGGAAACAGTACACAGCTCTTTTAGTTTTCTACCAGTGAGATCAAGAATTCAGAATAAAACAGGAAATCTATAATTAGCTTGTTAATGAAAAGAGAACTAAATGGCACACAGTGTTCTATATGACGATGATGAACATCCCGAATTTACTTTGTAGGCCTACATTTATAAAAGGCTAGAGCAAGTGACTTTTTACATCTCACCGTTTTCCAATTCTTTCCTTTGTGTGTCTAAATTTGGTGTGTACAGACAGTAACTTCCTGCTGGGAAATGCTCAGGGGAGCCGCGGCTACCCCATCGTGTACTGTTCGGATGGGTTCTGCGAGCTCACCGGGTTTGCACGTACCGAGGTGATGAAGAAGACATGCACATGTCAGTTCCTGCACGGACAGGAAACCAGCGAGAGAGTCGCTCAGCAGGTGGAGAAAACCTTGGAAGGACAGAGAGAGTTCCAGACAGAGGTCCGCTATTACAGGAAGAACGGTAAAGACCATTTGAAAGAGTAATTGTTCACACTGCATTGGACACAATTTTGAAACCTGTGTGATTAACACCATTAAATGAGATGTTGTGGGCCGATTAAATACTAAAGCTTTCATGGTTTGCCTTTTTGTGACTAGGTACCACATTCTGGTGTCTGCTGGACATTGTCCCTATTAAAAATGAGAAAGGAGAAGTGGTTCTTTTTCTCTTGTCCTTCAAAAACATCACTAACTCGTATGGCAAATCACACCCCGGCTCCACCACTGAAGGTAACTGACTGGCAGTGAGTCAACAAATCAGCTGTGATCTAAATAGTAGCTGATCTTCTATAGGTTATTTTGACACTTAATGTACTTGCTGTGTGTTTTGCTGTTGTGTCAGAGGATGGTACTCACAACAGGAAGTCCGATCGAACTCATCTGAGTCAAGCTCGTGAGCGCGGCCGCAGCGTTCTGTACCACCTGACCTGTCAGTTCACCAATAGGAGCAAAAGGAAGCTGCCGAACGTAAGCAGTTGTGATGAAACTCACAATCTTTTTCACTAATTTTTGTGGTGATTTTTGTCATACAGTCTGATTTTTTGTCATAACCCCCCCCCCCCCCCCCCCCTTAATTTTCTTAATGACAATAATTACAACATAATTGATAAAATTCTGATTCAAGAGGAATATCAAAAATCCCAGTCCTGACTGGATGAGAGGAGGAGCTGGGGATGGAGGAGGGTAAAAGCAACACAATAACGCTGCTGTTAATACTGACTGAACCATATATATATAGTAATGCCGTGATAGGTGTATTCCTATAGGTAGATGTGGATCAGATGACATTCAGCTGATGTAAGCTTGACTTACGTGACCTATCAGAACTAACGCTATGCTTGATTACATTGTAAAAGGGGGATGAATTGAGAAATCACCTTGAACTGACAGGGGCATATATATGACAGGGGAGCTAAAGCTCATTAAACATGCAAATCTTATCCAATCCTAGCCGTGGGCGTTTACTTCCAAGTCTCCAGTACGGCACGCCCATCAGAACCCAGCGTTCAGAAGACAGCCTTAAAACAAGTGTAGAAAATAGCCTATTCCTTATTAGTTATGATGTTTTTAAATGTAAAAAAAACACACAAACGTCATTAGTTGACCTCAGACAACAGTATAAAAAAAAGAAAAAAGGCCAGTTCATGACACCTTTAAATTATGCTGACTGCTTCTTTTGCAAGTTGATTAATTGTTTATGGTTTTACTGGAAAACACATGAAAATACTGGTTTAAAAAAAAGGCCATTTTGCAGTGCATCAGATGAGATTCTTTGTTCTCTGCCATTTATGTTTGGAAATGTCTGACCTTACAAACCCATTGACACTTTTAAAGAGGAAATGTCCTTGTGCTTCCAGCTAACGAGATGAAACCGAAGTATAGCTGTTAAAATGAAAAGGTCAGACTCATTACATGTCTGGAATTGTATTGATATCTAGCAGAATATTCAGTATTTACGTCCAGCTGGTGATTCTTACTTTTATAAATAAAAATTCCAGACACCAGCCCTTTGTACAGGACAATCAGTCCTCATTGGAAAATAACACACAGTTCCCAGATCCTTGAATACTTGCATTATGATGTAACATGGATTTTTATGCCTTCTAATACATTTTATGTAAACATGCATACAAAAACACATCTATTGAAATTCCATTGATAAAGAACTGTCTTGCATCTGTATGCTGTACACACCCATTTGAAAAAAGTTCAAAACAGCCTATTCAATATTTTGTACTATGGCATTGGTTTGATTGAAAACGGTGGATTGTGAAAGGACATCACCTTAATATGGTAGAAAAAATGTAATAGACTATACTTAAAGGGATACTCCCCCCCACCCCCACCCCCACCCCCCGCCCCTGAAGAGACTTGTTTTATTTTTCTGTGAATTTCTCCATTTTTATTTTAAAGATTCAGATGGTTTTAACTGTGAGAACAAAACGTTAGCTGAAGGTCAATTTCTAGCAGCAAGGTATTGCAGCTCTGTCCGCCAAACATTCTGAAAGGTTAATGTAGCTAGAAACTACTTTTGTTAGGCTACTATAGTTTTTCTTTTTAATGAGGTGAAAGCACATGCACATTGAACATTTGGGCATGCTGGGACACCAGTTATTTTAAAAACTCCTATAATACAGGCACGACATGGCCCACATTCACACAAGTGACGCATTAAAGAATATTTGGATCAGCCGTTATTAAAGTCAGAACACTACAGGCTAAAACACTGAATTACTAAGAAGAAATATGTATCATAAAAGCTGCATGAAAATAACTCTCAAATCGCAACTGCTGAGAAATAATTAGTTCGCACATAAAAAAGGAAATCCTTCCACTTAAGAGGCTCTTACTGATAGTGATTATGTCCTAGGTTCAAATAACTTTTTCCTTGTGAAATGTGTAGGGTTTATTGTTCAGATACAGGCATGTTGGTTGGTTTAGAAATAAAAAGATGTTTCTTTTCATGTTCTTTTCACAGCATGTTTTTTCACAGCCAACTCTTCCGGAATACAAGGTGGCGTCGGTGCAGAAATCCCGCTTCATTTTGCTTCATTACAGTGTGTTCAAAGCACTGTGGGATTGGTTGATCCTCCTTGCGACATTTTATGTAGCTGTCACCGTCCCCTACAACGTCTGCTTCTCCGCCCCCGATGACAGCGAACACGACAACCCGGACTGTGACTCGGACTCCAGAACCACCATCGTCAGCGACATAGCTGTGGAGATGCTCTTCATACTCGGTATGTGCCACTGTTGTTGATTTCGTGGAAAAAATGGTCTGGACTCCTACATTTATCTGTTCTTGGGGTTTATTTCCACCTCTGTTCCATTTTTAAACAGTGTTAACTTCAGACATCTGCAGAGCTTAGAGCTGCTTTCACCTTAAACATGTTAACAAAGTGACAATCACACCCTCGTCTCCAACTGAGACATCTTTCTAATCCACACTCCCAATATAATCTGTTTTTTACTTAAAGCATTAAACTAAATGTCTTTTTATTTTCAAAAAATAATAATAATACAGAAGCCCCCACATGCAGATAATAATTGGTGGCACTAAATGTTCCATGTAAAAAGGATCTCCACAGGAACCATGAATATGTATTAGTCCAGCATGTACAAGGCTTCATCACTCCAATTAGCATGTTTTAATATTAATGCAGCTAATATTTATACTCAGTTGAAAGAGCACTGTTAATAAACTTGTGGGTTTGCGTGCGATTTTTGAATGCTGTAATCAAATCCTATTTCTAAAATGGCTTTTTGTTGTTGATTTGTTTTTCTATAGATATCATTCTGAATTTCCGAACCACCTACGTTGGGCCTGCGGGTCAGGTGGTTTATGATGCTCGCTCAATCTGTTTGCACTACTGTTCTACCTGGTTCATTCTGGACCTCATCGCTGCTCTGCCCTTTGACCTGCTCTATTTATTCAACATCTCAGTGGTAAAAATACATATTAAAACTTTAAATAGTATAAAATAATGTTGTTTTATAAACCAAATATTAAACTCATTTATCACTTATATAATCATATACATACAAATTCAAACAATTAGAATTAGAATTTAGAAATGTTTGTATATTAATCATAATTTGGCTAATGTGTGTTTTGTTTTATAGACTTCCCTTGTGCACTTGTTGAAGACGGTCCGTTTGCTCCGTCTCCTTCGCTTACTGCAGAAGCTGGATGGTTATTCTCAGTACAGCGCTGTGGTCTTGACACTACTAATGTCTGTATTTGCCCTGCTGGCACACTGGTTGGCATGCGTGTGGTACGTTATTGGACGCAAAGAGCTAGCCAGCAATGACCCCCTGACCTGGGACATCGGTGAGGCACCGTAATGTTTCTCTGTGTATTAAGATGCCAGTTAAATACTCTACTGTTCAAAAATTCAGTCAGCAAGATTTACGTTTTGAAAATCATATAAAAAATACAGCAAAAAGAGTAATTATGTGAAAAATGTGGCTCATTTAAAATAACTTTATTACTTTATATTTTAAAGTGTAATTTGTTCCTGTGATGGTAAAGCTGAATTTTCAGCATCATTACTCCAGTCTTCAGTGTCACATGATCCTTCAGAAATCATTCTAATATGAGGATTTGATGCTAAAGAAACATTATTATCAGTGTTGAAAAGAGTAATACTTTTGTGGAAAACCATAATCTTTCATTTTTACAGGATTATTTTATGAAAACAAAGTTTAAAAGAACATTTATTTGAAATTGAAATGTTTTATAACTATCCGTTTAGATCTATTTAATGAATACATTTTTATTTTAAAAAAAATACTGATCTCAAACTTTTGAACGGTAGTGTATATCAACTGTTAGCTTCTCTTTCAGATCAAGTTTCAATTCCTTATTTTTCTTTTTGTTTCACTGTTCCTTTCCTCTTTAGGTTGGCTGCAAGAGTTGGGTAAGCGTCTGGAGACTCCTTACACAAATGGTACAGTTGGCGGGCCATCTTTGCGGAGCGCCTACATCGCTTCGCTCTACTTCACGTTGAGCAGTCTGACTAGCGTCGGCTTCGGAAACGTCTGTGCCAACACAGACGCTGAGAAGATCTTCTCCATCTGCACCATGCTTATCGGGGGTGTGTTCACCAGCCCATATTTCAGGCCTAATATATAATTAACTTGTTTGTAGGTCAAACAAGCCTCTTTTGATATCCATTTTGAAAAAATAAATAAACAAGTGTTTCATTTCAGAACGTTTAGTGTCTGAGTTAGGATGCGGAACATATTGTTCACTGAGATGATTCAGACTCTCTCACTTTTGTCACAGCCCTGATGCATGCGGTGGTGTTTGGTAATGTGACAGCCATCATCCAGCGCATGTACTCTCGCCGTTCGCTCTACCACACACGCATGAAGGATCTGAAGGACTTTATCCGTGTGCATCGCCTGCCTCAGCAGCTGAAGCAGCGCATGCTGGAGTACTTCCAGACCACCTGGTCTGTCAACAACGGTATCAACGCAAATGAGGTGAGGCCCAACAAACCATCACATGGCTCTTGTGGAGCATATGACTTAAAAATGTACACAGTGGCATTTAATTCACTTGCTTTATCTTCAATATTAAATTGTGTGGAGGCTCGGATTGATTCTATTTATTTTTTGGTATAAAGTGTTCTATGGAGTTCATTAAAGAGCAAAATAAAGAGTTAAATATAGAACCCCAATTAACTTTTTTTCTAAGAGTATAAAAGCCCCCATCAGAGTTTGATAATATACTAGCATCATCAGATGGAGGACAATTCATGAGCACAGATCTGGGTCACATCTACTTTCAATGAACTAATTATAGCTTTCTGAGACTTACACCAATGCTGAAAACTGTCATTGTTAAAGCAATGACAATGGTAATTGGATAGCCCAAAATGAAAAGACCCATATCTAAAGGAAAGCCTTGGGTGCAGTGTTGGAGAAGCTACTTTAAATTAGGGGCCTGTAACTTGGGAAGCTACAGTTTTTTTTCTTTAAAGGGGTCATATAATGGTATGCACTTTTATAAGCTGATTGTATGGAAATGTGTGTTGGCAGTGCCTGTACACAACCATCCTATAATGATAAAAATCCAATTTTAGAATTTTTAATTAAAGTATATTACAAAGTTTTCATTTAGACACTAAAGATTCATATTAACTTGTACAAAAAGTGGCATTATATGACCCCTTTAAAGAGGTAATTATATATATATATATATATATATATATATATATATATATATATATATATATATATATATATATATATATATATATATATTTATATTTGATTTAAATAGTCAAATTATACAGTCTGACTGTATCCATTTTGCAGTGATTATTACGTTTGGCAGCAGATCTTCTAACCCTTAATTGGTGGAGTCTTTAGCTTTTAATTTCTTAAACAACCATGTAGTAAGACACACCATGGTCATTTTCCAGAATCCAGGATAAAAATGTCAAAAAATTGCCCAAATTGTGAAAGACTGGTCAAGAGGGAGCACGAAGAATCATTTCCCACTTGAATTGGCACCTCTGAGTCCAGACCTAAATTTATTGAAAGTCTTTGGGATGTGCTGGAATAGACTTTACAGAGTGCTCAACTCTTAGATTATCAATACTAGATCTTGACCCAAAATTAATGCACATCTTGATGGAAATTGAATAATATCACGTCACACTTACTTCCATCCAGAGGTGCATCAATATTTGATACAATAATCAGTTAATTTTTCTTTTGAGTTGATTTACATAAATCATCTGAATGAACTGGGTGACTAAAATGAATCTGACTTTTCTAGAGAGGTCTGTTTAGAAGTGTGCTTAATTATTCTTGAGCTTGCACGACTGTAAAGCTTTGTGCACAAAATAGTATTAAAATTTGCGTGTGTAGCTTTTACAGCAACTATTAATAAAGCAGCTGAGCTACAGTCATATTACTACAAATGAGGTTTAGCATTTAGTTGGTAGTAATTAGTTAGTAGCACTATTAGTTTGTTAATCCCCAGCAATGTTTATCTGTGTCAAGAAAAAACAACTGACAAGTGTGGCCTAGCTCATTTACACTCTCATCTGCCATGCTACTATTTTATACAGTGATTGAAAAGCAGCAGCTATTGTAAATGGCTGAAACTACATCTGTTTGAAATCATACCGAAAGAGAAATTCTGATCTCTAAGAAAGAGCGATGACCTTATCTAATACTTGACTTATACTTAACAACATTGCTGTAGGAATTACTACTTAAAGGGTAGTTCTCACAAAAAATGAAAATTACCCTGATTACCTACCATCCTCAAGCCATCCTAGGTGTATATGAAATTCTTCTTTCAGACTAATATAATTAGAGTTATATTAAAAATGTCCTGGCTAATCCAAGCATAATCCAAAACCCAAAATTTGAAGCCCAAAAAGAGAATTCATCCATTATAAAAGTAATCCACAAGGCTCCGGGTGTAAATAAAGTGGTTGTGAAGCGAAGTGATGTGTTTGTGTAAGAAAAATATCCATATTTACACATGCTTCTGCCAGATCGCCTTCTGTAAAAAATGTTACTGGTGTTGCGCATGATGTCGGAAGCGTTTTGAACTGCATTACAGCCGTGTGGTTTACTTTTATAATGGATGGATGCTCTTTTTTGGGACTGCAATTATAATGCTTGGATTAGCCTGGACATTTTTTATTATAACTCTGATTGTGTTTGTCTAAAAGAAGAATGCCATATACACCTGGGATGGCTTGAGGGTGAGTAATCATGGGATAATTCTCATTTTTAGGTGAATTATCTTGGTAACAACATTACTGTAATATATTGCATAATGACAGTAATTACAGTACAATAGCCTGTACAATGTTTTACAACTTTAATCTTTGATCTTAAGATCACCTGAATGTATTGTGGGTAATATCCATCTGTCTACTTGTCCATTAGCTTTTACATGACTTCCCAGACGAGCTGCGGGCAGACATCGCCATGCACCTGAACAAAGACATTCTGCAGCTGCCTCTCTTCTCCTCTGCCAGTAGAGGGTGCCTGCGTTCACTATCCTTGCACATTAAGACCTCGTTTTGTGCACCTGGAGAGTACCTGATTCGCCATGGAGATGCCCTGCATGCGCAACACTTCGTCTGTTCTGGGTCTTTGGAGGTCCTCAAGGATGGCATGGTACTTGCCATACTAGGTACGTCTCAGAGATGTTATAGAAAAAATCTATCCAAAGGTGTTACCAGAAAAGTACCAAGTAAAGCCACTTGCCCTAAAGATGCACTAAGCAATTTCTGAGAAGCACTGTTGATACTTAAAATCAACACCTCCTTCATTGCTCCGTGTTTTAAATTGGTGAATGCTTTTACATTGTTAATGTTCGAGCCCCAGACTATTCCATAACTTAACTCTACATATAGACACACAGAAACTTCTCCTGGTGGTTCTGATAGTTGGTATTAAAAAGTGCCCATAACCCCTCAAACTATATAACTGCTCTCTCTGTGTGAATAACTTTTGTATGTTAGCAGGTAATAAGTTGTAAAATGTCTTAAATAAATATTGTACTGTATTAAATTTAACTAGGTCATATATTTTTAATAATTTTGATTTAAGAAAAGGTGGATTCGTGTGTTAAAGGTACCAAGTAATTTGCTAAAATATGTCCAAACATCGCAAAGAACCAACAGGAAAAGTGTCTGTAGCAGCATAGTAAGTTAATGCAGACTTCAGCATATTCTAAATCACTAACATAAAGTAATAACCAACACCCTTCTGTTATGTGCAATAAGCAATATAATCTTTAAGAAAAGAAAAAAAGAAAAAAAAACATTTTGCTGTCCCAAAATCACAGCTTTATACCAAAATATAGAATTCTGTACCAGCAGCTCTCATACAAAAATAATGCTTGTGGACATCAGCATATTCTGAATAACAAGTAACACAGCTGCCCTTCTACACAACTAAAAAATAGTCTAAGACGTATGACTTAAAACTAAATCCTGAGCACAGACGCTTTTTTTTTCCTTTTGTATACCACAATCAAAAACAGCTTATGAAATGAACTTCTGAACACTAAATTAACATTTGCAGAGGATACAGACGCAAATGGCAGCAACTAACAGTACATTAAATTGCATCAATTCACAGAAATTAAATTTAGCCAACTAAAAAATTAGCCAACAAAAAAATGTGATCAGTCACTAGAAATTTTTCAATTGGAGACATTTTATTTTTACAGTGTATGGTTTCTCACGTTTGTCGTGTTTCGAAAATATTTAATAATAGTTTCTCAGCCATCGTGTGCACGCCACTGACGGTCAGGGCGCTGCACCACGCGCGCGTTCAGCGTTACGCCTTTTGCGTTCTGACGTTACATTACATTACGTTATCAACATTTAGAACGTTTTTTTACATTTATGAGTCGATTCAGAATCATCCACGTCCACATCGCAATGCATCTAAGAATCAAATTAGATTTGATTCTTAGATTTGATTCTTAGACCCCCCCCACCCTTAGTGATTGGGGCATGGAAAGAAAATGCTTCTGGACTCAATTGGGTAGACCTACTACAACCAATCAGAGCAACGGAGTAAGTGTTGTATGTTGAGCGACACATAGTTGTCAACTGAACTCAACCGCATGCACGCTAGAAGATGTACACTGCAAAAAAAATGCTTTTCTTACTTAGTGTTTTTGTCTTGTTTATAGTCAAAATGTAAAAAAAAATTACATTAAAGGCCCTTACATTAAAGTTTTTTTAGTTTTTAGTATGGCAATGTCACCCGCCCTGACGATTTGATTGGTCCAAACAGCTCTGGTTTGAGCATAGTTGCTCCACAACGGATCAAGTCCAGACCGAACTTCCTGACCTCAAATGTTGTAGGCAGGATTACACAATGTATCTCACGTCCAACGCTAGAAAACTTTTGTAATATTAACATGAGTCCTAAAGCTCTTGTCTGTACGCTTTCAAACGAACCCTGGAGCGGTTCGTTTGTGGTGAGAACGTGATCCGACCTCAAACAGAACCAACGGCAAAAGTACTGATAATTTTTGGACTGAACCAGCTGTTGTAGTTAGCTGTGCTGACATTGTGTGCATGACATTACCTGATAGATCGTTGGAAATATTTTCGGGAAGATGAGCATGTCAGAGTTAAGTAAGGGATAATGTACACCCAGCTGGTTGTTTTCGCAGAATAAACCCCGACAGAGCGGAGGGGTCTTGCATCACTCTGAAGGGGTTTATTCTGCATAACAACCGGCTGGGTGTACATTATTCCGCTTATTACATGGCTCCTAGTCTCAAATAAATTAGACACAAAATATTGTAGAGATTATATATTTTATTAGCTCTGACGCAAACCTTCCGCAAAGTAAAACAGTTCCAAACTGCTTTAAGGCTTTATCTATAGCTGCTAAATGTTGAAAGTGAATGCTGAAAGGGTTAGTTCACCCAAAAATGAAACCAAGCCTATGATTTACTCACCCTCAAGTCATTATAGATGTATATGACATTCTTCTTTCAGACAAATACAATCGGAGTTATATTTAAAGTCCAGGCTAACGTTAATCCAAGCAGTAGTTGTAGCTGTTTTTGAAGCCCATAAAAAATGCAGCTGTCAGTCAAATAACATGCTCCACACGGCTCCGATGGGTTAATAGAGGCCTTCTGATTCGAATCGATGCATTTGTGTAAGAAAAATATCCATATTTAAAACTTTATAAAGGAAACCCACCTTGAAGTCTTCCATTGTAGCCATGGCTGTTTAAGTATTTAACAGCCACAAGATGGCGCCAGCGTTAAGCATATAAGTAGTTTAGTAAGGTCAAGATAACTCGTAGTACCCGGATGAGCGGTTGTTACCTGGAAATAACATCCTGCTGGAATGCGCCATTGACCAATCAGAATCAAGTATTTCACAGAGCCGTGTAATAAGAATAATTAATGCACGCCTCCGCTTGAAATGACGAGTGGTGCGTGCTCGCCTTTTGCAGTGCATTAGAACGTTGTTTTCACATCGCATCCGTGCTTCATTATAGAAATGTATTGTACATACTGTGGTAAATACACACAGTGTAGTAGACTATGGCCAGGGACAAAACTGGCCCGCGCAGCCGTCTCTCCATAGTGTTATTATAGTTTGCTGGCTTTGCCTCTTCTGTTGGAATTTTCCCACACGTAAATTCTGACCAATTGAAAAGCAGTTTAGGAAATACACCATGGCAAATGAGTGATGTGGATGTTGTCACGTGCCTGCGTTTTGGTTCGTTTCAACTGGTTCGGACCAAAGCAATCAGTGTGGTGTGAAAAGGAACCAAAAAAAGCTGAAAAATGCAACAATGTATAATTGTTTGCCCTTGGTTCGGACCAAATGAACCGAACTAGAGATGTGAAAGCACACTGAGTTGTGCCGGGCAAAATCAAATCGCCGGCAGATCAGACTTGGTTTACCCAGTCTGGTCCAGCAGGCTAAATCTTGATAAATCAATACTTTAAAACGATGAGTAGGCATTTGGCAGTCAAAGTGATAGAGTGATAAATAATTACTTAACGTGATAAGCTCAGCTCTGGTCTGTTTATTAAGCTAAATTAAATCAAACAACAGCTTGACTCACATGTAGTAACATGTTTGTCTGGTTTACAGGTAAAGGAGACCTGATTGGTGCTGATTTGCCTGGGAAGGATAATGTGATCAAAGCTAACGCAGATGTAAAGGCTCTGACTTACTGTGACCTGCAGTACATTAGTGTCAGAGCGCTGCAGGAGGTTCTAGAGCTCTACCCAGAATATGGCAGCCGCTTCAATGAGGACATACACCACAACCTCACCTACAACCTCAGAGAGGTAAAGTGCCTTACTTTAACATGCAATATAAACAAACAATTAATATACAGTAATAATTATATATTAATTCAAATAATTTATATACAGTATGCAAATTATATGGATCGTTTGTACATATTTGATACATACTGAATACAAATTAAATCTGTAATATTTCTTAGTGGTCACGTATTTTTTAAACTTTATATAATACCATTATATAACTGTTTCATTCAACTGAATTCCTCCTGACTTTCTTTCTCCCGTATTACATATACAATATAAACTTGCATGTTGTACGTTGGCAGTGTGTATCTATATTCAGTTTGTGCTTGAGTCATAATAGTACTCAGGACTTTCTTGTATCTCAACAGGGCCAAGCCAGATTCTCTCGCTCAAATCGACTCCCACAGGTAACAAGCGGATTTGTTATCCATAAATGTTTTTTTAACCTTTTGTTTCACACTCTCATGCTCGCACATGTGCTGTCGCCGCCATACCTATTCTACGACATTACATAAGCTCCCCAATTATCAGTGTCACTCTGAACTGCAGACACTGTGAGTGTGCGACATCACAGCTAGAAGACAGCAACTCATCTGGATGTGTCTGAATCAGTGGCACTGACCCTCTGTTTCATTGCTGTGCCAGCCGTCTTAATGATCAGAACAGATACACACACACACACACACACACACACAGACACATACACAAACCAAAGGAAGGAGACAGAAGCACACTCACACAAACTCAGAAGAACATGAAGACATGCACAGAGCAGTGACTCATAAATCATTTTGAGTGTTCTTTTGTAAAAAGAACCCAGTGCAGTAAAAAGTGAGGTGTTCATTAAAAAGGCAGCTGTTTTCATTGATTATTTTCAGTGCAGTGTTTAATTTATGTACATTTCTTGAGTAAGCTAAAAATTCCAACCTGCCAAGACTTTAAAATGGCCATGTACCAATGATCGTTTTAGATCTAGTTGCTCTATTAAAATCGCTGTAAAAAAGCAAAATTGACAATTTTTGTGTTTCTTATGAAATATTGCAGTATTTAATATAAATTATTTATCTGTGCACATCTTTTTTTTCTTTTCTTTTTTTGCACTTGTAACTTTTCCCTCCCTGATCAAATGGCCATTCTCCTGGGGCAGGGAGTCTCCTATAGACAACTGATGTATGCTATATTGTACACCAGCAACATGTCTTTCTTGCTCACAGCAGAGTGTCTTGTTTATGTATTGGTAGTAGCAAGCAGCAATAAAGCAAAGCAGATCTACAAACCTGATTCCAAAGAAGTTGGGACACTGTACAAATTGTGAATAAAAACAGAATGCAATAATGTGGAAGGTTCAAATTTCAATATTTTATTCCGGATACAACATGGATGACATATCAAATGTTTAAACTGAGAAAATGTATAATTTTAAGGGAAAAATAAGTTGATTCTAGAACTTGGATAGACCTTTCTGCATTGGTGCCTTTCCAAATGTGTAAGCTGCCTATGCCATACACACTCATGCAACCCCATACCATCAGAGATGCAGGCTTCTGAACTGAGCGCTGATAACAACTTGGGCTGTCCTCTTTAGCCCGGATGACACAGCATCCCAGTTCTCCAAAAATAACTACAAATTTTAATTCATCTGACCACAGAACAGTTTTCCACTTTGCCACAGTCCATTTTAAATGAGCGTTGACCCAGAGTAAATGCCTGCGCTTCGGGATCATGTTTAGATATGGCTTCTTTTTTGACCTATAGAGTTTTAGCCGGCAACAGCGAATGGCACAGTGGATTGTGTTCACCGACAATGTTTTCTGAATATTTTCCGTAATGTTTTCCAAAAATGTTGTTCACCGAGAATGTTATTTCTGAGCCCATGTTGTGATTTCCATTGCGGTAGCATTCCTGAATGTGATGCAGTACAGTCTAAGGGCTCGAAGATCGCGGGCATCCAGAATGGTGTTCCGACCTTGATCCTTACGCACAGATTGTTCCAGATTCTCAGAATCTTTTTCTCTGAGAAACTCCTTTCTGATATTGCTCAGCTATTTTTTGCCGCAGCATTTGGTGAATTGGTGATCCTCTTCCTATCTTATACCCAATAATGTTGCCAATTGACATAAGTTGCAAATTGGTCCTCCATTTCAAATTCAACATTTGATATGTTATCTATATTCTAATTAAATAAAATATAAGTTTATGAGATGTGTACATTATTGCATTGCTTTTTTTATTCACAATGTGTACAGTGTACAACTTTTTTGGAATCGGGTTTGTTTTCCAAAGACCAAGCATTTCATCATGCGTAACCCCTCCTGTTTGAACCACCCGCTCCAAACAGGACTTCAAAACAGTGAGAGTCAGTCATTTTAACAAGTAGGCTAAAGGCTGCAACCACTAATGCTCCACTAATGGACATATCCATGGGTGTCAGAAGCAAAACAATTTGTCGGAAGCAAATTCTGGTGGTTTCTCCCCCAGAAAAAATTTACTGGAGTAGATGCCATTTAATATAAATGTCAAATTACAGAAGACACTAAATTCCAACAAAAGTGTTTAAAAAAAAATCTCGCTCTCAAAAACTCATGCATTTCCTGGGCTCTACAAATGAACTAAAAACAATTCATAAACCCTTCAAGGCTATGATTGACACATTCAAATATATTCTGCACTGCTAATAATCAAAAAATAATAACATAGCAACCAGTTGCCTCTAAATCACATAACCTTTGTTTTTATTCCTTTCTATGTCTCCTAGGAACGCTTTGGCGATTCCAAGCTGCCCTTTATTGTGGAGGCAGAGCAAGAGGATGTTGCTGGACAGAACCAGGGCAGGAAGCCCCTGCTGTCTGGCTTGGGCGGTCCTTCATCTCAGACTAATCTGAGTGCCATGTTAGGGGAGGAGTTTCGCAGCCTTAGCATGCTCCGTCTCTGCAGATCGCCTATTCAAAGCTCCCGGGTACAAATCCCAGCTCCTCAGATGTCACTTCATGAGGATCTGTCTCCAGGTGCAGTTCCCGCCCCAAGAATAGACAAGAGCTCCTGCCACAGACCAGCCAAACTCCTCATTCCCGCCCTGAACTGTGTCAGCCCTCTGGACCTGAGCCCGCGGTAAGCAGAAATTATAATTCATTACCATTATATACTATTTATTATAACATACTATTTAATTTGATTTAACTATATTTGCAGTTGCACTACCTCTAGAAGAAGGAAACCATTCATATAAAATATTATTGATATTGACAACAGATAATATTGATTTTTTTATCCTCTAATATCCTCATGTCTGTCCTGTAGGATTGTCGATGGCATTGAAGATGATGAACATGCTTTTCACTTTAATGTTGAGCACAGCGAGCCATCTTCTAACGCAGAGCTCAAAGGTGAGGTGGACTGTCCCTTAATATTAGACTGGTGCATTATGGTTTAGAAGGTTCCCAAGCTTTTTTACTCGAAGTAAAGCAGCCATATCACGCTGTAGCCCAAGACTGATTTCCCACTGAAACTAAGCAGACAAACGGCTAACGTTAGAAAGTTGCGCTATTTAGCGAATGAAGTCGAAAACAACGCATCAAATTACTGTAGTTAAAATTAGATGTGCTTATCGATGTTTTAAGAGGGTTATGTTGAGGGATATGAATGTGGAAGTACAGATTGAAATGTTACCGCAATAACTGATAGACACTTTGCAAAATATGTCCCAGCACATTCAAAATCTGTGCGAGTCAGATGGTAGGTGGGACGGCCATCATACTTTCTTCCGATAAGAACCACTGAAGCTTATCTCTCAATGGGTCAAACTGCTGGAAACATTGATAACTTGTTTGGTGTCTTTGAAAGAACTATCCAGCTGTCATTTACTGACAACTCTTCACTATTGCTTAGGTCAGATGGTTTGAGTCTTATGATTCTGTCTTATGATTCTCTCAACTAATGATGCGCTGAAGCTACACAAGGACCGCCCTCCTCATTTCCATGTTACACACAGGAAAAGTAAAAATAAATGAATCAATCGATCAATAAATGTCAAAATAAGTGGGAATAAACAAATCTATAAAATAAATGAATGCATAAATAAGTTAAAATTAAAATAAATATTACAATTAATTAACAAATAAATGAAAGTTCATTTTTTAAGCAGAAAATAAATTTTGGGAAAGATAGTACAAAATGTAGTTTGATTTAAAATAAATCATATTTATTTTATCAAGTCGTTTATTCTGTTATTTATTTTCCTATTATTACATTTATTTATCTATTTATCTGTTTACTAATTTACATATGTTTATATTTATTTATTTAGCATTTATTTACTTATTCATTCATTAATTAATTAATTTTTAATTTTTGCAGGGGTTGATCCACCATAAATGTCTACCCAAACAAATAATTTAGAATTTGGCATTATTAGAAAACTGTATATTCATTATTATGATGCCCAAGGCATTCTAAGATTTTATGAATTTGCTATTTGATTAATCCAGATCTAGAAATCACATTTTAAAACGTTTGTCGCATTAGCGGATAATAGGGGTGTGCATTGGCACTGCCTTCACGATTCAATTCGATTACGATTCACCAGGTAACGATTCGATTCTACGATGCATTGTGATGCATCAAAATTCTACTGCACACAAAGCAAATTTTTCATCAGTCATGAGGCAATACAAGCAGATATTAAACAACAGATTGTATTGGCTGCTATGTGTCTCCTGTATATTTGACATAAAAGTTATTAAATAAAATAAAATGTAATTAAATAAAATGCAATTAGCCCTTAAATGCTTTTCACCAAACATTCTTACATATTCAGGTCGTTAGCGACCCAGATCTATATTTAACATGGATAGACCTCTACCTGTCGTGATAATATATAAAACTCCTGATTTTAGAGTAACAGCTACAGAAGAATAAAATAAAACCTATTTCGTTACCTTTTGGAGCTTGGAAGGATTTAGTTTGAGCAGATGTTTAATACCATCATCATATGTCCTTGTCAGAGCTCGTTTACCAGTTTACCAGCATCTGCCTCATATTCGCCATCTCCAGCATATTCTCCAAACTCATTTTCAACGTCTTCAAAATCAATATTTTGATCACTGACAGCTTCTTGACCACATCCATCATCAAGAGACAGTGACACTAACATATGATTGTGTTTAGTACTTGCTCTCTGAAGTAAATCACTAACCCATTTCAAGTTTTGCAGATTATAATTATTGTTTAGTTTTCTGTCAGAGGTAACTATGAGTGAAACGTCACTTCATCATCGGGTATCAGACATTGCCACTTTGTGGAATAAAGGTGAATTGCGCCACATTTCGTCATTATAGATTCATTGATTATTGTGCAAAAAATATATACGTACAATCCTACACACCTCGGGTCGTTAGCGTGTTTTTAATAACCCGTCTATCGCGGTCATCTCCCTCCGCCTCAGCCATCTTCCTTGTTGTTGTTGTTATTCTCCCGGAACCGGAAGTATTTGAAACTTCACAACTTTATCGTCCGCCTGAAAATAAACAGTGACATAATCGATTATGGGACTTTGCCGCATCGATGCTGAATCGTTCATGCCCCGCATCGCGATGCATCACCGAATCGATTATTGTTGACACCCCTAGCGGATAATGGGGCAGATCGAGGACAACTGACACCTCTCTCTTTTCAAACAGATTACATAAGCAGAAAATATTTGTTTTAGATTTGATTTACATATTTAAAAGCTGATATTTCAACGTTTCTTTAGACATGCGTCTCATGTTTGTGTGATATGTATTCACTGAGTTACAGTTCATTTTCTGACAAGTATCAGATTGGACTTCATTGAGAGAGAGGCGGTAGATTGAGCATATTTGCTTTATTTTGCAAAAAGCACAATATTTTTCTTAATATTTTTTATTGTGAGTGTAGTGTACACAAGTAAAAATAGACACTTAACAGTGTTTAATGACAAGTATAACTCTTGTATCTGTATGAGTATTTTGAGTCTCTTTTGCACTGATAAGAGAAAAAGTGAGATGGTATCATCGGCATGACCGCAAACCCCAAAGGGTTAAATACAATTTTATTTTAATAAGGATTTTGATCTTAATGTAGAAATGTTGTTTTATAAAACACTGGTTTTTAGACTAATAATGAATATTGGGTAATATTGTCATTCAATTATTTTTATGAAATGAAATGTTTTAGACAGATGCATCTTAAATGTCAGTCCCTCTAGGATTTTGTGATTTTGCAGTTGCAAATAATTAATGAAAATTTAAGTAGACTCCGTCCCTTTGTTTCTTTTTTGCTTGAGGGGAAAAAAATGCAAGCTCAACTAGTCAAGATCTATAAATCTCAGCATAACTGAACATGAAATTCCTGAAACTAACAGGATATGCTAGTAAAACATCAATGTCAACAGCATTTGCATGTCTTCAGTCTACTATTCAGTTAAGGAAGGCAATTACATGCACAATCTTACACCTATTACTTTTAATGACCTGGCAATCTGTAAGAGCATGCACAAACCTTAAACAGTGTTCTGTTATTGAATAAAGGTCAAAAATGGTTTGCTCATTACTCCAATGTCACTTTGCATGTAAACACCTTTACTGCCATTTTGACAGCGTATTCATTGTGCGCATGTTATATACATTACTGGTATACTTCCAGTGCAAATTTAAAAAAAGAACTATTGAGAAAAGCTGCTGCAAAATCCCTGAGATCCCAGTGAACCTGATATATCTAAAAATATGATAATTGTATTCATAAAACTCTCAAGTTTCTTACTTGTTTTGGCCCTTTTAGACCCATTTCAGGTTGGAGCAAACCTTCTCCTTGAGACAGAGGAAGTCAGACAGAGTCTCCGTCAACTCAATACAGAGGTATCAGGATACACCTGCTGCAAATCAACAGAAAAAAAAATATGTTATCTTATTTAAGACATTTGTCACCAGTATTTGAAATTAACATTTGAATCCATTCCAGATGAACCACCTGAATCAGGAAGTGTCCTCACTGACCAAGGAGCTCCACGAAATGATGCAATTCCTACATACGCACGTGACCCCAACTCACTTCAGTTCCTCTTTTACTCCCTTCAGCTCTTTCAACTGTCATACATCATCCAACTGCACCAACGTGGCCTCCTCTACCGCCGACTGGCAGTCTAGGCTGCCATTTAACATGTCAGCCAGTCCTTGCCTGCAGCCGGATCCCTCTCAGAGAGATTCTTTAGGATCCAGGCACACGTGCATTTGCAGCGTCAGCCATGCCCAGGAAAGAGGCTCCGTCTTGGGGCAGGAAGGGGATATAGAGCTCCTCAATCAAACCCCCAGCTCTCACTCAACCTATTTTCCATGCTGCCCTGATCAGGAAAGGGTGGCTACCTTGGGCGTAGAGAGTCAGCCAAACACATATCAGACTTCTAAGACCACACCAAACTCTCCTTATCTAGGACACCATGTTCCCTGCACTGGCGGGTCACTCTTGGGCTTGGCAGCAGCCTTTCCGTCCAGTGGTTTGGTCCCTCAGGTTAGGAGTGGGGGTCCCAGCAACACATTGTCACTGTGCACCCATAATATCCAGAGTCAGTCGCATCCATCTCTAAACGTACAGATGACCTCTGAGCTGCACTCCAGGGCGCCAACACCCATCCATTTATCTGTTACACCAACTGGCCCATCAGAGCCTCTCATAGCAGTCAGTTCACGACTGCATTCTGGGATTTGTAGATCCACCTTGCTACATTTCCCCACAGGCACAAGACAGAATGATCTGGTGGGATCAAGTCCTCTTCACACACTTGAGCCCATCGTATCATCCACTGGAGAGAGACCAGGACCTGCTGAGGATAGACACATTGATTAAGCCATCAATCAGCAGGAGTGATCATATTAAGAAGGGTAGTCTAACATGCTCTGTCTACTGCATGGATAATGCCCCGAATTTAAGCCAAATGCAATGCATTGTGGGGACAGTGTAAGTGACTTATGCTAGATATGCACAATAATGTGCACAACTGTGCCTATTGTTTCAAAATCGCCACTTTTTAGATTTAAAGTAGGACTTAAATGTCAGTATGAGTCATGCTTAATTGTATTTAGGTTAACTCTGTTTCCACTGGTTGGGTTTATTTAGACTTTATATGGCTTGATTTTACATTGGCAGTTTCACTGAGTAGGTTTTGTATAAGACGTGTCCCCTAGGACTGAGTCACAGATTACAGAGCCAGAATAATTTTCAAAGCCTCATTTCAAAACTCTTTCAGTTTGAAAAAAAGTACCCAAATGCATGATATGATAACATTTTATTTCCCCTGGCATTTTCAAGTGTGCTAAAGGGACAGTTCACCCAAAAACGCTGTCATCATTTACTCACCCTCATGTTGTTGCAAAGCTGTATGATTTTTTTCTTTTGTGGAACATAAAAGATCATTTAAGATCACATGTCTTTTTTTTCATACAATAGAAGTCAATAGTAACCAAAACTGTTTGGTTTCCAACATTCCTTAAAATAACTTATTTTATATAGTTGTATAAGTTTACCAAAAACTACTTGAATTGTGTTACTTGAACACACGCAGAATGTTTATAAAAGCATGTGCAGAACAATATACATTTATTTTTGTTGCTGATCCTCTTTTTTCATTGTCAGGAAGTTTGGAAAAAGATTTGTTCTGATTTATTCTTTCTCTGGCTATTGTTAAATATACCTTCCATTTCCTTATCTTGTGGTTGCGCCTGCCTAAATTAAATGCTTTGCGATTTGTAAAAAAAAATAAAATAATATATAAATATTTTGCCTGTTGAAAATGCCCTCTTCAGAGAATAAACCATATGTTTGCCACCCATTGCAGGTTTGATTGGCCAATTTTAAAATAAATTAAATGAAAATAAAAAACTGATTGTAATGGCAGTTAATTAAGCTGCTTTGTGTCTGATACAGGCTATAGTTTTAGCTCTACAGTACTTTTAGGCTGGTCGATTTATAAAATAAAATATCTCAATAGGCTGAAGATACCATACAGTGCCCTCGCAAACGGGCGTTGAATAATTGTTTTTCTTTGTTGTTGTTTTTTATCCTCTTGGTCTTTTATCCAAAATATTCACAAAATCTAACATTTACTAATCTATAGGCTTTACTCTGTCACATGTAGAGACCATTGTGTTATCATTTTCATGTGTTATCAATCAACATGATAACTGTTGTTTTAATATTCAGTTTATGTAACATCAGAATATGCTTAACCTCCCATCTAAGCAAAGATACATACGGATCAATCTAGTTTAAACAACACAAACTGAGATGGCTATGTTGCATAGATCTTCTCCAAAGAGATGTTTCTTTAGACGCCCACCATCTCGCTCTTTCTCTCTTTCTGTCTACATCAGGGCTCCAGACACATCATTAGCAGCAGGAGGCTACCCACACATGCTGCTTGGTTGTGGGATAATCTTACTAACAACCTGTTATCTATCAGCTCCTCCCCAGGCCCATGAATGCCTCATGTCAACATTTCATGAAGAATATCTATTTCTATATCTATATGTAGACTGTGGATCTGTTGTTTTAATCTGAAACGCAGCTGGACCATTGGCTTAAGGGTCTTGCCAGCATATGGACAGATAAGGTATAAAGTAGGCCCTTGTCAGTCATTTGATTATACAGTGAAAGAGTTGTGTTTTTGATTTATTGAACAGAATATTTTCCAGATAACGAGTAGAAACAGTTGCTGTGTGTCTGATTAAAATTAGCACGTTGTTGAGAAAAAGCAGCATATGTGTACTCGCCACCTCCGCACAATTTTAATGACACACTGCTCACTGATTGTTCTACATATACCGCTGGGCAGTAATTAGCATGTTTGAGAGATCAGATTTAATTTGACAGAAGTATGTGAGTGAGAACTAAATATAGTACTATCAGGTCAATACAATGGCAGGAGTTTGTAGCCCATTAAAATATATCAAATATGAGTAGGCTAATGAAACTATTCTAGGGGAGGAGTCTTTAGCCTACCCCTGTGGTCCTCAACCAGGAGGGCATAGAAAAGTTTAAATTGAAACATAGAATCAAAATGATCAAACTAAATAAAATAACCTGACATTAATTCTTATTCAAAACAAGTTTATGCAAACATTACTTTAACTCTCATAACTTATGTTTCTTGCACAGAAAGTTCAAAATGGAATTCATAGAAGTAATAAGTTATATAACGTTCCAGGAATTCCTTTAAATGGACAGGCATCCAGCTCTAGCTGTTGTTAAATAAATAGCTGAAACATTTTGACTGATGAAACGTAGAGTCAATTTATATACGATTGCAACAATATAATTGTTAGTTTTTCAAACCATTTTATTATATTTTCATAACAGTAAAGTAGGTCCTATATGAATAAGGCAGTACTAATTGACATAGCCTTATTACAGTATAGATTTTTATCAAATTTGTCCTGGCTTATTCTGTGATTTTATATATATATATATATATATATATATATATATATATATATATATATATATATATATATATATATATATATATATATATATATATGTTGACTTAATACTCAAGCATTTGTAGTGGCCTACATAAACAAACAACAAATGGGAAATATAGGAACACTAACATAATGAGAATATAAAAATTTCTTGGTTAGCCTAGCCTATTGTTCAGCAGTGTATTTGATTTCTTAGCTAATTAAAAGCAAAAGATTATACATTATAAGAGAAATAGAGAAAAACAACATGTCAATTAGATAAAGGTCGTTAAAAAAAAAACTGGTATTACACTTCTAACTTCTCCTCACTTATATGATGGCTACGCCATAACAAGAAAACATAACATCATAAGATAACATAACATCATAAGATATTGTCCCCCTATACGTACTTTTAATTTAAAGAAACAAATAGTTCTTGAAATTTCTGTGATCACAAATGAATCGTGTATAATGTAAAATATTCATACTCACCGTTTATGTTAATACATAGGCCTAGTTTAAAAAAGGAAGTTTGTCGTAATTATAGCAGAAATATGAGAAATACGGAAAGTATCTTTGTCTTAGACAACTGGTGGCCTTCGAGTCAAAAAGGTTGACAATCATTCCCTTACTTACCTGCCAAAAAACCGACCAGCGTTTTAAGAGGTTTGAACAAAGGTGTCTATTAAAAGTTTAATTAGCCTATAGCGCCCCAGCTTGGAGATTACTGCTTAGTGCATAACCTTCAGCCGCATGCAGAGATGATCTTGTTTTTATGCTCTTGTTGTGTTGATTTGACAACACAAAAGGTCTGTTTGACAACACAAGGGTCCAACACATGATGAGAGTGAAATATATATATATATATATATATATATATATATATATATATATATATATATATATATATATATATATATATATATATATATATATATATATATATATATATATATATATATATATATATATATAGGGAAAAGGGAAAAGTGTCCCAATCAACCTGAATTCACTGCTATCTAAAACAACTGTCTGCCACAGAAGTAGCTGTGGTTATCAAGTTGTTAAAGTTTATTATTGAAAAGGAGAAATTAAATGAATTTCAGACAAATGGGCAAATTACAAATAACCATAGATTGTAAATAATAATAATAATTCAAAATTGCAAATAACAAATAAAATAGGCTAGGCTACATCATGCTCAATCTACAAGATACTGACATCACATGTGATAATCATTTTTCAGAAGTTTTTTTTAATATGCCTTGGGCTTCCTATCATCAGCGTTATATTAGTATAGTGTATTTAGCCTATACTATTATAATATTTATTAATATTTAGATATAGCTTTTATTGTTATATTTTCATTTTATTTTTTGTTACGTGGTTTTGTAGTTTTTTTTATTATTATGTTTATGTATAACTATTTAGTCCTTAATAATTTTCTATTTCAGGTTTTTTAATCATTTTAGTACGTCAACTTAAAACATTCATTTCAGCAACTTTTCTCATTCTCGTTTATTTATTTAGGCTATTGCATTTACGTTTAAGTTGTACCTAATATTTGTATTTAAATTTATTTCAGCTTTATTTCAATTAACCAAAAATTATGTAATTGTTGTAGTTAGCTAGAATAGGGGTAGGCCTAGTATGCTCAGATTTAAAAAACAAAAACAAATGCGCAGTTTCTGAATTAAAATGATCCATTTTGGAAATTACATCTAAATCTTGCTCTCAAAACATGTAAAAATGATTTGCGCTCTAAATAAATGAAAAAATACCACACACAAAAAAACATTGTCTGGTTGCGGATTAAAAATGTAGCGTAACCGCGATTTTATTGGCCACCACCACGTATATCAAAACAAGCCCCTCCTCCTCGGAAGAAGGTGGATTACGGAAGTTCGTCCCTTAAAGCGGAAGTGAAGGCCAAGGCTCGTCGACAGGAGACGCTTCAGTCGACTGGAGGGGAATTTTCTCTCAGTCTGACAGCCAGGGATTTGACAGAAAGAGAAAAGCGCCGCACTCATCTCAAGGTAACCGCTGGCTGGTTTTTGTATTCATATGTTTATTGGTAGGTTGTTGTTAGCTGGTCGTGGTTTACAGATAGAGAGGAACTGTCAAGACTGTTAGCCGATGCTCATGACGCTCCTGAGCCGCTCCTCTGGATCTTTCCCTGAGCGACATATTAAAGAAATAATTCAGGCCTCTCAATCTCTCTTGTCATGTTCTGGATATATGAATCTTACGGCAAAGTTCCGTTTAATGGAGAAGGCTTCTGTGGGTGTGTACATGTACATATGTGAGTTTGATCAGATCCCGATCAGCAGCTCTGAAGTTTGTCCATCTACAGCAGGGCTTCCTTCCTTCTTCATGGCTTATCATCGGTTGACCGTTGTGATGCAGCTAAACACATCTCTGTGGTTTCGCTAAGCGCTGATTGCACTACGATTAGTAAGGGTGATACTTCTCCAAAAAACCTGTCTTCCATATTAACGTGTCTTTATTTCTTTCAAACTTTTCTGCAGTTGTGCCCTTTTTTTGTTTTGTTTTTTGTTTTACCAGTGTAGCAGGTTCACCGGCGTTCAGTTGAATGCTTGTGGTCAGAGCTCGTGGGAGGTGCAGATCAGAAGTGAAAGACGGACTTCTAGAGGAAGTCAATAATGTGGCCTGAGGAGGCTTGATTGACAGGTCAGCTAGATGAGTCATTCTAAAGATCTCGTATGTATTGATATGAACTTAGAGCAGTTTGATTGGAATGTATGATAGTAGTCCACCTCTTTAGATAGGTGATTGTTTTATTGAAATATACATTTGTTTTAATAAATTGTATCACCTATTCAGACTTGTATTATGTGTGTGTGTGTAGATGTATATATATATCTGAAGCATTATTATCCATTATGAATGTCCACCTTTGATCCGGAGAGGATTCCTTGTATAACACCTATTTACTGTCCTGTTGCACATAGTGAACTTTAGTTCAGCAGAGGCACTTGATGCCCACATGACTTGTGAAACCTGCTTTCTTTAGCACTGTTTTACAGTCTCATAATGTCATTGTCTTTGAGGTAGGCTATAGAATGTAGGTTAGCTTCTTAATTGTTGTTTGGTTGGTTCTTGTGTGTGAGGAGGATCTACTTATTGCTAAACGAAACATTGTGCGACTTAATATAAAAACAGATGTCATTATGGTGGAAATGTATCTCAGTTACTGTGTGCCACTTTCTTGATTCGGCTGTCACTGCAGGTAAACAAACAGGAACAGAATATTACTTTCATCTCCTAGTTCTGCTCCAGAGAGCATAGTTGCTTTTCCCAGCATGCTTTGTAACTGCTTGAGGCATTGTAGGTCATCAAGAAGGCTGTTTTTGTCTTTCTTCCATTTAAAGCAATCAAATTAAAATCTTTCCTCATTGGATTTAAATGGCCATTAGTATATATTGTTCTTTTAACTGATGACTTTTATGAGTATGATGAGGTTATTGAGCATTTTATGAAAAAACAGGGTGTGATCAAGGTTATTTTTACCACTGAATGTTTGTTTTCTTCTTAACATTTATGACTATGACTGTCAGTTATATTGTTTTACACAGGGTTCGCTGTAAGCTGACATTTTAATTGATAACTAAAATTTGATTAGAATAATTCAAAATGAACAGGGAATTTTAAGTAGACATTGAGGTAATGTTGTAACGACTCATTTTTATTTTTGTTATCTTAAACCAAATTATTTTATTATGTGGAAATTGGTCTTTGTGTGTACAATCCCTGAAAAAAATAGTTAAAAATCCTTATCCCAGTATTCATGATGACTGGAAAAACGTCTTAGAAATTGATTCATTCATTTTTTGTTAACTGAAATAAAGCTAAAATAGAATCAAATATTAGGAGACTTAAACTTAAAATGTGAAAAATTTAGAAGTGTTACCTTGACAATTAACTGAACTTGCTTTTAATTTGGAGTACTAAAATTGCTCACACTTACTTAATTAATAAAATAATAAACAGAAATACAAAAACGCATAGCAAAGTTACTCAAACCGAAGCTAAATTTAAAAAGAGAAGTGAAAATATACAATTAAAAATCAAATTCAATATAATAAATACTATAATAGTATATAAATAATACTAAAGTAGTACTGGTCTGCTTGCCAACAACCACATCAGTTTGCCTTGTAGGGGCCGTTTACACTATACTGTAAAAAAAAAAAGGAACCTTTTATCTGTATTGGTGTTTATTTACTCAACAACAGCATTTTGAGGGCCTGGAAAAACAAACTTTTGAAAATGGGTTTAAAAGTGGACATTTTTGTATCTATTCAAATATGTCGTGTAAACTTACCCGTAGTCTTTAGGTCATGGTGAAAGCCAAACACATACTGAATGTTTATCACCACAAGGATATATGCAAACATGTTTATTTAAAGTACAAACCAACTATTTGAAATGTTTGAACTGATCTTGAAGCTGCGGTAATAGGAAAAATTGGAGCATGAAGTAGATTACATGCCGGCAAAAACAGAGAGATGGAAAAAAGGCATTTTCTGATGGAGCGTTTTATTTCAAAACACATATAATGGCATCTGTTAAGTTGTATTATTTATGAATGCAGCTGTTGAGCGTGCCCAGGAGGGTGTGGGTGCGTTGTTATCTGTGTGTTCTCTCTGCAAAATTGCAACAACTTCTTAGATAGATAGACAGACAGACCGTACTCTCCAACACACCCTCTCAGACATTTGTTTAATGATCAGGCCGGCCTGCGCTCCCACGTTGGTGATGCGTGTGATTTCCTTGCAGCTGGTCGGTTTCCTGTAAAGCACTTCCTATTTCCACTCTGTTGAGATCCCTCCCTCCCAGTGTTTGATGGGGGAGGGATGGTATTATTTTACTCCTTGTTGGATTTAAGGCTCTTACCGCAAAACTGTATATTCAGCATATGATTTTGCATAGAAAGGAAATGAGCCATAGTGATTGGAATGCTGGTGCCAGAGATTCAGGCCGACATGTACGCACAGGTATCGGCACAGTGGCCTTACCTATAGATGACAGGAAGTTTATCAGGTGTCTCTGATTCTGATAAACACATGCCTGGAAATGACAGCAGTTCTACTGTGAAGTGCTTCTGTGGAATTTCATCGTTGTCTTTGCCTGGTATTTGGTCATTTGGTTTCAGAACATAGTGGGATTACAGTAAAAAACATCCTTCTGTGGTAACAATGTAAACCATACATTGAAAAAAAATATTTATAGTACTTGTTCAAATTAGCTAAAGCAGCACAATTGCTATACATTTTGTCCTAACTTAGTTTGATTGTGTTCAATCCATTATATAAATCAAATCGAAGTTTACGTAATCCGTTTGTGTTGAGTTTACATGAATGATTTGTGTTGCATTAACTGAGACTGGGTGGGGCTTGTAAGTTCCCAGCCTGCTTTGCATATGGCTAAATCAAGAGAGAGTAAATGTTATTTGTGTATGTATTTTTGAGCAAGATGTGAAAGAGGGAGACTTGATTGTGTTAAATAGTGTTTAATATTTATTAATTATTTTGGAATTATTAGAACAGTTTAAATTATTGTGGGCTACCATTGTGGAGAATAATGTAGCATTTGCTTAGGCTGTGGACTAAAACATCTAATGTCATTCTGGTTTTGCTGGAGGACCTTTCAGTGCTTATCATTGAAGATGCTAATGTGTGCTATTGCTAGCTAAAGGTTTGTCAACAAAAAGCAGTATTATAATTCAGTTTTATAACATTCAATTATAATAAATTTATGTGGACGAATTAATTTACTAAATGAAATGCCTGAATCATTTTAAGGAGTCATATAAAATACCCTTTGAAACTGTTTAATCAGGTCACTTAAAATGTATTCATTCCATGATGTTGGAGCTACATGATAAATTATTTGTTTAACTGAACTGATTCATGTGGGACCAACGTACACAATTGAATAATGTAAATCCAGCACACTTGTTTCAGTGTAGGTCCTGCTCAACGTTTTCATTATGATGTCTGTGTCCATCTGCTAATACGATGCTTCAGTCCTTCGGTAAAAATCAGTAAAGCAGAACATATGAAAATCACATCAATATTTGATAAACATGAACTCTGTTTCTCAACGCCCTCTCTGGTGCAATTATTTCCCATATTTTGATCCTCCTTTGCCCTCATTTTGAGAATTATTCTGTAGTGTGGTGAGAAGGTTTTTTGTTGTTGTTTTTTAAAAGGCATTTGTTTGGACATTTAGGTCTCCTTAACTCATTACACTAGCATTAATAACGATGAAGGTTTTACATGGTCACTGTTCTCCACCGGAGCTGTTTTGTGTTCTGTGTGCAAAAATAAAATTAAAAAATACTCCTCTCTCCACCGAGTCATAAAAGCTGCTTTTGATAATGAAGATTTGATGGATGCTCAATTGGACTTTTATCATATCAAAAGTGATGAGAGAGTTTTATGGAAGTCACCATCTTTGATATTTAGTCAGTATGTTAATGCTAAGAGAATAAAAATACCGACTTGACTCCTGTCGCACGCAGTATTTGAGATGTAGGGCCCTATAAAATCCGTTTTATTTTTTCCCAAATTCCGTTTTATTTTTCCCCAAATTCCTTTTTTTCCGTTTTAATTTTTGCAAATTCCGTTTTTTCCGTTTTAATTTTTGCAGATTCCTTTTTTTCCGTTAAAATGTTTGGCTATTCAGGTTTTTTTTTACCCTTTACTGTTATTTTGGTGAAAAAAGAGTGTGCTTTTAATGTTAATATAATAGAACATAAAACAAAAAATAGGAATGACCTTAAATTTATTGAGGTAACAAACATCACATTTACTTTTTAGGACAAATATGATATTTGACATAACACTGCACTTCAAGTACTTCAAATATTAATGGTTATTAGCTTTAAACTTTCCGGTAAAATAAATTATAATAGTTTATATAAGTTAAAATGAAAGTGCTCCAGTAGCTTTTTCTTTCAAGTAATTTTTTTTAAAAAGAACTAAAAAAAAAAAAATCATAAGAATCATCTTTTACATACAGTACTATTAAGTAAAACATTTAAAGCTGAAAATTAACGTTAAAAAATAACACATTTCACCATGAAATCATGTAGTGAATTGTTCTGTGTGTTTAACAATCACCATTATGATATCCAGAGCTGTGAAAAATAAAAATACACGAAAACACAACACTGCTTGAAGTTTTTTTTCCCCAACTTCAAAGGCCCCTTTAAATGATTAAAACTAGATGCTTAATTTTAACTTTAAGGTTACTTATCATGTAAACTACCCTTATACAGCATGTTAAATGCATGTTTGGAACAGACTAACAGAGGGGAAAACGGTCGCATTTGCAGCAGATATGCATTGCTGCCTAATGTGCACATTATAAATCAAAGCACGAGATGACAGGGGTCGAGCAGAACACTGGAAAATCTGACAGAATGGACAACATTTGTCTGTCTGTGCAATACACGAGCCGCGGTTCAGCTGCGCGCGCGACCAATGCTGCCTGAGCACAACGAGCGCGCGGCTCCCGCTCTCCATACGCAAAGCTTCTGCGCTGCCTGCGCGTGCAGTGTGAAACCGCCGTTAGCGTCGAGTTTCTTAACTTTTTCGCTGCCGAAAGCAGAGCCGTGGAGACCAACTTCGCCATACTTTCATTGTTTTGAAGGGCGAGCTGAAATGACGGGAGGGGTTGTGTCGCGGAGATTTGCTTTCCCCCGTCTGCACTTTCCTCAGACATACGTTCTTAACCCACACGACACAGAATTTCATTTACAAATATGCAAAATTCCGGGGAAATCTGCGTTAACACTAGATTCCGCGTTTATATGCAGATTCCGCGTTAATATGCCAATTCCGTGATTCCGTCCGCGATTCCATGATCGCGGAAATTATAGGGCCCTAGAGATGCTACTAGGGATTTGCGAAAGTATTCAACTAGTCGATTAACGACTTAAATATTTATTTTATTTATCTTTTATTTATCTTTTAATTACTAGTAACTTTTTTGGCACATTTAATGTTTAGCTTTATATTTTTACAAAGGCTAAAATTTTAATTACCGTCGTGTTAATGTTATATTTTAAAATTAATATATTATTTTGAAAAGTATATATCTGGAGCAGAAAACAAAATAATTACATTTTACCTTCATGGTTCATTTCCACGCGTTTATTTTCTCTGCTCTCGTTCACATAAATGTCCACTCGAAGATATGTTTTGAAAGCCTTCACAAAACCTATTCTTATAGGTTTGTTACTACCGGAAAATGGGGTATGACATTTTATATCAGATTAAAGGGGAAACAACATGAATGAGATGTACTTGACTCTTGAACAGCTATATTAACATCCTAAAAAATTAATTTGCTTAATGTATTCTATGCTTCTCATAACTCATAAGTCTTTGTCGTGGTAACAAACAAAAATGCCTTGAAGGCCACCTATTATGCAAAATTCACTTTTATAAGGTGTTTGAACATAAATGTGTGTTGGCAGTGTGTGTACCCACCCTATAATGGTAAAAATCAACCTACTCCTTTTTTAAAATCCCTATTAATCATAATTACTGTCTTAGAACAAGCTGTTTGCAGATTCTGACCAATGTGACATCACATTTCACAGGCCCCACCCACATGATGTATTAGCATAGACCCCGCCCTCAGAGAGCTAAGCACAGTCGGCCATGTTTATCTCCTTGCCAGAGAATTTAACAGTAGCATTCAAGTAAGAAATGTTATTAAAGCTATGAAGTTATTCAGTCAAATGCAGTGAGTGATTTTCTGTTTCTCTTCTGTTGTTTGATTCATATTAACAGCAGATTTAGCAATAGCAACTAGATTTGTTTAATATTCACTGAGTCGTCAACATCCAGCCATCTCTGTGCACATCCGTCAGATGTGTGTGCTCAAGTTGAGAGTTATATGGCTTTAAAACGCATGCAGACTATTATATTATATCTTGCAAAAAGGAGCATAATATGTGCCTTTTAACATCCTGACTTGTGTGGACTAACTTTTATTTGAGGAAATTAGTTTATTTGTTAAGGCTATAGATTTGAATGTTTTGCTGCCTATTGATTTATTTGAGTGAGATGAATCGAATTGAGACAGCCGATTTCATTGTTTTTAGCTTTATAGTCAAGCCAACTCTTTTTGCACTACTTATGTTTCCATCTATGTTTTCTCTGCAAAGCATGTTGAAAGGCATGAGAATATGTGGTTTGCAGAAATGTGTGTGTGAGAGCGGTTCTAAACCTCCGTCACATGCTCTGGATTAGACTGAATCTCAAGACCTGATGCTGGCAGAGAGATCTCCCTCCCCATAATCACTTTTTTGATTCCCCTTTAATTATTTTCATTGGCCTTTTCTTGCAGTTATATGAAAAACAGGCCTTTCGTCTTACTTTTAACGTTGCTTAAATGAAAATGTTTGGTTTTTTTTTTTGTGACAGCCCAGGCCTCAATGCTTGAATATTCTCCAACAGAGGATGGAGGTCCGCCCATCCTTTTATTGACTGTCTTCTCTTCTCTCCTGCTGCCCATTACTGTGTTTGCTGCAGCAGAAAGAATATCTGGATCTGTCTTTAACAAGCTGAAATAATGACCTCAGACTGAGTTGCTGTTATTTCTTTGTTCTTTCTTGCTCACCTTTATTTGCTCAATTGTTTCAGTGATCTACTTTAGTGTGTCTGTATTTGGTTACAGAGAATCCATTGAACTTTGAACAAAACGTAACACTGAAACTCATTTTGGACAAAAAATAAATGTTTCAAAAGTTGAAAATATGTGTTCCCCCCTGCCATGTTATTTATCAATCTGAAAGTAAAAAAAAAAAAAAAAAAATCTTACGCCACAGTCCACAATTCATTTTGTTGCCCCAAGCTGAGCTGAATGTTGGTCTGTGTGGCCCTCCGAATAACAAAAATACACACAAAAAAACTCAACAGGACCTGACCTGTTTTCAGCACCTTTTCAGTCGATGTTATGTGGGGTACTAGGGTAGTGTGTGTGTGTGTGACATGACATTCTGATATTTACCTTGCGTGTTTTCGTATTGATGCTTTTAACTGTAATTGCGGCACAGTGTGGGTGGAATTTTTAAAGGGAATTGTTTTGTTGTAGTGAGTTTTATTGGAGCATTATGGGGTGGCTGGTTAATGGTTAGTGCACTGGAATGGTGTGATAGCTGTTAACGACCTGTAATAAGTCCGTCTTTTCCGTTCACTCAACTTAGAAGCGTCACAGTCCAGTGTTTTATAATATAGTCAATTAAATCTAGTCATTTGTGCTTTTGTTGATCAACTTGTTTTCTCCTTTTTCCTCTAGGTTTATTCATCCCATCTCTCCATCTTTTTCTCACTTTCTCTCCCAATTTTCTCTCTCTCTTTCTCTCTCTCTTACTCTCTCTCGACCCTGTCCTCCCCCGAGCTCCATTGATCCTGATTCAGGACCTCTGTCATATCCATTGAGGACCCCTCTCAGATCCAGTCAGCCCTCTTCTCTCCTTTTGTCCGCCCTGTTGGCATGGCGGGGCGAGGTGGACCAGCGCGGACCAACGGTGCCGCCCCCGTCGGGAACAAAATCTGCCAGTTTAAACTGGTCTTGCTGGGAGAGTCTGCCGTGGGCAAGTCCAGCCTGGTGCTCCGTTTCGTCAAAGGCCAGTTTCACGAGTACCAGGAGAGCACTATTGGAGGTGAGCCAGAGCATGTTAATGTCCAAACTTATTCTATCGACGGATGGAGAATTTTCCCCGCCTTTTTGAATATTAACACAGACCCAAAACTAGGCCTGTCACAATAACAAATTTTGCTGGACGATAAATTGGCCAAGAAATTATTGCGTGTAACGAAAACATTGTCGTTCTGAGACCATTGTCATCTAAAATAATGATCATGACAATAATGCAGGTACATTTTTTCAAAGATCAATAAACTTTTATTTTACTAAATATTTAACACTGAAAACAGAAAACATTTTAAATATCTACAATAAATGAACAAAACAACCAAAAACAATAAATATAATGGATGAAAACTGCAACAGATAAGGTGCAGATTATGGGTGGCACTAGGCATGTGCCGATATCAATTTTTCATGTTGCGATTAATTGATGAAGTTTTATCACGATGTACGATATTATCACGATATTGAAATAAGTTGCAAAAAAAAGTGTTGCCATAGCATAATAGCTTTAAGAACTATTTTTGTAATAACAAAAATAACTGAATGTTTAAATACAATAATGCACCAAAAATATATACAGTTCTGGAAAAAAAATTAAGAGACCCCTCTTGAGAAATCAATGTTAAGTGGTCTCTTGATATTTTTCAGAGCTGTAGAAGTACAATTTTCAAACAGATTAAATTGCAAAAAAATTAGGCTATAAAGAACAACAGGTAGGCTTACAAATTACAATAAGGTCTCATTAGTTAATGCATTAACTAAGATTGAGCAATAGCTACATTTGGTACAGAAAACAATGTTCTTGTTAATGTTAGTTAAGAAATACTGATCATTGTTAGTTTTATCTTAGGTCCATTAACAAAGTTATTTTGATATTGATTTTAATGTTATTAAACAGTAACTAAGAAATGAACATAGAATGATTAATTCTTTATAAGTATTTTTCATTGTCAGTTTGGTAATAATGAATTAACATGTTAACTAATGAAGTCGTATGTCTCAAAGTTTTACTGAACATTAACAAATATTTAGAACAGTTCTAATCATTAGGGCATGTTGTAGTCCAGATTAAAACATAAAAATGTTTAAATTTGAAAATAAATAGCCTATTAAGTCTTTAAGTATTAACCTGTTAAGCTGATTTCTAAATTTTGAAAAAATCCTAAGAAATGTATACTCAGACTAAAACAAATACAGTTTGTGAATCCTTTGCACTAAAAGCATAATTATGGTCTCATTTGAAAGCAGACACCTGGCAGTTTACTGTAAAGTCAAAATGATAATATTTTTTATAATAAAAAAAAGCTATAATAAGCTTCAAAGTTTTGTAAAGTTATTAGAAATTTATTTGTATGAAATATCTTTATGAAAATAAAATTGAAGTGGGCCTTGGAGAAATCTAGAAATGCACTACAGCTAAAGCCACAAGTCTGACCATGTTATATTTCAGATCTGAAGATGATCAGTCTAAAACTCTGAATTTTATTAAACGTTTTACAAGATCGTTTCATGTGATTTTATTTTGAGATATCTCTAAAATATCAACTGATGTTTATGGCCATGTCTTCTCAGCTTTCATTCTCTATTTTGCCTCTATTGTTTAGAGGTGCAAACTGCCCCATTCAGTTTGTCTCCCCGGCACACATTCACACTTCTGCGGACTGGTTATGGCTCCAATTATTATTCTTTTGTCTGCATTATAATTACTAACGATTCTCTATTCAAACTGTTCTATTCAAACCTCATTTCTAAATCAAACCTCTCACTTTACCCTCACTGAGACTCTATCGAATGCATTTCGTCCAAATAAGCATTTCAGTAGTTTTACATTTAGAAAATGTTCATAAAAATAAAGTATTTACTCAGTGGCAGGTGCATCTAGGGCAAGCTAGCATGTTAGCTTAGCACACCAGCAAAACAACAATTTATACGATTAAAATCATGTTTTATTCAAAACTTGCTTCATATCACTTTATAATTTATAAGTCGAGTGTTTTATATAAAAATATGTGATCTCATGTAGCTTCGGGTCAAAAAATCTGACAGAAAATATACAATGCTAAAAGCTATGTGGAATAGCATTGCATTATAAATATAATCTATTATGAAACCACCCAACATGGCATAAAGAACACAGACCAACCATATATTGCCGCGATTGTGTGTTTATTGTCTTAAAACGTGTCTATCTGCATAAAATAGCGATATAACGATCGCTAGAAAGCAGCTTTGGTCATGTCAGATACTTCCTGAATGTCACATGGTGTGTCTGTTCTTCATCTATGCATAGGGGAGTGAATTTTCAGTAGTACAGCTTTCCAGCGCCCTCCGGCTGCCAGAATGAATTGAAAACACAGCATAACACAGTCTACTGCGCTCATAATCACACATCCGCGGATTTTGGATAAAGATTGAATAAATAATACTTCTCTGTATTGAAATTTGACTCAAACATGTGAGAATCTATCAATATTTCTCCACATCTGCACACATTTGAAGTAAAAACCCTGAGGGAAGTTGTTTTGTCGAGTGTCTTCATGACGACCAGAGAAGAGTTTTTTATGAATGGGAGCAAATGACGCGCATATTACAATCAAAAGGTAGCGACGCCCAAGATCATATTCATAACTCCTGGCACATATTAACACATTACGGTCATTATAAGACTTTGAGAATAAAACAGAGGTAACAAAATTAAACTTTAGTCTTAGATCTTTTTAATGATGTATAGTTTGTCAAGGTAATTACTTACATCTGATAGTAATTTTGAGCTAATTTAAGCAAAGAGAGTTTCAGCACGTCCTCGTCCTCGTGACGGTTATCAGGTTAAGTATTTGGTGCTTTGATGAACAACATTGAGATTACAAAAACTACACGCGTTTTTTGTTTGTTTGCGGGGTTCCCGGGGTAACAGCCGCATTCTGCAGTTCATCAGCGCCCTCTGCTGTCACTGAGCGGCACTTCAGCAGCGCGGCTCCTTCACCGGTTCAGTCATGTGCAAACGCACGTTGGGCTTGTTTATATCTGAGCGCGTGTCCCTTTGACGCAGAACAGCGGTGTTGAGCATTTATACGGTTGATGGGCAAAGTATTCTTGAATGCATTATAAAAAAATTATAAATTGTTAATAAATTATTATTTACGATATTTTAAAGTGCCCACGATAACAATATCGTGCATCTTCATTATCGTGATAAATCGCATTATCGAAAATCGGCACATGTCTAGGTGGCACGGTTCGCAAAACCCACGGTTCGGTTCTGTACGGTTCTTGTTTCTGTTTTTTTGTTTAAATCGTTAAAACTCCTGAAATTTACTTCAGCAAATATGATCTATAACTTAATTATCAACAATGTAGGATACAGCATTAAAAAAAGTTATATCTTGTAATCATGCTCAAACAACTTGACCATCTCTGAGGAAAGCTAGGTGAGATCTCAAAATCGATTTTGATACAGGAAGAGAGAAGACATTGATGACATGCTTTTCATTTATTTGGCAAAAAAGGAGAATGTGTATTGCTATCTCTACAGGAACTTATGTGCCTTTTTTAGTACACAAAGATTGAACTGAAGAATTAACTTGCATTTATCAAACTGCCAACTTCAGTGTAGCTTTAATCCTCTTTTATACTCGGCTCGTCTGCACGAGCGTGAGGGTGTGCGCGTGCAGAAATAACGTCATCGCAGAATGCGCGAGACCCCATTCGCATGGCGCTGTGCACGTCAAATTTTGTAACTTTGCCTGCGGCTCCGCAACCGAAGATGCACGAGCTCCAGACGGATCTGTCCGAGCTTGAGGCTCATAACACCGGCACCCGGTCTCCGCGTCGAGTGTAAACACCTCCCCAAAACGAGGCGTGCGCGCGGAGTCAACAAGAGAGACGAGGAAAACAAACAAGCATACAAATGGAAATTACCGCGGCCGGAAAAATTATCGAGCTCATTTTATTTGTGCGATTAATTGATTTATTGACTATTGTGACAGGCCTAGGGATGAACGATTAATTGCATTTGCAATAATATCGCGATATGATAACTGGATTTTGTAACTGCAAAGGTTGCGTTTACAGTCTGGTCAAGTGACACGCGAGGAGTCTGCAGAAGCAGAATCAACTTGTACATTTTGCCTACAGGAAAGAACAGTTTGTGTTTAATCAATCTAATGTTGTGTTGGTCATACTATACAATAGAGGTGGAGAAAAGATTCTCTATCCAATGATTCTAGACCAATTCTGAGCTTAGATTTTAACTGCAGGCGCACAATGGCTGTATGTTTTAGAAACACCCGTATTCTGCTTGCTTCCATTTCCTCGCTCTCTATTTCTCACACACGCGCACACAAACCATAAAATAATATTTCATAACGTTCGGAAAGGTTGAAGCGAATCACAATGACATTCGCAGGCTTCATTGCATAGGATATGCGCTGTGAGAAACTTTGCTTGGTCCTGTGCTTACAGTGTGTTCTCGCCCCCTGGGATTTTTCCCTGGGAAGTCTTCATTTATGTTGTTTGGAATGCAGTGTGCTTGTGTATTAAAATAGGAAACTCACCGACAGAAGGCTTTCAGTTTCAAATGCTCGCACCGCGCTTTGTGAAGAGTGCTCGTGCATGCGGCTGTGCACATCTCAATGCTTTTATGACGCAAAATTAATGTAAACACAGTCAGTAATGTCTTAAGGGATTAAACAGACAGGACAAACTGTTTTATTAATAAGAAAAAAGTTCAAGAATTGTTTTGGAATCGGATAGTGAGGTGCCGATTCCCACTATTACTATAAAATGATTTATTGCTCTTCTTTGTTGAAAAGAATAAAAAGAGCTTTAAAAAATGTGCATATTAAATCACAATCGCAATATTGGTTTAAAAAATCGCAATTAGATTATCTCCCCAAATCATTCAGCCCTAGTAAAAAATATGTTCACAAACTCACGCCCTGGTGAGTATTCAGGTAAACACACAATGATAAAAAGATAAACACTCAATGCTTGGCTAAATAACTTCAATATATTTATTAAGAATCAGTGTAGCCTATAGTTAATTTAAAGAGTGAAGACTAAGCAGTATTTTAATATGATCATTTCTTTCTTGACTTGTTACTGTTAAATAGACTTATAGCTGAAAAATAAAGCACTGTTTTGTCGTGTTGTTTATCATTTGCATGTTTTGCTTATTTAAAAAAATAAAGATAACATTTTAATTTGTAATTATGAAAGTGCATTTCAAAAATATTAAATTACTCGTATCATGGACATCCCAACCTGTTCAGTAAACATAAACATTTTGTATTTGATTTAGTTCTACCTTGTTGTTTTTAATGGGGACAAAAGAAAGAAATTATATATATATATATATATATATATATATATATATATATATATATATATATATATATATATATATATATATATATATATATATATATATATATATATATATATATATATATATATAATTTATGTATTTATTTATTTATTTATTTTTAAAGCAATTGCAAACATATGCATCACATAAAATATACATGGAATATTGTAAAAGTTTTGACAATATCGAGATTACATATCGATGTAAAAATTACTTGTGAAAATGACCAAAAATGCTGGTGGTGACTGGCAATTTTCATGTTTACGTTCACTTAAGACAACCAACTGGTTTTTTGATGATAATCAACAAGACAGGCATTTTGACATAATTTTTCTGTGAATATCCACACGCTTTGAGATGCGTGGGCACAACTAGGAGATCCGTGAGAGTAGCAAACTGACAAATCCACGACAGGCTCATATCGGCTGATAAAATCGGCAGATGAATAAAATGGGTGTGTGCGTATTATATATGTGGCTTTTTTTTGAGTTGAACACACTCGGCATATATGAGGTTGTGTGGTGAGAGGGCTGGGCTTGGTCTAAAGCAGACAAGCTGGTTCTTACTCGCTAATCACATGACTACCACATGAGTTATACTGGAGCATTAAACAGATATGCACATATCTGATCTCTTAACCAAACGTGTGAATGCTGTATACAGCTAGAAATTGTATTAATTTAAAAGATGGATTGTTAGCCACTGAATTACTGGGAGAGAGAAAGGAGTCGAGGGGTCAGAAGGAAAGGGAAACTGCAACAATGGGATTTCCTGAGTGTGTGCTATTGTGTCAAGCTATTACTAAGTTGCCTGCAATTTAGGGGAACTTTAAACAAATTAGATTATGGACATTCAGGGATCAGTCTCATACTTATCAAGATATTCTAGAATTAAGTCAGACACAAGGAAAGAAAAGTGCTGGAGTGACATTTGGTTACGGGCAGGATACCACATGCTTACACATGGCTGACAATAAGGAAATTCTCAGCACTTTTTTTTTGTCCTTCGGCATATTTTCCTTCAATGCCATCATCCTGTCGTCAGTGAGCAGGTCAAAGATCGTAGCACTCAATGCTTTGGAGAAATTAATGTGAGCTGCAAACATGTGACCATGGCACCTGACTCAGCACAAAGTTTGAAGTGAAAGGGATTAGAAATATGGATTGTCTCTCTTATCCTGCACTTCTGCATACTCCCCGTGCCTGCGTCATTTTAATGTGTATTCTAAAATCGAAATTATCTGAACTATTTTTTTTAGCTCTTTCCTGTGTAAATGTCACAAAGACCTTGGCAACCACCCAGAAGTCTACACATCACGACTGGTTTCTAAGGTGCTAGTGGTTGTTATCATGTCATCTGGTGTTCTTATATATGTATAAACTACCAAAAGTGAGAGTTTTTTTAGAAACAATGGTGTTTCTTTTTGTTGTTGTTCTTATTTTCCAGGATTCTTTGAATAGAAAATTCAAAAAAACAGCATTTGTTTGAAATAGACATATTTTGTAAATGTCTTTACTGTCACTTTAATCAACCAGTTTTTATGCATCCTTGCTGGATAAAAGTATTAATTTCTTTCAACAAAAAAAAAAAAAAAACTTGCTGACCCAAACCTTTACAACAGTATGTTTTGAGCAATAGTAATAATGATGTTTATCTCAGCTCAATCACTATTTAAACTAAAGCGAGCATAAAACGCAAATGTAATGAAACCCTTAGGGGGAAATTCCTGTTCTCTTCGTGATTTGTCCATCCCTTCTCAACTTTTTAATGTTTTAAGCTTTTCAACACACGTTTCTTTTCTTTTTTGCCTTTTATTATGGTAGGATAATGTATAGTAGACAGGAAGCGAAATAGTAGAGGGAATGATTGGGAAAGGTGTGATGAACAGGAACTGAGCAGCTGTGATGAGATGCAGAACACTTTGTTGAATCCTGCTCCACTTAACTGTCCATAAAACGTCAAACACCTTCCTAATGGCCTGATTATGCATATATCTCTAATTCTTCCTCTCTTCACATGTCCAGCCTGAAATAGCTACGCAGTAAGGAAGTGCTAAAATTATCATTTTGATTGAACAAACTGATACACTTTGCCGTCATGTCATAAACAAAGGTTTTTCTTTCTTTCTAGCTGCTTTCCTTACACAGACAGTCTGCCTGGATGATACAACAGTAAAGTTTGAGATTTGGGACACGGCCGGACAGGAGCGATATCACAGCCTGGCCCCTATGTATTACAGAGGAGCCCAGGCGGCCATCGTCGTCTACGATATTACTAACACAGTAAGTGCCCGGGATAATGAAATCAAAAACTTAAGAGTTGGTCAGCCAGGTGTGTAACAACTCGTAATGTAAGACATAAGAAGTATTACATTATTATAGTAATAGTGTACTCTATTGTAATGGAGTACATTTAAAAAAAAAAAAAAAAGTAAATTCTTTACCTTAAAGGAACACGGCGACTTTTTTGTACCTATTTACAAAATTATTTACATTTTATTTACATTTAAGTCAGACAGAAAATGAAAAGTTGCGATTTTCTAGACTGACATGATTTGGGACTATTCTCTCATTCCTGTGTAATAATCCAGGAATTTTGCTTCCGTACCGTGGGTGCAGTGGCAATGATATTACACAGCGCCTGGAGATAGTCCCCAGCACGCTCTCTGTGCAAGCAGGTTGTCGCGTTGGTTATGTTAACGGATGTTAGCCTTTAAAATTGTCGCTGCACCCATGGTACAGCAGCAAAGTTTCTGGATTATTACGCAGGAATGGGACCACATCGGTCTAGAAAATTACAACTTTTCATTTTTTGTCTGACTCAAATAAAAATGGTATGTATGGACTTATCTAACTCCAGGAATACGGTGAGTACGCTTAAATCCCAAAAAAGTCGCTGTGTTCCTTTAAAGTTAAGAATTTAGGTTTGTTAAATGTACACTAAAGGAATACCAATGCTTTATGTTTAATAAACATGTAATAACAATGTAAAAAAAAAAAGTATTACATTATGAGCTGAAGATTTTATTATATTTTGAGAAAATGATTGCATTATGAACATTTTATCACAATAATAATGTAATGCTTATTACATTATGTGCAGTTTTTACATTGAGTTGCTACAAGGTGTCTTATACAGCCAGTCATTCACCAGCTGAGAGTTGCATGGCAACTCAGCTGCAATGTGACTTTGCCAGTTATACATTGGCTCTAATAAAGGCTGACATCACAGCGTTGTGCTCAGCAGAAGGGTAAGTTCTGTTTTGAATAATAAGGTTTCACCTGACTGACTGCTGGGGTTAATTATTATTCTGTAGGATACAATCAGACCTTTGCTCAAAGTCAGGCAACAGTCACAGTGGCAACTTTAAGCTAATATAGTGTGTGTGTGACTATATATATATATATATATATATATATATATATATATATATATATATATATATATATATATATATATATATATATATATATATATATATATATAATGTATATATATATGTATGTATGTATGTATGTATATATATGTATGTATGTATATATGTGTGTGTGTATATATATTTATATATATATATATATATATATATATATATATATATATATATATATATATATATATATATATATATATATATATATATATATATATATATATATATATATATATATATGTATATGTTTTTTAAAACATGCATATGTCTGCTTTTAGTAAATGAACAGGGATAACAGTTCATCATAAATATTTGGCCAAGTTGAATTTTAAGCATCTGTACTCCCACTCTTCAGTGTCACATGATCATTCAAAAATGATTCTAATATGCTGATTTGCATTGCTTATTATTATATTTTTGTTCATCATACTTTTTCACGATTCTTAGATAAAATAGAAAGTTAAAAATAAACGCACTTATTTGAAATGGGAAACCTTTGAAACATTATACATTTGTTTACTGTCAGTTTAAATCGATTGAATGTTTCCTTGCTGAATAAAAGTATCAATAAAAAAAAATCTGACCCCAAACCTGTGTACTTAAAATTTGACATGCATTATTCTTTGGCATTACATTGTTGCAAGCAGGTAAAATGTACAATATATGCATTTAATATACATTTCTGACATGCTTTGCATTTAGACGATAAGTTACAAGTTCGTGTCAGGGGCTTGGTTAAATACGTTATAATTATTAATTGCACTAAATGAGCACATTGACATCCCTAACCTATGATTCTATTGGTGCCCAAATCTATTTCAGCAAGTTCAAGAAACTTCTGTTGATCTACATTATGACCTTTATTTTTCATTTATTTGATTTATTTTATATTTTTCTTTGTTTAACAGTTACTCTACCGTTTACTTTTTTTCTCTCCCTCTCTCTTAGGACACATTCACTAGAGCAAAGAACTGGGTGAAGGAGTTGCAGCGTCAGGCGAGTCCAAATATTGTCATTGCTCTGGCTGGCAACAAGGCAGACCTGGCCAACAAGAGAGCCGTCGACTTTCAGGTACGTTTACATGAACGCAAAACAACCTCAGTAAATCTGCTTGCAAATGTTTGTAACACATCTGCATGCTTTCTTTAGGAGGCGCAGGCGTACGCAGACGACAACAGCCTACTCTTCATGGAAACGTCTGCAAAGACCGCCATGAACGTGAACGAGATATTCATGGCTATTGGTACGATCTCATCTAAGAGCAAAACGCAAAGCACAGCAACATGACACCGGTTTCCACCTGCCGCAAAGACGCTCCTATAGACACCACGCCTAATCATTCAAATACAGCTTTTGATTTAATTCAGAACAAAGCAAGCTAGTATGTCTATGATTTTAAAAATATATATTTTTCCTTCTCAAATCCTGCAGCCAAGAAGCTTCCGAAGAATGAACCGCAGGGTGGGGCAGGGAGTGGCGGACGGGCCAGAGGAGGCGTCGACTTACAGGAGACAGCACCTCAGGGTAGAAGCGGCCAGTGCTGTGGAGGCGGCAACTAACTATTGGACCAATCAGCTGGCAGATGCACCCAAGGACTGATACAGACACACAAACACAATATGAATCATAGTGTGAGATCCATTCACTTATGACCCAGCTCTAAACTATGGCCAATTAGAGCTTCAGAACTGGAAACAGGCCATCGATACCCTTGTAAATCAAGACGTTAATGTTCCGACCGTTTATCCCTCCCAAGATCAGTACATGCAAACATTCACACGCAAACACACACACAGAAGCTACGACGTCTCTCTGCCATCTATGAGTTATTTGATTTGTCTTGTATAGTTTTGACAAAACAAAAAGGAGACAAGTATGATCAGATCTAACCAATCGCTCTTAAAACGGAAGAAAAAAATCCAGACTGCTGCTGGTGGAAAAACAAGTTGTCTCTCCCTTGTATTTCCTTATACTCTCATTTGTATTAAAAAAAAAAAAATCTAGTGTGGACGCCACTATTTAAACGTGCTCTCCCTCTTGGTGGATGCATACTGCCAGTATTGAGTTACATCTCAACTTTCTCCTGCTCTCCTTGATCAAGTTCCTCCTTTGTCGGAGAGAGGAAGGATTGGAGAATGAGAAAACAGGCTCTTTTTCCATCTATGTCAGGCTGTTCTGTAGATCCTGTATTATTTCTATTGTATTAGTCTCTCAGACGTCCACTACTCCTGCACAAATGAAACCAGTATATGATTTGATAGGCTAGACTTCTTTTCTAATCATTTACATATATATACTTGTGTATCTAAATGCATTAACAGCTGGTATAACTCCAATGTGTTTTTTGTCCCCTTTGCATTAATGAAATGTTTTTTGAAATCATTCAGACTTGGAGAAAATACATGAATTACACAAGGCAAAATCAGCCGCCTCTGACCAAAATCACAAATATTTAGGAGGGGGGAAAAGATAATGTTGCTGTTCCTGTGCTCTTATTTTTTCCCTTTATCCTGTGAATATGACCCAATCATTAGCCATTTCAATTCAGCACCTTTGTAAGAATTTTCTTTGTTTTTGTACTTAAGGTCTCTTAGAGTGCACTGGGTATTTCTTTGTCCTCTTGACAACATGTAATTTTCTGTCAATATTGTTCCCTCCTGTTTAATGTCGAAAGACGTCTATTTCGGCCGGCATTTTCAGCATCACTTGTGACCTAGCACAACACATGTGAACAGTGACCCAGATGTCTCAAGCAAGGTCTGAGGAATGAGGGGCGCAATGGACAAAGGCAAATAAATGGAAAAACAAACCTTAGCAGAACTTGTAATTTTACCAATAAAGGAGGGGAAGGTATACATTCTGTCTGTTGTGTTATTTCTAAACGTAGGTGGTTATTTGGAATCATTTTTTTATTCCTGCCCTAAATAGTTTTTAGAACTGAAGACTGGTCCTCAATTATTCACCATTAATACATTAATTTAAAGGGTGCTCTACTGTTTTATTAACGGTTTTCAAATATACATTATTTTGCTGCTGTGGAGGGAGCATCATGGGTAAAGTGTTTTGGGTAAGTGACTGCAGGCAGTCTTTTTGAACATAACACTGAATGCAGTAGTTTTGAATGACTGATGATGCTATTGTAAAAAGTCACTATTCACAATCAATCATGATCAAGTTAAACCATGAATGAAGTGTCTAACAGGGTGGTTACTGAGATTCGGCAAATAATATTTAACCATGTGCTCTAGCATGGCAGCCTCCCTAAGTGGACCCCAGGTACAATTTATACACGAGTTTTAAAGTGCATTTTTGTAGGAGTACAACTTTTAAAAGGGGAGCAAATACTGTGCACCTTTAACAATTTTGTGACATCGTGAGACAAATCTGCATGGTTCTAGCTGGTAGTTAAAAATACACATTATAAGTTTTCGTTTTATCAATTATATTTAGATTAATTAACCTAAATGTAGTTTTTTTTAAGGCATAGAGCAGTAAATGTAACGTTATACGGAACATCCTACGACTATCATACCCTGTCCCAAATGTATATTCATTTAGCTTTGGGAATTTTTCTAAAAAGGCAGTTAATGAATTTACCACATTAGCCGTTTTGAAAAATGTCATAATACATGTTGCTACAAAAATAGTACTAAATGTTTAATACCCTTATTTTCTCGACTTTTAAAACAATAATAAGTAGCTCAAGTGTTTAATGCCCCCTAGTGGAAAGTATTGTATCGTTTTATCCTGTAGTACGGTTTGTAATACAACATCTCCCAGCATCCTCCCATGTTGCGCACGCACGCGCAGTGCAGTGGCCAGACAGTGTATCGAAAATCATCACAAAACTTTATTAAAACGACACAGGGTGGAAGTGTGCGCGGCGATCCTAGGAGGGGAAGTGAGGCTGCTGATATGGCGGACCCGGCGGCACAGACCTCCGCGCAGCCCCGGCTTCAGCAAGCTCAGTCCAGCGGCCCGGCAGGGTCCAACCCAAACACCGCAGCCGGGAGCAGTGACCCCGCCCGACCAGGCCTGAGTCAACAGCAATGGTCCAGCCAGAAGAAAGCCCAAGTCCGCTCGTTTCCGCGGGCAAAAAAGCTGGAGAAGCTCGGAGTGTTTTCCTCTTGCAAGGTAAACAAGAGCTCGTCTCATAACAATAGAGCGAGTGCCCGGGCCTTTCATGTGTCAATGCCTTACTAACAGTCTGCAAACTAGCCCCGTATGTTCCTGGTACGAATACAAAATAATAAAAGACTAAAGACGATATAAGTCTGGAAAATAACAAACACAAGACTTTGAAAACCTCTTTCATATGAGCCAAAGAGTGGAAAATGACACATTTCACTACACATTTCTAGTGAACTTTTAGAATATGCAGAATTATTGCTGTCAAAATGGGTAGCATAATAGCTTTTAAGAAATTGGTATACAATTTGTCTATGGTGGTTAATTGAATGCATTTATTAAGTATACATTAGGTTTGTTGTTATTTAGTATAATCCCCTTTTATTATGCCATGTTATCACTGTTACCACTTCGTACAATAAATAAGAATGTTATTACAATATTCACCTGATCAACATCTCATTGAACCTGATGTTCGCTGTCCTTATTGACAGTTCTTTAAATCACAGCCATGTTCTCCGATCACAGGCGAATGATGCTTGCAAATGTAATGGATGGAAAAACCCCAATCCACCAACAGCTGCTCGAATGGAGCTCCAGCAGCAGGCAGCCAGTCTGACAGAGGCCTGCCGAAGCTGTGGACACTCTTTGGGTAAGAATAATGCCTCTATGCAGGTTCTGTTACGTCCCACTATTATCAGACCCTTCATCCAAATAGACTTGTGTAAATGTAGTGTAACATTGCTCGTCCGCTTTTTCAATAGCCTTGTTTCCATACAATGTTTTCCCCTAATTTCTTTCGAATAGGGATTTAAAAAAAGTTTTAGATAATTAGATTGGAAGGAAATCTGACAATAAGACTTGCTTGTTGCTATTCCCTGATTGGTGGACTTATTTCTTGTTAATGTAGTTTCTTCGCTGCTAAACACAATTATTTTTTATTTTTGCAACCCGATTGCTCCATTCTATTTAATGTCTAAGCTTTTAAACGCTGCAAGCCACTGTGTAACCCATGGACCAGGTGCTTTTAATAAATTATCAAAAGCCCCAAAATAATATTGAAAAGTGTCATAGAAATGTACAGTAGCAAGTACAGCACCCTATGGATTTATGAAATTTATGTCATCCAATCCAAAGACAAGCAGCTTTCATGGTTATACAGGCCAGTATTCACCTTATTTTCCATGTAAATAAGGTGAATATGTTAATTGTGAAGTTTACATCATATAATGTATAGTAATTATTGTTTCAGGTAGTGTTCACCTTCTCTTGTGTTAATCTTTAGCGGAACATGTGTCTCACCTGGAGAATGTGTCTGAGGAGGAGATTAACCGGTTGTTGGGGATGGTGGTGGATGTGGAGAATCTCTTCATGTCTGTGCATAAAGAAGAAGACACTGACACCAAGCAAGTCTACTTTTATTTGTTCAAGGTAAATGGGCAAATGAGATCTGCTTCCTTCATTTTTTAAGTGCAAGTATGCTCAGCATGAGTTAAGAATCCTTTCAAGATTTTTTAACATTTTTGGCTGTGTTGTTTTGATGGCTGCCTGTTTCTTTTCTTAGTTGCTGAGGAAGTGTATTCTGCAGATGGGGAAGCCAGTGGTGGAAGGCTCTCTCGGTAGCCCTCCTTTTGAAAAACCCAACATAGAACAAGTATGTGTGTATGTTGTGAATAAGTCTGTATCACAAGCAAAGCTTTCTGTCAGTCACATTCCATGTGAAATGTCCTTAAGGCTAAGAGGAAGTGATGAGCAGACTGGGTTTGTCATATATGCAGAGTTGTTCCGCTCTCAAGATCTCTCTCTCTATCTCAGGGGGTGTTGAACTTTGTTCAGTACAAGTTCAGTCATTTGGCGCCTAAGGAGAGGCAGACCATGTATGAGCTCAGTAAGATGTTTCTGCTCTGTCTGAACTACTGGAAGCTGGAGACTCCATCACAGTTCCGTCAGAGGGCTCAGAAAGAGGATACAGCCGCCTACAAAGTTGATTATACTAGGTGTGTGTGTTTTTGAGTTATATTGACAATGAGTTTTTGTTTGTAGGTTATATACATATTGAAGTTGTGCAGATCACCTTTAATGCCGAATACACTCCCGAATACACTCCTAAAAATAAACCATTCACCCGCACCTATGATTTTTCTCTGATTTTGATCATTACATATCAGTTATTCTCAATGACGTGTGATAATGTGGTTACATACTACACTGAATTAGACTGCTTTTAAATAAACATTTATTTAAAGTACTCTAAATTAAGTTCTTTGACAAAATTGCATTTCCTAAACACAGGCTTACCCCCTTTAAATCTAAATTAAAATTAAATGTTTCTGTCATTGCAACTTCCCAAACACGCACACAAAATTAAATGTGTTCACCCCAAGCCAAAGCTGGATATAGGCTTTATTAGTTTGTCTCATACAGCGCTTCACAGCCCGTTACATTTCACATACCCAACACTTGGTTAGTCTTAGTCAACTACATATGCCGGGTTGAGTCTGGTCAGTACCTGGATGGGAGACCTCCTGGGAAAACTAGGTAGCTGCTGGAAGAGGTGTTAGTGAGGCCATCAAGGGGCGCTCACACTGTGGTCTGTGTGTCATCCCCCTCTCCTGATTGGCTTAATCACTCGGTCTCCTCTCCACCAATCAGCTGGTGTGTGGTGAGCGTTCTGGCGCAATATGGCTACCGTTGCATCATCCAGGTGGATGCTGCACATTGGTGGTGGATGAGGAGATTCCCTAGCCTGACAAGCCAGACCCACATCAAGATGTTTGGTCTGGAAACTCACCATTGACAGGGCTCAGTCCGAGGGGCGGGATAAACGGTTGTCTTTCAAACTCCCTCTGCACGCAATTGCTACCACCAACCAGAGTAACGAAGGTGAAACAGAGCTAGTTGAAAGATTAAATATTCGCCGTATCTGGTCGGCAAAATTCCGAACACATCTTCCCTTTTTAAGAATGACTTCAGTGCCGTTCTTTGTTCTTTTCTCAGAGAAAAGCTTAACTCCAAGTCTTCCAGAGTCGTGGTCAAAGCTTATTCGAAAGACCGCCGTTCGCCAGTTTCTGTGTTTACTAGAAGCACGCAAACGCAACTCGGTCGTCATCATTATAGCCCCGCCCACTGACTCTGTACATGATGTGATTGGCCCAACCAGAGTTTGGTTTTTACAGCTCAGAAGGGTATTGAGAGTTGCTAGACAACTCTCGCGGGCAGATCAGATTTGTTGCCGCTAGGGTGCGTCTAGATTTCTAAGCTAGAGATTCCCACCTTTCATATGTAAAGCACTTTGCGTACTCTAGAAAAAAAGCGCTATATAAATGTAATATTATTATTATTACCATTATTATTATATTAAGTAAAACGCTGCCACAAGGAAAATATATATATATATATATATATATATATATATATATATATATATATATATATATATATATATATATATATATATATATATATATATAGCAAGTTCGTTTTTACTGTAAATGAATTCTGTAATTAAATTCTAATCAGTTAAAAAAAAAAACTAAAGTATTTTTTTATCATATAAAATGCAACCTTAGTGAGCTTAAGAAATTTCTTATTATAATTATAATTTTGATGTGTATGAACAGTGAACCAATACAATTACGTGTGTGTGTGTGTGTGTGTGTGTGTGTGTGTGTGTGTGTGTGTGTGTGTGTGTGTGTGTGTGTGTGTGTGTGTGTGTGTGTGTTTCAGGTGGCTGTGTTACTGTCACGTTCCTCAGAGCAATGACAGCTTGCCACGGTACGAGACCTGTCAGGTGTTTGGCCGCAGTCTGCTGAAGTCCATCTTCACCGTCACCCGCAGACAGTTACTAGAGAAGTTCAGAGTGGAAAAAGACAAGCTCCCACCAGAGAAACGCACACTGATCCTCACACACTTCCCCAAGTAAGACACATTACTGTTGTATTCATTTGCACACCAAAGCCATCACTCTCACAAAGTCCAATTGTGTGTGTACTTGTTAGGTTTCTTTCCATGTTGGAAGAAGAAATCTATGGAGAAAACTCCCCCATTTGGGAGGCAGACTTCACCATGCCAGCCTCAGAAGGGACACAACTGGGGCATCAAACAGGTGTGTTTAAGTGGTTATTAGGGATGAGCCTTTTGTAATGTTTCTCATAATGTAATGTAGGGCTGTGCAAAATATCGAAATATCGCAAATATGCATATCGAAACTGCATGCAATATCTGATGATTTTAATTGGCTACTTCACCATTGTGAATATACATACACAGTTATGTCAAAACGGCTGTCTTGATGAATATTCATATAAACACAGTCAGTTATGCTTTAAAGGGTCATGAAACCCCCCTGCTGCAGCGGTGTTTTTTCACACCTTCAATTTGAAAAGGCTTGTTAAAAGGGGAGTGGTCGACTGTGAAAAGGTGGGATGGTATTGTGTGGAAAGAGGGAATGGTTTGCATAAATAGGGGAGTGTCAGTAGGTTGATTAGTGATACCAACAGCAGCAGTTACAGCGGTTCTGAGACAAGTTCTTGGTTCACGTTGGCATTGTTTACAACAGTGAGATTAAATGAGGGATGAGTACAGCGAATGAGAGAGCTATGAGTGGCGTGCAGCAGAGATCGCAAATCATTCAGCTCTTCAAAGTTCAAACTAGCATAATTCAGTGAGAAATGAAAATAAATGTTATTCTGCATGACGAAATATTTTGCAAACGTGATAAAACTATATTTGTCCAAATGCACGCTGTCTGGCAAGCTGAACAACGCGCCGACGTGATAAGAGAACGTGAACCACCCAACATGCGATGTGATAGAGATGTGTAATTCTAGATCGGGGGAAAAGCGAAGGGGTTTGAGGCTTTATAGTCACGACAGCGCATCTGAAGCAGAGCGACGCGCGCTGGGTTGCCGTGACGATCCGCGCTGTCTATCACTCGGCAGCTAAATCTATATTTGTCCAAATATGCAGCACGCTGTTTCACTAAGAGCCCGAACACAAGCGGTTTAGTGCATGGCTGTGACCACAAATAAAACGGAGAGGACGTGGCTTTTGTTCATTATCCTACAGATTACAGATTGGTTATTTTGCACTCCTGACATAGATAGTCATCACTTGCAGGTTCGGCGTGCGATTGCTCAAGTTAATTTTACTTTACCGAGCCTTTGTAGCAAAGGCTTCCACAGACGGCGCCGGTAACAGCTCGCTGAGCGCCCTTACGTTACTTCATATCAGCACAACGCCTAGCTTTTCTCCGTGACTTTTCCGCACGCTGCTTCCAAAACTTCCCCACCATATCTCTACAATAATGATGGAAGACGACGAGCCTGACAGAAGTGACTGTCTCATGCATATTAAATAAATTATCTTGCATGCATACTACAGCGCAGGGATTGGACTGAATGAGCTTTATGTCATGAATATATATCAAGAATCGCTCGGAGCGGTCGACGTCAGCATGTGCCCAGCTGCCCATACTTGGGCCGAAAAGGCCGCGCCGACGTCAGCATTTGTGACGTTGCTCCGACTAAGCTTTTCAAACCGGAAGACAGAAATCGCTCTGAAAAATGCAAAAATAACTATTTTCACATATGAATACCATTAATGAGTACCCTTAGTGTTTTCAATGATGTGCAGGCTATACATATCTGTTTACATCTCAAAAAAAGTGTTTTGGGGTTTCATGACCCTTTAAGTGAACGATATCAGTTGAGGAAAGAAGTCGAATGCATGTCAATAGGATCTGTGCATTAGCTCTTAGGCCGGGGACACACTGCAAGCGTGCCGTGAGCGTCTCGGCTGCGTGGCGTGTCCGTTTTTATTTCGGCTCACATGTTAACCGGTTAGAGCTTGCATACTGCCTGCGTCACATGCACGGCTCACGCGCGGTCCGAGCCGCGTGGAAAACGTGTGCATGCTTCAAATAGAAGAGACGCCTATTTTTCACGCGACACGCGAGCGTGTTGGAAGCGTTTCCAGGCAAAATAGAATAGGAAAAGATGTTTATATGCCATTTTGACACGAATACATAGTAAAAAAATGACATTTTCATGTTTAAAATTCTGTAGGTTAACGTAAATGCAGATATAGGCCTAATTGTAATAATAATAAAAAAACATAATTATCAATTTTGAAATATTAAACCTGTCAATACAGAACAAAATGTTCTGTAGCCTATTTTGCCATCAATACCATAGATATGTATTGTCCATAGGCTACAGCCGATGTTGTCTTTGCTGTATCAATAAGCAATATATTTATATTTAACATGAAGTATAGGGCTTCCCTGTACATCAATACCAGCAGCAGCGCCGCGTCAGACACGCTTCTGATGTGCAAAGGCAGATAAAACGCCCGGCAGCCGCCCCACGGCTGACACGCAACAGAAACGCCACGCTCACACCACGCTTGCAGTCTCCGGCCTTAAAGTGACAGGCGGCTAATACAGTAAACCTGACGCTGTCAGTCAAACAACAGAAGAACAAGAAGAAATCCCTCAGTGCTCTTGGCTGAATAACCTTTGTAGCTTTATTATGTATCAGTGTATGATTAATTAATGTGACAACTACTGTTTTTAGTTCTTATTTTTAATAACAAAGATAAAAATAAAAGAATAATCGAACACCCCTAGTTCAGGTGTCTTTGTTTACTTGGATGTTTTTGATGTTCAGTTTTAGGTTGACATAACTATATATTACCAAGTCATGAGTTTTTGGTATTTAAATATTGACATTACATTATTTGTTTGTTTACATTGATGTTAAAATGATGTTGTCAGATTTATGACATCAATTTTTGCTAGTCCCTTTCTGGTCACTTTCAGAAGTTGTAGCGATGCGTTATTTTCCCAGAAAGAATGTGAAATGCATAAATGGTATCATTCTCAGTTTTTAAATCATTAAAATATAATTTAAATAGATTTTACACACTAATAGCAATCGCATATCGAATATCGCATTATTTAACAAGACATTGCATATTGCATTTTTTCTTCAATATTGCACAGCCCAAATGTAACTCTTTAAAGTAAAAATACAAGCAGGACATGTACTTTTATTCTCAAATATTAGGCTACATCACCCTTATAATTGTGTCAAATGAACCAACTTTAATGGGGGGGTGAAACACTCACTCAGTTTCAGTCAATCTCATGTCAATCTTCAGTACCTATAGAGTAGTATTGCATCCTTCATATCTCCGAAAAGTCTTTAGTTTTATTATATTTATAAAAGAAATATAGGCTGTACCGAGTCTTTCTGGAAAAACGGAGCGGCTGGACGCGTATCGTGTGGGCGGAGCTAAAGAATGGCGAACGTGCAGCTACTGCACAAGAGCTTCTGAAAGCTGATATCGTCATGCGTGGAAAAGAAAACGTTACCCTATATAAACCATGGCTATCAATCAGATTCAACTAATACATATATGGTCAAGAATTAGATCCGGAGGCTTAAATAAATTGAACAGGAGAAACAGCAACAGCAGGACATCCGTCTCTGTGGTATGTACTGTATTTAGTGGCCTGTCAACATTTGTGTGTGTTTACTCGCAGTTTATGAGGACATGATTCGGTTTATTGACTATTGGATGCGACTAAACCTTAGCAGTAGCAAGCAAAACGGTTTTGCACGTCAGACTAGTGTATAAAAAAAAATGGAGTAACATTAGCGCATTTGAATGAAGAAGCACGCTTTGTGAGAACGTCCCATAGGTTTATGTTTGGGTGGTTTTACAATAAACAAACTGACACCTGTATTGGTCAGCTAAACAAATGTATTTAAACACACACCATACATCGCATGCTCCATTGATGAATGAACTATACACGATCGTGTTGTTTACTGATGTTTACTTACGCGACGATAGCCAACAGCATAGACATTTGAAGCAGTTTTACTCACCGCCTGCTTCCAAAGCAGGACCGAACCTTTATCACTGGGACTGCTCCGTCAAAAACACACTTCTTGTTGATTTGGTGAAGTCCTGTGACAGCAGTGACTGTGGAGATCCACTTTTGCGATGTTGTGACGCTTCTCGTCATTTCTGCGTTCAAATCGGTTCAAATGCAGCGCTGTCTTCCCTAAATGCTGTGCGGGCGCATTAAAGTCGCTTGACGTCACCCATAAGAATAAAGTGGAGCGCGGCGCAACATAAGTGTTGCACGGATGAGTGGATCTGCAGCTGAGAGTAGTGTTTATGGGCGTTACGTCGTGCATTTGCTCTTTCGCCTCAGTCACGCGTGCACCCTTCCGTGAGAAGAGCCCGTACGTCCCATATAAGGACCTTCCGCTCTGTCGACGTCAAGCGGACCCATACTCGAAAAAAACTCTCTGAAACTTGTAAGAAACCGGAAGGAGTATTTTTGACACAGAAATACTCCATCAAACGTCCAACTTAGTTTTTGAAACTTTGTCTATGTTTAGGATGGGAATCCAAGTCTTTAACAGTGTAAAAAGCTCAGTATGCATGAAACAGCATTTCCTAAAAACATCAAAATTGAAGAACAATAAAGATAACTTCATGTACACTGCCACCATAATGCATTCTATATCAATAAAGGCTACAATATATATATTTTGAAATAATTTTAGAAAAATAAAAGGTGAATGAGGGGACAATTTGTAATTTGATTCTTCAAACATTTAATAATCCAGACAAGATTTATGTCCTAGCTCAGTGTCTTTTGAAAGTTCTTTTTTAAGAGTTAAACTGGCAAGCTACTCTTTATTAATAAAGTTGTATGGTGTCATAAAGGAATTCTCACTGAACTAATGCATCTACCAGTGTGTTACCCACCATAGAGACTTGTCTTGACATGCTTTTTTTAGACTTCATAACCTTTTTCTTACTGTCTTAGTACTGAGTCCAGTCTCGGTGTCTGGTTCTCCTCTCAGTAAAGGCAGCAGCAGTTCTGCTCTGGGTGTTACAGGTTTGGACATCGCCTCCTCTGAACCAACAACCGGTAAGAAGATCAAGTTGCAAGATTTATTTAATGTGCACTGTGAACTGTGTACTTGGTCATTACAATTGTATGTATGCAATCATATACATGCAGAAGACTAGGGGTTCTCAGCTCTAGCCCTCGAGGTCCACTTTCCTGCAGAGTTTAGATCCAACCCTAATCAAACCCCTAAACATGCTAATCATGGTGAGTTTAATCAAGGATGGAGATAAGCTGCAGAAAGTGGATCTCAAGGGCCAGATTTAAGAGCCCCTGCGGTTGACATGGTAATGATGACAATGATCAGGTCAGTCTTGCATAACAGTGTAATACATATTCTCTCAGGAGAGAAGCGAAAGCTTCCTGAGGCACTGACCCTCGAGGATGCCAAGCGGATCCGAGTGATGGGTGACATCCCAATGGAACTGGTCAATGAAGTCATGAAAACCATCACAGACCCTGCTGCAATGCTGGGGCCAGAGGTCAGTTTATCACACCTTTATGAGAGCCTTGATCTACCGTAAGGTTTTTCCATTTTGCGTTTACAGTTGAAGAGTAAATCATCTTATCTGGTTTCTGGTTTCCCAGACTAGTCTGTTGTCTGCAAACGCGGCTCGTGATGAGACTGCTCGTCTGGAGGAGAGGAGAGGCATTATTGAGTTCCATGTGATTGGTAACTCTCTCTCTCAGAAGTCCAATAAGAAGATTCTAATGTGGCTCGTGGGCCTGCAAAATGTTTTCTCCCATCAACTTCCCCGCATGCCCAAAGAGTACATCACACGTCTTGTGTTTGACCCGTAAGTTCGCAGTGACCCCTTCCTTTTTCCAAAGAACCCACTACTTGCCTCAACCTTTTGTCAGGTCTGAGTATCGCTAGCTTCCTAAGCCTCTTTTGACCCTCTGTGTGACCACAGGAAGCACAAGACTTTGGCTCTGATTAAAGATGGCCGTGTGATTGGAGGAATCTGCTTTAGGATGTTCCCCACTCAGGGATTCACAGAGATCGTCTTCTGTGCCGTCACCTCCAACGAGCAGGTCAAGGTATGGAGATGCACTCGATGGAGGCTAAACTGGTGACTGTAAACCAGTGGCTCTCAACCAGGGGGACAGGATGACTTAAAAATATTTAAATTAATAAATCATTAAAATGTATATTAAATGATTGAACTCTAAATTAAAATGCTAAAAAAAACACCCCAAATCAATATAACCGTTTCCCTCCTCAAAAACTAGTTTTTATTGAAGAACGCGGTGCTCACTTATTTAATCGTAATTACTTTATTAAATAACATGGTTTCTCATAATTAAAAAAAAACATCAAAGCAAGCAAATTTGTCATAATTACATTAGCAATACCAGAAAAAAAATTTGACACAAAAAACTTTTCTAATGTAGTTTATTTTTTAACATGTTTATTCAGTGTTAACATGGTCAGAGTAAATGAGAAAAATTGAGAGAGAATCATTAGTCAAACAATCCTCAAGAACATTGTTACATGGATTTTTGCTATAAATTGACTTGTCCTCTACAAAGAGATAGAGAGATTGGGTGATAATGTATCAATAGTAATAATATTTCTTTAAAAGTATACAGTAAGTAAATTAAAAGAGAACATAAAAAAAAAAAATTACAAGCGAAACCTACAGAAAAGCACATGAAAAGGTTTCCCGTACATATTCATATTCATCTCCACTGACAAACACATTATGGATACTGATACATGTTACTTTCAGCAATGAAAAACAAAGGAACAATGACCATTCTCTATAAGTTGTCTTATGGGTCCTGCACACTGTGCGATTTTTCAAAATCCTTTGCGAATGTCCCTTGTCAGACTGTACGAACATGATCCCCGATGTAAGCCATGTCACACTGTAAGATCTCAGTTGTCATTAATGTCAGACTGCACGATAGTTAAGGCGCGCTAAAAACGGACGCGCGCAAGAAAACTCACCCGGAGTTTTATATCATCAATGAATGACGCGTTCAGTGACAGTGAGCTGCATTACACGCGGGACTGAAATGCTGGCTACAAAGAAATCTCTAGCTCTCATTTTTATCATAGTTTGTCTTGAAAAACCAAGATATTGGACTGTGGTTGTAGGAGAAGTCATACTGCAGGATTGTGTGCCAAATCTTCTGACACTGCCAGAATTTCGTCTGAGGTAAAATTTGATCGCAGCGCTCATTAATCGACTGCCGGAGAACATGTCAAACTAACGACCAAAGACTTCAGATTTTAGCCTAGGATCTGAGGAATCTTTTAGGATTTGCTAAATTTGTCTGAGACGGCCAAATCGTACAGTGTGCACCCTGCTTTAGGCTCTCCTCCAGAAAGAGGGATCAAACACCCCCAGGGAGCCCTAACCAATGCACAAAACTATTTTACTCTTATCTGGAAGTCAGTGGTCTATAAACAGAGACCATAGGTTTTGGAAGTTCTGAACATTGTTTGTCTCTAAAGAGGTTTTTACTGGGCTCCCTCATGAAAGCAAAAACCTCTTTATACCACTGAGTCACAGAGAGTGGGTGAGTTTCTTTTATCCATCTAATGAGGATGCATTACCCATTTCCCTTGCCACAAGCAGCAATTTATCCAACAATCTGTAACCTGATGCATCCAATGTCAGTGTCACTGCTTGCGTTTGGAAGGAGGCCCCAAAAGAAAAAGACCAGGATCATTTATCTGTTTAATTTGAAGAATTGTGCCGGTTTCGGAAGCAATACATTTCCCAAAACGGTGTGTACCTAATCTAGTTGTCTAATAAACCCAGCGTTGTATATTATGAATATTTTTGGCCAGGACAAACTTGTCAGGACAAACGTTTAAGGATTTATTTAATGGATCCAGAAAATCTTAAACAGTTTTTAGCAGAAGTACCTTTAAAGAATCTTTAATAAAATGTTACTCATTTTGTATGTCATTATTATTTTTAATTAGATTTTTATTATTATATTGTATTTATGAAATGTTGATAAATGTGTAATATGTATCTGGCAGTGATGCTGATAAACTTAAATACAACTACTACTAAGTTCTGCTAAAAGCTTAGATAATAATAAATACCGCAATGAGCTGCGTACCTAATGACCTTTTCAAATCTGCTTGCTTTATGCCAAAATATAAGGCACCATGGCATGTGTTCAGGTTTCAGGTGGAGTCAAGCAAAATGTTTTTAATAAATTAGGTCTGAGATTTGAGTTTTAAAAAGTAACCTCCGAAAGTAAAATCTTAATTTAAATTCAGTATGCATTCATCAAAAAAATAAATTTAGTCCACATTAATCACAGAAATTATATATTATATTAATATGTTGTATGCTATATAAGTTAACTCAATTTATTGATAATTCTTTGTGTTCATGTTTAGGGTTACGGCACACACTTGATGAATCATCTTAAGGAGTACCACATCAAGCATGGCATACTGTACTTTCTTACTTATGCTGACGAATACGCCATTGGCTACTTCAAGAAACAGGTACAGCTTTGACCACTGATGTACAGAGACTCTTGTCATTCCCTGTTTTTCCACTGCACAACTTCATCTTTGACCTCTCTCTCTGTCGGTAGGGCTTCTCCAAAGACATCAAAGTGCCGAAGAGCCGCTACCTTGGTTACATCAAAGACTACGAGGGAGCCACGCTGATGGAGTGCGAGCTCAATCCCAGAATACCATACACTGAACTCTCACACATCATAAAGAGACAGAAAGAGGTGAGAGTGCATCAGTTTCCCCCTTTTGCTGGAGGGGAATCGGATTGCGTTAGGAAATCGAATGGTTTAACATTGTGTATATGGTTGTGTTGTCATCCGCTGTAGATAATCAAGAAACTGATCGAAAGGAAACAGAATCAGATCAGGAAAGTGTATCCCGGTCTCACCTGCTTTAAAGAGGGTGTGCGGCAGATTCCTGTGGAGAGTATACCAGGCATCAGTAAGTGTGTGCTCGTCTCACAGCACTGGATATAATTCAACCACAAAATCCTTCCATTCACACACACTGTCTCCTTCCCTTTTTTCTTCTTTAGGAGAGACCGGTTGGAAACCTAGTGCCAAGGAGAAGAGGTCAGAGAAGAATTTATGCATATTTATTCAGAAGTCTAAGACCATCTGTGTGTCTGTATTAAATAATTTTACTGATTTTACTGCGATGATATGTTGTGTACACTACCGTTTGTGGTCAGTACGATTTTATTAAATGAATTCCTACTTTTATTCAGCAAGAATGCATTAATCAAAAGTGACAGTAAAGACATGTACAGGTCCTTCTCAAAAAATTAGCATATTGTGATAAAGTTCATTATTTTCCATAATGTAATGATAAAAATGTAACTTTCATATATTTTAGATTCATTGCACACAAACTGAAATATTTCAGGCCTTTTATTGTTTTAATACTGATGATTTTGGCATACAGCTCATGAAAACCCAAAATTTCTGTCTCAAAAAATTAGCATATCATGAAAAGGTTCTCTAAACGAGCTATTAACCTAATCATCTGAATCAACTAATTAACTCTAAACACCTGCAAAAGATTCCTGAGGCTTTTAAAAACTCCCAGCCTGGTCCATTACTCAAAACCGCAATCATGGGTAAGACTGCCGACCCGACCCTGTCCAGAAGGCCATCATTGACACCCTCAAGCGAGAGGGTAAGACACAGAAAGAAATTTCTGAACGAATAGGCTGTTCCCAGAGTGCTGTATCAAGACACCTCAGTGGGAAGTCTGTGGGAAGAAAAAAGTGTGGCAAAAAACGCTGCACAACGAGAAGAGGAGACCGGACCCTGAGGAAGATTGTGGAGAAGGACCGATTCCAGACCTTGGGGGACCTGCGGAAGCAGTGGACTGAGTCTGGAGTAGAAACATCCAGAGCCACCGTGCACAGGCGTGTGCAGGAAATGGGCTACAGGTGCCGCATTCCCCAGGTCAAGACACTTTTGGGCTGAAGAGAAGCAGCACTGGACTGTTGCTCAGTGGTCCAAAGTACTTTTTTCGGATGAAAGCAAATATTGCATGTCATTCGGAAATCAAGGTGGCAGAGTCTGGAGGAAGACTGGGGAGAAGGAAATGCCAAAATGCCTGAAGTCCAGTGTCAAGTAGCCACAGTCAGTGATGGTCTGGGGTGCCATGTCAGCTGCTGGTGTTGGTCCACTGTGTTTTATCAAGGGCAGGGTCAATGCAGCTAGCTATCAGGAGATTTTGGAGCACTTCATGCTTCCATCTGCTGAAAGGCTTTATGGAGATGAAGATTTGGTTTTTCAGCACGACCTGGCACCTGCTCACAGTGCCAAAACCACTGGTAAATGGTTTACTGACCATGGTATTATTGTGCTCAATTTGCCTGTTAACTCTCCTGACCTGAACCCCATAGAGAATCTGTGGGATATTGTGAAGAGAAAGTTGAGAGACGCAAGACCCAACACTCTGGATGAGCTTAAGGCCGCTATCGAAGCATCCTGGGCCTCCAGAACACCTCAGCAGTGCCACAGGCTGATCGCCTCCATGCCACGCCGCATTGAAGCAGTCATTTCTGCAAAAGGATTCCCGAGCAAGTATCGAGTGCATAACTGAACATAATTATTTGAAGGTTGACTTTTTTGTATTAAAAACACTTTTCTTTTATTGGTCGGATGAAATATGCTAATTTTTTGAGACAGGAATTTTGGGTTTTCATGAGCTGTATGCCAAAATCATCAGTATTAAAACAATAAAAGACCTGAAATATTTCAGTTGGTGTGCAATGAATCTAAAATATATGAAAGTTTAATTTTTATCATTACATTATGGAAAATAATGAACTTTATCACAATATGCAATTTTTTTTAGAAGGACCTGTATAATGTTACAAAATGTCTATTTCAAATAACTGCTGTTCTTTTGGAGAGAAAAAAAATATATTCATCAAAGAATCCTGAAATAATGTATACACAAAAATATTATGCATACTATTTTCAACAGTGATGATAAGAAGAAATGTTACATAAGGACCAAATCATCATATTAGACTTATGAAGACTTTTAAATTAGATTTATGAAGGATCATGTGATACTAAAGATTGGAGTAATGATGCTGAAAACTCAGGAATAAATTGCGTTTTAAAATATTTAAATACTATTTCACAATATCGCTGTGAAATGTACTGTATTTTTGTAAAAAATAAATAAGCGTTGGTGAGCATAAGAATTTTTTCAAAAACATTAATAAAGCCAACTTTTGAATGGTAGTGTACACAGGGATCTTTTGCAATATTTTTAATTGCAATGAAAACTGTAAATGGCATGATTTATTTAAGAGCATATTTTTGCGAAAATGTCTTAGCTGTTTTTCTGCATGCTTGTGACAAATTGTTCACTTCTTCATCACTTTGTGTATTATATATGAGATGAGCCAGTCTTGTTGCATTTCTTAGTAAAGTTACCAGCAAGTTAAAAAAAAGCTTTTGGCCGGTGGAAGGGTTACTGAGTGTTATTTTTGCACACTGCGTGTGTGCATCATTCTCTCTTATTTTATCTCTGCAGTAAAGAGCTGAAAGATCCGGATCTGCTTTACAACATGCTAAAGAATCTACTCGCACAGATTAAAGTAAGAGTCACAAAGTCACAACCGTGAACACACACATTCATCAAAACGCATTAACTACACAATATTCTGTATATTCTCAGCATCTCATTTGTGTGTTAACAGACGCATCCAGACTCTTGGCCTTTCATGGAGCCAGTGAAAAAATCCGAAGCTCCTGACTATTATGAGGTCATCCGCTTCCCCATTGGTGGGTACTGATGTGATCTGCATATACAGTAATGAGATTTCAACCATTCTGAAGAGCTGCTATTGAATTAGTCAAACTAGCTGGACAGCTAATATTTATCAGTAAAAATCTGTTGTGTTTTATCAACATCAAATTGCATCCAATTGAAAAACCTCTCTTCCTACTCAGACTTGAAAACCATGACAGAGCGTCTGAAGAACCGGTATTATGTGACTAAAAAGCTGTTTATCGCCGACCTGCAGCGAGTGATCACGAACTGCAGAGAGTACAACCCTCCAGACAGCGAGTACTGCAAGTGTGCCAACACACTGGAGAAGTTTTTCTACTTCAAACTGAAAGAGGCCGGGCTCATTGAAAAGTAACGGGCATGTAGCCTAGGACAAGGGGCCAGTTAGATAATATAGAGAGTGTGGTATATATATATATATATATATATATATATATATATATATATATATATATATATATATATATACCACTGAGCAAATGTGTATGTATATATATATATATATATATATATATATATATATATATATATATATATATATATATATATATATATATATATACATACACATTTGCTCAGTGGTATATATATATATATACACACACACACACGTTTAATTTGAATGAACGACATCTAAAACTGACAAAAGTTGCTGCTTTGTTACTTTTATCCCCCCTTGTACAGTATAGTTCTAAAACTCAAGGTTATGTTCATGTGTATGACTCTGCCATGCCAGTGCATTAAGGGAAAATGAAAACTGAAATCGTGTTCGATGTGGGCGTTAGCTTAGACAGAAATCACCATAAGCAGTTCTGTCCTTCTTTCCCATCCTCCGGCATAAAACGAATGATTCACACACACTGCAGGCTGTTGCTCTACATACACAAACATGCAGTTGCGTAACCTGCGAAACTCCTCTGACCCGAGATGCTGCAGCCAAAGACAGACAATATTTGGCCTCTAGTGATGTCACTGCGGTGCCACCATTCTCTGCCAAAGCTGTTTGAAACAGCCGGTCAGTCATATACATGATGTGCCTCTTCAGTATAAATCTGACAATATGAGGGAAATCTTTTTTCCTGTTTTTGTTTTGAGTCGAGTTCAGTCCGTGGCTTTTATTGGAAAAAAAAAGACGACTCGTTCCATGGCAGATCACTTCAAGCAACAATAGTGGTGTTTTGTTTGTCTCCTGGGAAATTATTGCTGTCCACTTTGCTTTGTCAGTGATGTCGTAAAGCATTTATCTTTTTTTGCAAACCTATATTTGTCTTCTTTGAAAGCTTTCAATGTGTCATGACCCCAGGCGTAAGCGTTCACCGTTTTTCAACCTGTTTTTTTACACCCATTTGGGACCATCAACAACTATTTCCATTTCGATTGTAACTGCGAAACACTCGTCTGCTACTACCTAAAATACTCAGAATGGACAACTGCACAAACCTCTATATATCCAAATGTGCTTTCTGTGATACCGCATGTTCTCTGCTAGTTTAACGCTCACACATGGGACAGGACAGCTGGTTTATTTTTTCAGTCTTGTAATGGGCATTTACTTGAATCATGACTTTGACGAACTGCTGCAACGTTGATGTATTATCAGGGTTCTTTATTTTTAGATTTACTGTGGGTCGCTGATGACCCCTTTCATGAAGAGGACAGACGGGTGTGATAGAATGCGGTTGGATATGGTTACATTTGGAGGATGCATGTAAATTGCTGCAGTTCTGTGTACTATAATTCTGGATTTTGTTTTTTTAAATAAACTTTTTTTTATCTAAGTTTTGCCTTGCTGAGAAGTGTTGCAGATTCAAGCTTTTTCAGTTCTGAATCACACATAGAGGTTATAGAATCACAATGGATTGCATAACGGAACAAAAAATTATAAATTAGTCTGAAGGTTGGAGTTTATATAGTGAGTTTTAATTATTAAAATTTTTGGAAGAAAAAAAAATATTCTAAAAGGACACTTAGTTGATCAAAAGGGAAAACATTTGTTACCCCAAAAAAATAGCTTTTTTCAAAATGTATAATTTTTTTGCAAAAATATTAAGCATCACAACTTTTCAACATTGAAATGTTTTTTGAGTATCAAATTGTATTCGAATGATTTCTGACGGATCATGTGATACTGAAGACTGGATTAATGATGCTGAAAAAGCTTTTGACATCACAGGAATAAATTAGAGGAATTAATCATCCTGAGTGTGCAAACTGTAATATTTTGCAATACATTTACTAGAGAATTTTGTATTAAGCTTAATCATTTTAATTTATTTTAATTGTCTTAGTTTAAATGTGTATAAAACATTATAAGTGTTTAAAGCTAAATTAAAGGGTTCAACGACTTCAATCTAGTTCTCATACCACACCCATTGTTATGTTATTATTTTCCTTTTTTCCATTGCACACACAATATTGTTTCAGTTTCTGTAATGTGTTTGTTAGGAAAATGACAAGACAGTTCCTTCAGTTTTCTTTTCCTAACATCACTGATTGCAAAATGGGGCCCCATCAAGGTCTCTCCGTTATTTTCTCAGTGCAGCAATGCCAGTGTTTCTCTTTACGTTTACTTTTACAAATCAAATTCTTTTTCAGATGTCCTTATAACTGCTGTGCCAAGAGACAAAGAAAAACAAAGCCAGGATAACTGAATACAAAAACACCCTCTTGCTTATTAATAAAGTTTCTTTGATTTCTTATACTAAAAGCCCACAGCCACCTGCTGTCATTGAATGTAGCCCTTCTGTTGTTGTACGTCATTCATCTCCTCCTCCTGGGCCCTTTCTCTGTTTTTGGTTTCGTTTTTCTGCTCAGCAGGTTTCTAAACTGACGCTTTAAAGAGCAGCGAAGGTTTGGTCTCCAAAGAAGCGCACCGATCTCTCGCCAGTACTACAGTAATGGCAGCAACGGTGAGTGGACCTATTGACATGTTCAGATATTTCTTTGATCTAAATTGTAGTCTTTCATACAAAAGCGTTAGCAGAGTAGTAACATGGAAAAGTGGTTAGGCTTATGATTAAACCACAGAGCACAAAACATTAGCAGTGTATAAACTGTATCTTACTGTAATACATTCATGTTCATACCTCATACTTTTAGCTGAATGTAACAGATAAGGTCTTACTTGGTTAACTAACTAACTTACTTACTAATGTAAGCCTAAAGCAAGTGACAATGCGTTTTAGTGTACCAATATGCAGGAACTGTCAGTCTATATAGAACCCCATTGAAGAGTGTACATGGACACTAACCATTTTGGATTAAAAGTAAATGGTTTCCACTGTGTTTGAATGTAGACGGAGCTTACTCTTAGATCATACCAGGAGGAAGTGGTGCAGACAGCTCTTAAGGGGGAGAACAGCATCATCTGGCTGCCCACTGGTGGAGGAAAAACCCGTGCTGCAGTTTATGTAGCTAAGAAACACCTGGAGACCACACCCAATGCCAAAGTGGCAGTGCTCGTCAACAAGGTGAAGCCACATTAGTGCTTAATCACACTGGGTCTGTGCATAATATTGTATGTATCTTTTTTTATTACGCATTGTTCTTTAGATTTGCACACTGAGTTTATATATTCATTGTTCTCAGGTGCACTTGGTAGACCAGCACTTTAACAATGAGTTCGGCCCTTATCTTGGGAAGCGATACAGGATAAAGCCCATCAGTGGGGACAGCGATGACAAGGACTTATTTGGGTGTCTGGTGAAGGACTCAGACCTGATCATCTGCACAGCTCAGATCTTGGAGAACGCCCTGACCAGCACAGAGGAGGAAAAGCATGTGGAGCTCACAGGTAACAGATGATTTTGTAAGACACACCACAACAGTATATTAGAGGCAGTTGTGGCCTAATGGTTAGAGAGTCGGACTTGTAACCTGAAGGTTGTGGATTCAAGTCTTATTATTGGCATTATTGGAAATGTTGGTTGGAGGGGAGTGAATGAACAGTGCACGTCAAGGCACCTAACCCCCAATTGCTCCCCGGGCGACGCTGCAAAAATGGGTGTGAGTGTGTTGCCTGTGTGTGTGCAATTGGATGGTTAAAACACAACAAAAATTCCAAGTATGGGATACCATAGCTCCATGTCACTTCACTTTAACACATGATTTATGTGCTGTTTCTAGCTTAGATCTACACCACGCCCATCATCCTTTACTTATCTTATCTTGGCTGTATCAAAAAAAAAAAATTGTAGTTTTCATTGTGACATTTTTTTTTTAATGATTAATTCAAAGATTTTTTAGTTGTGAACCAAGAATATAAATGTATCAATAATAAAAAAAAGTTTAAAAAAAATTAACAATAAACTGCTTAATGAATGGCATTTAGGATAATATTTGATCAAAATACAGTAAAACTAGCCTAGAAATCTAGACGCACCCTAGCGGCAGCAAATTTAATTTGCCCGCAAGTGTCGTCCAGGAACTCTCAATACACGTCTGAGCTGTATTCCTCACAATCTGGACGGGCCAATCACATCATGTATAGAGTCGGCGGGCGGGGTCTTAATGACGACGGCAGAGTTGCGTTTGCGTGCTTCTAGTAAACACAGAAACTGGCGAACGGCAGCGGTTTTTCGAATCAGCTTTGACTGCGACTCTGGAAGACTTGGAGTAAAGCTTTTCTCTGAGAAAAGAACAAAGAACGGCACTGAAGTCATTCTTAAAAAGGGAAGATGTGTTCAGAGTTTAGCCGACCGGATACGGCGAATGTTTAATCAGTCATTAAAATAAAAACCAAACTCTGGTCGGGACAATCTGTATAGAGTCGGTGGGCGGGGCTTAACATAATGACGGCCGAGTTGCGCTTGCGTGCTTTTAGTAAACACAGAAACTGGCAAATGACGGTCTTTCGAATCAGCTTTGACTGCGACTCTGGAAGACGGAGTTAAGCTTTTCTCTGAGAAAAGAACAAAGAACGGCACTGAAGTCATTCTTAAGAAGGGAAGATGTGTTCTGAGTTTAGCCGACCGGATACGGTGAATGTTTAATCTGTCAACTAGCTCCACTTCACCTTCTTCATTGCTCTGGTTGGTTGTAGCGCTATCCTATTGCGTGCAGAGGGAGTTTGAAAGACAACCGTTTCTATCCTATTGAAAAAATCCTATTCTGCTTAATATTTTTGTGGAAACTGATACATTTTTTTCTTTGATTAATAGAAAGTAAAAAAAAAAAACTGCCTCTATTTGAAATAGAAACCTTCTGCATAATAATGTAATGAGTATTTACTGACCCCAGATTTTTAATTGTAGTGTATATTTTTCTTGTTTTGTCTTTTTTTCTTCTTGTTTCTTACAAAAATCGTCTATTTTTTTTTTATTCAGACTTCACCCTGCTAATCATAGACGAATGTCACCACACGCAAAAAGAGAGTGTATATAACAAAATTATGAGCCGCTATGTGGAGAAGAAAGTAAGAAAAGAAGGGAATCTGCCCCAGGTTTTGGGCCTCACAGCATCACCTGGTACAGGAGGAAATAAGACACTGGATAAAGCTGTGGAACATGTCTTACAGGTGTGATACAGCTAAAACCATTATATCTTGTGACGATATTCAACATGGATATTTGTGTATTTGCACTGAAATGGCTTGAAAAGTTGTTTTTTCAGCAATACATTTTGACAACCATTGTTAAGTATATCAAGAAATTCAATACTAGCAAAATCATAGCAAATATTTTGTAAATATTTGACTATTTGAAGCAGCCCCAGTGCACATGAATACAAAAACCAACTGAATTTTTTAAACAATAGTACATTTTTATTAACGAACATTAACAAAGGTTAGTAAATGCTGTAAGAATGTGTTGCTCATTTTTGGTGTTATTTAATGCAATGACTAATATTAACAAATGAGACCTTATTGTAAAGTGTTTAAATTAATAAAATAATTCTTACTCTTTCGCTCTCGTTTTCAGATCTGTGCCAATCTGGATTCAGTAATTGTGTCCACCAAGAATTATACACCAGTGCTGGAGGAAGTCGTCCCTAAACCCATAAAGCAATATGACATTGTTGAAAAAAGAGCTCGGGTACCGTCCTCTGTTCGCTTTCAGGCTGCACTTCAGTCATAATACCGTTCTACTGCACAACAGCGTAAACATTCAATACCAAAATGTGTGTATGTTTGTTTGTGTGCAACAGGATCCATTTGGAGAGCACTTGAAGTTAATGATGTCAATGATTCATGAGTTCCTGCCGTCAACAGTGAGCCGTAGCCTGCGGGACATGGGCACTCAGGAATATGAAGCTGATGTGGTGGAACTAGAGAAGACAGGTTAGAGGTCATTGTTTCTACAACTTTGAGTTGTACATTCTCAATCCCCTGCAAAAAAAAAAAAGAAAAGAATAAAGATTTGATTTGATTTGTGTGTTTTTTTGGATCAGGTGTAAAGCAAGAGAACAGACTAATCGCTCAGTGTGCGCTTCATCTGCGGCAATACAACGATGCTCTTCTCATTAACGACACCGTGCGCATGGTGGACGCGTTTAATGTTCTAGACGAGTTTTACAAATCAAAGAACAACAAATTGCTGGATGGAACAGACTTCTTTCTCCAGGGACTTTTTGATGGTGTGGATTTTTACTATCCTGTTGATAATTGTGATGCTCTTAAAGGGTTAGTTCATCCAAAAATGCAAATTAGCCCATGATTTACTCACCCTAAAGTCATCCTAGGTGTATATGACATTCTTCTTTTAGACAAATAAAAGTGGTTATATTATAAAAATCCTGGCTAATCCAAGGTTTTTAATAGCAGGAATTGTTGCTCCATCAAAAAAACATGCTCCACACGTCTCTGGTGTTTAAAAAAATAATTCATATGAAAAAAGAAGAAAGTCATATACACCTAAGATGACTTGAGGGTGAGTAAATCATGGGCTAATTTGCATTTTTGGGTGAACTATCCCTTTAAAGGGACAGTTCATACAAAAACATAATTTACTCACCTTATTTTCCAAACCTGTTTGCCTGTTTTCCTTCTGTCAAATCCCAAACGATATTTTTCATACAATGAAAGCATTTAACTGGCGACTGGGTTTAAGTATGTTATGCTTTTTTGGATACATTTGGATACATTTATTTGTGTCTACCCATATCCACTATTTTTGCATTTTGATTACCGTTCTGTCATCTAACACTGACTTAAAGTTAATCTCTAAAAAAAAAAAAAACCTGATTATTTAATTTCTTGTTTCATTTTAAATTTTAGATAGAATAGGATCAAATTTTCATATATTTTATGGGTAATCTACCATAACATGGAAATTATTACTGGCCAGAATTTTAATTTTGGTGCAAAAAAAAAAAGCACCATAAATGTAGTCCGCCATATTCCAAGTATTACAAAGTCATACAGTAGCTTTGTGTGGGAAACAGGCTGAAATGAAAGTCCAATTCAAATTTTCTGATCATTTTTCTTCCTGATTAAATCTCAATCGATGAGTTTATGAGTGAACTGTCCCTTTATTTGTATTGTCTATGCTAACTCCAAAATTAGATGTAATTTGTGTTAAAATCTCAACTAATCGCTGTGTTGATGACAAAGCTGATTTGTCTGCTCTTACTCAGAGAACCGCGTGGAGCTAAGACACCTGGCATTGGATGCCAGCTTTGAAAACCCCAAACTGGCCCAGTTGCAATGCACACTGCTGGAAGAGTTTAGAAATAAAAAAAAGTCTCGCGGTATTATCTTCTCGAAGACGCGCAGGGGCACACATTGTCTGTATGACTGGGTGGAGTCTAACCCTGAGCTGCAGAAGGTCAATATCAGCGCTGGCATTCTCACTGGAACGGGTACTGGTGCAAACCACATGAACCAGGTAAGTTACAGCAAGAAAACATCTCAAATGTTTACCCTAGATGGTCTAAAACGTGTGTTGGTTGTATTTTCTCTTAGAGTGTACAGAAGACGACCATAAATAACTTCAGAAAGGGATTAATCAACCTCCTCATCTCCACAAGTGTAGCCGAGGAAGGACTTGATATACCGGAATGTAATTTAGTTGTACGCTATGGGCTGTTGACCAATGAAATCGCTCAGCAGCAGGCCAGTGGTCGGGCTCGAGCTGCTAACAGCGTCTACTCAGTGGTAGCTGAAGAAGGTGGACGTGAACTACGCAGAGAATACACCAATGAGTATCTACAAAGTCTGACCTCAAAAGCCATTGACAAAGTACAGATAATGAGTCCCAGAGAGTTCAGAATCAAGGTTTGCAATTTAAAGCTGACTTAACATGTCATATAGAATTTTTTTTTAAAGTATTTAAATTCCATTGCCTATAAAAACGTGTCTCTTTCTGCCTGTCAGATATCTGAGCTCCAACTATCAGCTGTTCTGATTCGGATCCAAGACGAGAGGAGAAAGAATGAGAGGATGCAGCGCTACAGTCCGGGTCAGGTTCAGCTCCAATGTAGAGGATGTTTCATTCGTGTCTGCAGTGGAGAAGATATAAGAAAGATAGAGAATTCACACCATGTCAATATCAACCCCGAGTTTGAGTGAGTTAATATCAGACCAAATAGACATAATAATTCTGAAAATGTGGAACAGTGATGATTATTTTAATGACATACTGTAAACAATCCTGCAAATTATGCTCACCAAAGCTGCATTATATTGTGAAATATACAATTTAGAGCAACTTTTCAAACATATTTGAATATATTTTAAAGTGTAATGTATTCCTGTGATATCAAAGCTGTATTTTCAGCATCATTACTCCAGTCTTCAATGTCACATGATCCTTCAGAAATCATTCTGATATGAGGATTTGATGCTCTAAAAAAGTATCAGTGTTGTGCTGCTTAATAATTTCGGGGTTTCTTTGATAAATAGAAGAATAGAAAGTTAAAAAAACATCTATTTGAAACATTATTAAAAAATGATTGGTTTCAGCATTGCTGAATAAAAGTATTATCGTCTTTTTTAAGGCAAAAGGACATTCTAAAATCAAATCAAAATATGCTCACAAAAATGGTTTGTTAGCTTATAGAAGAGAAAATGTCATTAGCTTAGGAAAAAAACAGTAAAGTCACTACCATGATTATATACAAATGTTTTTGTTCCTACCATGATTATATACAAATGTTTTTTGTTGTTGATTTTTTGTGGTCCATTTCATAGGAGGCATTATAAAACTGGGGGGCAGTTGTTTCTGGATAGAACCTTTGAAGATTGGGAGCCTGGACGGGTTATCAGTTGCAGTAACTGTGACAAGGTTAAAAAATTGATGACATTTTATTATCAGTGTATCCAACTTAACAGGAAGGAAGAAGTCCTTAAGAATACTGACCTACTTTTCTTTATCTATCTCTCTCTCTCAGGACTGGGGAATGGAGATTAAATTCAAGAGGGCGGCAACACTCCCCTGTTTGAAAATAAAGAGCTTCTCCTTGAATACTCCTGAAGGGAAATCCACTCACAAGCAGTGGAAGGATGTTCCGTTCCAGGTGGCAGAGTTTGACTTTACTGACTACATGAGCAGCCGTTTCCCTGACCTAGACTTAGACGACTGACCAACTAAACCCTGTAGAAGTCACTGTGCCAGATTTCCTCTGTCTACAGTGAGTATTTTTATACCACTGGCTTTCCACTTGTTGTAGACCATTAATTACTGTTCAATAGCATCATTTAAATATGAAATGATCCATCCTGGTTTCATGGTTGATTGTGATAGTCAAAATTTAGTTGGGAACCTCTGTTTGTAAACTTTAAACTTTCGTACTTCCAATTGTAGTATTTAGTCAGTAGTTTCTGTCATTTATGACTTTTGTTTTGCTTTTGTATGAAAAAAATGTGTCTTTTTTTCACTGTTTCATGCACTCAGGGATCAGGGCTTTGCTGCTCTCTTATTATTAGTTATTGTTGACATTACCGTGCAATATGTCTATATAATGCACTCTAAGCTCTTAATGGCCCTCGTTGCACACTAGTCTGCTCAGACCGTTGCTTTCAGATTGCTCAAACATTTACATGTATTAATTTAACAGATGCTTTTATCCTAAGTGACAAATGAGGATAAATATAATCATGAGATGTATAATGTATAAGATAAGATGTTTTGACCTTTTTAAATTTCTACATGACATTAACACACAAGACTTTGTTTATTTAATATGTAATAGGCCTATAAACGGTTTTAAAATAAATAAAACAGTTATGCTCTGTTTGTGATGAGCTATGTTTGTTTTCGTATTTATGATTGGTGCACAAGTGGATGTGGAAAGACTAGAGCCATAGATTTGCATTAAGGAGACAACAAAGTATCACGTCTGATTTGTTTATAAAGCCCTTTCCATTAGAGTAGACCAAAGGGTTGTACAAAACATTCTACCAATAATAATAAACAGAACATAAAGACAATTTCAACAATTAATAGCCATAGAGAACAAATGTTTTCAATCGAGGTGGATGGGTGCTCCACAGTCTTGGGCCAGCAACAGAAAATGCCCGATCCCTTTTAGTTTTCAGGCGAGTTTTAGGAATTGAGTGATATTTGAGGTCTAAAAGAATAACAAATAAAAATAAAACGTTAAAGATAAGATTTTCTATATTTCATAATTTGGAGTTTCTCAAAATAATTTTGTGTCAGCCACTAGATGGCGCCATCCAGTTTTGTTTTCTTTCCATGTTAATTGTTGCGAGTTTCCCTTAGTTAATTAGTAATTTAATTATATGCACTCGGGATTTGCCTTACCTAAACACTTTTGGCTTTGTTCTATGCTTTGTCAAGAGTCAATAGTTACAGTTCACCTTCCTCATCTGCACATAAACCATCAACGTTATGTAGAAGGTATTTTATATTTATCATATTAGGGAAGAACAAAATACTAGACTTGGTTACGGTATTTTTCTAACAAAATTATTTGGCAAAACAGCTACAGGTGTTATTTTTTACTAGGCAATTTTACAAAATGCACAATATCTACAACATAATCAGTTGTTAAGATTTCAGTGGTTTAATCTTGTTTTTGCATTCATAATTTCTTTGGATTCTTTCCTGGCCAAAATTGTCTGCACAGTTTGGTTTGTTTTATTGTGTTATCACAAATAAAATAATCAACTTCAAGTTCATAATATTCTTCAAAAATCTTTAACAGATATTTGAATAGTGGAAATGTCTGTTTTCATAGTCCGGCCATCACTGTGTTTTTTGTTTTTGTTTTTTATGTTGAATGAACTTCCAGTTCATTTATTTCATTCATTAATTTAATAGAGACATCAGTAGCTGTATCTGGCCTTCATTCATAGTACTTAGTAAAAAGATGCCATTAAAACAGGTATTTCAAATATACATTATATATACATATGTTCTTGTGGTGACGTTTTATTCAGTGTAATCAAAGCAAAAGAGAGCCAGAGCCAGAGGCCTGGGGTTGACATAAAGGGTAGTGTAGTGACAGTGTGGTTTTGCATGGATCAGTGCTTCAGCAAAGCCCACAGCGCACATTTAAACACACACGTACACAAAATGCCTGCAGAATAAATCACACGCATCCACATACACATGCTGCTCATTTACACAGACTTTAGCAAGGACATTCAAAGTCAAAGCTAAATTTCTGTCACAGACAGCAAGAGCTCTATCACATATGTTGCGTACCCTCACTCCATTTTCTGCAAACACTCACTTCCTTTACATACAGTTGATTTTCTTATCATGTCCATTATGTCCTTTTTGTGTGTACACCACCTGAGTATGATTTTAACTTCAGCAGTCAGATAATCGGTCAGTTGTGAAAGAATGTTTTGATGAACATGAAAGTGAAGTTGAACATCTCCAATGGCCTGCACAGTCACCAGATATTATTGAGCCACTTTGGGGCATTTTGGAGGAGTAAGTCAGAAAAATTTTTGCTCTACCAGCATCACATAGTGATCTGACCACTGTTCTGGAAGAGGAATAGATTAAAATCCCTCTGGCCACTGTGGAGGACTTGTATCTGTCATTCCAAAGACCAATTGACATTGGTATTGGCCGCAAAATGAGTCCCTACACACCACACTAATAAATGACTGTGGTCTAAAACCAGGTGTTTCAGATTCATAGTCTAACCCCTGTGCCTAACCACTTAAAGGGATAATTCACACAAAAACGAACATTCTGTCATCATTTTGTTTCAAAGCTCTATAAGTGTCTTTTTTTCTGCTGAACAACAAAAGAAGATATATAAAAAATAAAAAAAATGTAGCCAAGCAGCTACAGCAACCATTGACTAGTATTTTTTCCTACTATGGTAGTCAGTGGCTGTTCTATCTGTTTGGTTGTAATTTCCCCCCCAAATATCTTCTTTTGTGTTCAGCAGAAGAAAGAAACCCATACAGGTTAGAAACAAAATGATGACAGAATGTTCGTTTTTGGATGACCTATCACCAACAAACGAAAGTATTGCGTATCGCTGAGAGTATTATAAGTCGAGTCGATTCTGATTGGCTGTCAATGTTTTAATCGTTTATCATCTGAATAATCGTTCTAAAAAGAGATTCCAGCTGTATGGTACCTCTGTGTCGTTATCGTTATAGCTGCGGTGTGGACTTTTTTGAACCCATTCGTACAGAATTAGAATTTTTTTTATTTTATTTTTAAAGGATATTATTATGTGAATAAAAGAGGTGATATAACTAGCTCTGTGTACAGATTGCTGTCGGGGGCAACAATATGCAGTTTAGTGTCAATGGGCAACAGCATTTGACTACTGAATTCCGCGACCAGTCAGAACCAATCAGTTTGCAGGGAGCCGACTTGGATGGTTTACTGCAGATGATGTTTTCAGCAAATGTGTAAAGAGATCATACAGCTTTAACCAGAGATTTCAGGGGGGTTAAATTAAAAGACCCTAAAAGAGTCTAGCACCAGCTATGGGTCAAAAATAGAGACAACACTACAGCATGCACGCATGGCGCAGATGTTGTTGGTGTGTGTGCGACTGAGCGCTCTACACACGTTATCAGACAGGATTAATCATGCCAGCAGGGTTCATAGGTGTGTTTGGGTCTGTTTGCGTAAGTCTCTAGCTCCATCCACATCCCCCCCCACCCCCACCCCCGTGTGTGTGTGTGTGTGTGTGTGTGTGTGTGTGTGTGTGTGTGTGTGTGTGTGTGTGTGTGTGTGTGTGTGTGTGTGTGTGTGTGTGTAGACCCAGGTGCAAAAGAGATGGCAAAGGAATGGAGATTAATAAATAGACCCGCCAAGAAGACACAACCAAATATTTCTCCTGCTGTCATTTAAAATGACTCAGCACGCATATAGAGACTGAGAGACATTCCTCTTAGTCCAACAAAGAGTCTGTAATCAAAACCAAATCTTATAAAAGCTCCAACCCAATGGTTATGGTCAGTGTTACATGTAAATACAGACTTGTCTCATAAAGCAAATCTATATTTCCAAAATTCCTTTCCTCGTTCTGTCGTAGCTAAGCATGGTTTTTAATTACTGATGCTCGCATGCAAACGTGAACCTATTCAGAGACATATGCTTTGCTTTTTGTGTCCAGCTTATAAACCCATTTCTTTCAGTCCATATATAACCATCTGACCACACTAACACACTGAGACTGTAAATAGTTTGGTATGTAAAAATAACGTGATTGTAGTGGAGTGATTAAAGGAATACTTCACCCAAAATGAAAATTATGTCACTTACTGACCCTCAAGTTGCTCCAAACCCATATTCTGCCTTTATTTGAGCACAAAAGAAACAATTTAAAGAATGTTAATGAGTCTTTTCCTGACCATGATCTTTAAAGAGCCCAAAAGAACAGCATAAAAGTGGCTCATGAGACCAGATTCCAAGTCTTTTGACGATATTTAAATCATCATTCACTAATATTTTTTTCTTCCAATGAGCTGTTAACTTAAGAACCGCTGTAACCAAATCATTACTCTTAAAGTAAATGTTAACTGGCATCCATGTTTCCATGAGCAACCTTTAAATATAGAACCTTTTGAAGAACGATGATGATAGAATGCACAAAATGTTCTTTATAGTGGAAAAAGGTTCTTCAGACTGAGGGGAGGGGGAAGAAGTATTTAAAGACCTGGCAATTGCAGAAACCAATAGTCTTACAAGTCGAAACCTTTATTTTAAAGGGGGGGTGAAATGCTGTTTCATGCATACTGATATTTTTACACTGTTAAAGACTTGGATTCCCATCCAAAACATAGACAAAGTTTCAAAAGTTAAGGTGGACGTTTGATGGGAGTATTTCTTTGTCAAAAATACTACTTCCGGTTAGTCATAAGTTTCGGCAAGTTTTTTTCGATCATGGGTCCACTTGACGTTTAAAGGTCGGAATTTCCTTGTATGGGCCTTACGGACAATTCTACCGGAAGAGCGTGAGAGAGAGAGGGAGAGTGCGAAAGCAACAGGCTACGCCCATCAAAGCGCTGGCTCGTAGGCTGCGCTGCACAGGTGATGTGACTTCAAGAAATTAACAATGTCACCAAAAAAGTGCGTTTTTGGTTGCCAGACCAAGACAGTCCTGCACAGATTGCCAAAAAACCCCGCGTTAAGGCAACATGGATGGAATTTGCTTTTCCGGATCAGCAACTGAGTTGCGCAAAGGTTTATGTCTGTTCACTGCATTTCGGTGCCGACTGTTTCATAAACAAGGCCCAGCTCGACGCCGGATTTTCCGATCGCCTAATGCTGAAGGATGGAGCAGTCCCAACGATAAAGGTTCCAACGTTAGAACCGCAGGCGGTGAGTAAGACTGCTTCAAATGTCTGTGTTTTTGCCTATGCTCATCAAGTAGCCCAAACATGATCACGTATAGTTAATTGATCAATGGAGCATGCGATGTGTAGTGCGTGTACATTTGTGTAGCTGGCCACTATATGTGTAACTTTATGTTTGTGTATTGTAAAAGCACTCCAAACAACAATACACAAAGAGTGGGGAAATATGTTGAACTAAATAAGCACGCTTCTTCATTCAAATGCGCTACTATTCCGTGTCTTTCTATGTAAACACTAGCCTGTCGTGCAAAACCAGTCCGCTTACTACAATTGTCTAACGTTACACAAACCACGCGTAAACACACACACACACACACGTGCACAACTGCACTTCCCACATGTACACCTTCAAAGACAAAAAAATACGACGATATAATTCAAGTATAAATATGTAAATAACACAAGCCGCTAAGCATATTATATAGTTAGTGTATAACTTGTACCACATAGAGACGTCCTGCTCTAGTCGTTTTTGCTGCTGCTCCTGTTCAACTGCAGCCTCTGGGTCTGATTCCGGATCATAGATGTATGGCTGTATCTGATTAAAAGCATATTTTTATTTTGAATAAAGTTTTTTTCCCGCTGTTAGGGATGACACAGCTTTATGACGCACTCAACACAATAACAGCGGCGCACACTCGTCATTATTTAGCTCCGCTTACACGATACGCCCCCACCCGCTCGGCTTTTTTCGGAAAGACTCGGAACAGCGCATCTTTCTTATATAATTATCAAAAAAATAAAGACTTTTCGGAGATATGCAGGATGCAATGCTACTCTATAGGTACTCAAGATTGACATGACACTGACTGAAACTGAGTGTTTCACCCCCCCCCCCCCCCCCCCCTTTAAGTTAGTTCAACTTGAGAACCAGCTCAACTGGTTTATTGAAAAGACTCCAAAGAATTATTCATTGTTTGGATTGAAAATAATTAATAATGTTTTATTTATATAGATCACCTTTTCAAAACTCAATGTTGCTTTACAGAGGCAAAAAATAAATGTAAATGTGAATAAATGTGAACATATTGATATCAATGACCTAAATTTTAGCCTGTTCCTCAAACAAAGTCATAATATGACTTCTGAGACCTGGATGAGTAAATAATTAAATCATTTTTTATTAATTTGTTTGCGCTGACTATTCCTTCAAGAAGACCACAAACAAAAAACGTTCTTCAACATAGATTCAACATTCTCTGTCATTATCGGCAGTCACACCCATTTTTCCTTAAGTCTTTCTTTCTCTCCTGCTGTCTTTGTCTCTTCCTCCCCTATTCATCCTTTTGTCCATCTCTCAGCCTTGTATGAAAAACACCCTGTCAATCTTGTTTTCTTTTTCTCCCTATTCTATAGTTAATAGGCTCCTATTTTCTCTGCTAAGAAGCTGTGTATTAATGATCATGTGGACTGGGTTGTTTTTGCGTGTGCGTGTGTGTGTGTGTGTGTGTGTGTGTGTGTGTGTGTGTGTGTGTGTGTGTGTGTGTGTGTGTGTTACAATGCTGAACGAGACTGAAAAAGAGAGAGAGAACAGTGTGCATAGACTGTGTATTCGTGTGTGCAAAAGAGAGACTGAATGGATGTGTTGACTCACTTCAGATAGCCAGTAACAGCCAGTAAAAGACAAGGAAATTGGCCCAAATGGGGTATGGGTAATTTCACATCTGCTGTGTTCAATCAACCCCTATCTGGCTTTTGTGCAGGCCAGCTCTCGAAAAACAGGCAGGTGTGTGTTAGCATTTGTGTGTGTGTGTGTGTGTGTGTGTGTGTGTGTGTGTGTGTGTGTGTGTGTGTGTGTGTGTGTGTGTGTGTGTGTGTGTGTGTGTGTGTGTGTGTGTGTGTGTGTGTGTGTGTGTGTGTGTGTGTTAGTGTGAAAGTGAGATTGCTAAGCACAAGACAATGTGTAATATTGGAAAACAAAGCACTCAGTGCTTTAGTTTGTTTGTACAACACATGCAAACCTAACTACACAAACACATTCAAACAGAACGTAACATTCTTCGTAACTCAAAAATTATGGACAAGAGTTGATAAACTCTAAGAGTTGATAAGTTGATAAAGCGTAAAGTGAATATTAAGTATTAACATTATACCATTATTTAACTATAACATTATAGATTTTGTGACTTCTGCTGTAAAATAAGCTTTTATTTATTTAAAGGTGCCCTAGAATGATTTGTAACAATATGTTAAATTGTTCTCTGATATCTACATAGAGGGTATATGGCTTATTTAAGGGAAAAAAATTGTCCAGATACAGTTTTACAGGTCCATTTACACAACCCTATAAATTGTCCCCAGGATGTAATGCTCTGTTTTTGCCTTATTTGGAGGAGTCATGAACATTGATGTAGAGCTCTGCTCTGATTGGCTTATTTCAGCAGCTCACAGCAGTTCAGTGAAGGCTCGTGAGTCCTGACAGAACACAGACTGTCATTTAAGACACTTTAAGAGTGGTTAGAGGTGAGGCATCGATTGACTGATAAACAACTACTCTGTAAGTGTTTGTAACTTTTCTCATTTGATTGTTTGTTCATTTGTTGTTGGATAAGTGTGTCTGTGTAATGCAATGGTGTGTATTATTAGTTTTGGTGTATTCTCGTGGTTTGTGTGTGGGGGAGTTAGCATTTGTTTGGTCATTGCCACGTTTGTGAGTGAACGCGCTAATTGGGGGCGTGGCCAGCGAGGTAGCATAGGCTAGAAGTGAAGCATCGATTGACTACTAAACAGCTACTCTGTAAGTGTTTGTAACTTTTCTCATTTGATTGTTTGTTCATTTGTTGTTGGATAAGTGTGTCTGTGTAGTGCAGTGGTGTGTATTATTAGTTTTGGTGTATTCTCGCGGTGTGTGTGTGTGGGGGGGAGTTAGCATTTGTTTGGTCATTGCCCTATGGTCATTGCCACGTTTGTGAGTGAACGCGCTAGTTGGGGGCGTGGCCAGCTGAGTATAAATGGCGTGATAGTCCGCGGCAGCGTGAAGCCCTTGTGTATCATTTTCCTTTTCATTATTTGTGTTCGGTTTTTCTCATTTCTATCTGGCCTTTTCTTTGATCTGTATTCACTAGTGATGGCGAAGTGAAGCTTTCTGAACCAGTGAAGCTTTCTGCAATCTGCACAGTTGTATCAGAAAAAGGTTCATTACTCTAAAAAGGCAGAGCTCAACGAGGATCTCTGCTGGTGAAAGTGAGGGAAAGCGCTGTGTCGCAAAATGTTTATCTAGAAGCAAAAAGTGAATTAATGGCTTGATTAATAAATTAATGAATTAATCAATATATTATATACAACATTATATGACACAATCTGTTCCATTGCATACTCCTAGTAACTTAAACCAATAAAGATATGATTTTGTATTGTGAATGTGAACATTTTTCCTGTTTGTAAACAAATAAAACTCAAGAATAAAGGAAGTATGCTAAATAAATGCATGCACACAAGGAAAAACACAGCCACACTTTCACATGATTATAGAAGGATAGGCCTATACTTGTCTCTAATGTATGAAGTCATAGGCTAGTGCGGATTAAATAAATAAATAAATGCGGCAGAACAAAAGCCAAATAAATGATCAACCTCATTGGGCGAAATCAAATGAAAGTGTTCCCACATTTCAGAAAGCCCTCTCTTTGCAGCAGGTTCCATAACAAACTCGCGCAATACAAAAAACCTGCTAAATGCAACGCAATACAACTCAACAACCCACAAGGGCACGCCCTGTGTCGTGCATTTTTAAACCTTTCTGAATCAGTCACGTGGGTGTTTGTGAAACGAAGCTTCGGTCGTCATTGGTCACGTGGTTTTGATAGAACGAATCAAGCATCGATACAAAGCTTCACAGAAAATAGCTTTTATTTTTTTATGACACACGCTTCGGAGCTTTGGTGTCACTGTTAACATCACTAGTATTCACCATGTGCTTTCAAATCTCAACTATTACTACTAGCACTCGTAAATCACGCTCTGTACGCGCGAGACGCCGCAATCCTAATCATTTGCGCAGTCTACAGAAATCCTCTGTTACTTTACTCTCTATTCCAATTGGTCTCTGGAATTGCCGGTCGGCTGTAAACAAAGCAGACTTTATTTCATCTATTGGGACTCATTCTCAGCTCAGCCTCATGGCCCTAACTGAGACTTGGATCAAACCAGAGGACACTGCCACTCCTGCAGCCCTCTCAACCAATTTAACTTTTTCACACACCCCTCGGCCAATTGGGAGGGGTGGGGGTACTGGTTTGCTTATCTCAAATGATTGGAAATTTGATCCCTTACCATCTCCATCGGCCAGTTCTTTTGAATCACACTCAATCACTATTACTCACCCTGTTGAAATCTATGTGGTAGTGGTCTATCGTCCTCCAGGTCACCTCGGTGTTGGATGTGTTACTTTCTAGCTTCCCTGAGGATGGCACTCCTCTGATTCTGCTTGGTGACTTCAACATCCATCTGGATAAGCACTTAGCCACTGACTTCAGCACTCTACTGACTTCATTTGACCTTAAGTTAGTATCTACTACGGCTACTCACACATCAGGTAACCAATTAGACCTCGTCTACACACGCAACTGCTCCATGGACAATACTTTAGTTACTCCATTACACACCTCAGACCACTTTTTCATCACTCTTAACCTCATACTGACTCCTGATGCAACACGCACTCCTACACAGATTACCTTTCGGCGTAATCTACGCTCACTCTCTCCCTCTCTCCTATCCACTATGGTTTCATCTTCACTCCCTCCACCTGCTCAGTTCTCAGCACTGGACACTAACATTGCTACTGACACTCTTTGCTCCACTATAACATCCTCCTTAGACAGTTTTTGCCCCCTTTCATCCAGACCAGCCCGTCCCACCCCATCTGCCCTCCGGCTGTCTAATGTTCTCCGTGAACATTGCTCTGGACTCAGGGCGGCAGAGAGGAAATGGCAGAAATCTAAAAACTATACTGACCATACCTTGTATCAGTCTCTTCTCTCTTCTTTCTCAACAAATGTCTACACGGCTAAATCAACATACTACCACAACAAAATCAACAAATGCTCTGACTCTCGCAAACTCTTTAAAACGTTCTCCTCTCTTCTTTGTCCTCCTCCTCCCCCTCCTTCATCAACTCTTACAGCTGATGATTTTGCATCATTTTTCCACAAACAAAACATCTCTCATCAGCAACCAGTTCTCCTTGCTCTCGGTAACTGAGGCACTGAGACTGGCAAAAGCAGCTTCCAAATCCTCAGTGCTCATCCTGCTGGATCTGTCTGCTGCTTTTGACACAGTTAACCACCAGATCTTCCTGTCAACACTTAAGAAGATGGGGATCTCAGGAACTGCTCTCCAGTGGTTCAGGTCTTACCTCTGTGGTAGGTCCTACAGGGTGTCATGGAGAGGTGAAGTGTCTAAGTCACATCATCTAGTTACTGGGGTTCCCCAGGGCTCAGTGCTTAGACCACTTCTCTTCTCCATCTACGTCATCATTAGGCTCTGTCATTCAGAAACACGGCTTCTCCTATCACTGCTATGCTGATGACACTCAACTCTACTTCTCATTTCAACCAGATGATCCTACAGTCAGTGTTCGTATCGCTGCCTGTCTGACAGACATTTCTGACTGGATGAAGGAGCATCACCTTCAACTCAATCTTGCAAAGACAGAATTACTTGTTTTCTCAACCAACCCAGCACTTCATCAAAATTTCTCCATTCAGCTTGGTTCATCAACCATAACTTCATCCAGGACAGCCAGGAACCTTGGAGTTGTGATTGATTGACCAGTTAAACTTCACTGACCAGATTACTGCAACAGCCCGGTCCTGCAGATTTGCTTTATACAACATTAGAAAGATTAGACTCTTCCTATCAGAACAGGCTGCACAACTCCTGGTTCAAGCTCTTGTTCTCTCCAGACTGGATTATTGTAATGCTCTTCTGGCTGGCCTTCCATCATGCTCTATCAAACCCTTGCAGCTGACCCAGAATGCAGCGGCGAGAATGGTCTTTAATGAGCGCATGTCACGCCTCTCTTCATCAGACTGTACTGGTTGCCAATGGCTGCTCGCATCAAATTCAAGGCACTAGTTCTCGCCTACAAAACAACCACTGGCTCTGCACCAATATACCTATACTCACTTGTTCAGACTTACACACCCTCCAGAAGCTTGCGTTCTGCGAGTGAGCGACGCCTCGTGGTTCCATCCCAAAGAGGCATGAAATCGCTCTCACGGACATTTTCCTGGACCGTTCCCACCTGCTGGAATGACCTGCCGATCTCAATTCGTGCTGCCGAGTCTGTAGCCATTTTTAAAAAACATCTTAAGTCACATCTTTTCCAATTGCACCTGACCAATAAAGAATAGCACTTAACTATCCATTAGATTTTGTGTACTGTGTTTAATTAATTGAGACTTCTTACAGCTCTTACAGATTGTTGGCCTTGTTTGTTTCGTTGCTTCTATTGCTCTCCCCTTTTTTGTAAGTCGCTTTGGATAAAAGCGTCTGCTAAATGATTAAATGTAAATGTTAAGCAGAACATCTCAAATGGAGATTGATAATATGCAGCCTACTTGTTTATTTGTGTTTTTAGAACATCTGTGCACGAGAGAGCTCGCGTGTTTGCGGTTGCCAGATTTCAGTAATTTAAATCCACCAAACAGAACTTTTCTCTGAAAAAAAAAGTATACTGTATATGTCCAATCGGGCAACCATATGCACACGAGCTCTCTCTCGTGCGCGGACGATCTGAAAACACCAATAAACAAGTAAGCTGCATTTTATCAATCTCCATTTGAGATGATCTGCTTAAAGTGTCATTCAGCCTACATTTTAGACTTGTCTTTTTTTGTCAACGATATTGCATATTTATATAACATTAGTCACAATGTAGGCTAAGGTTACGCAGTGACTGGGATGTACTCTTAATAAAAGCATGCAAAAACATCATAGGCCTACTTCATTTCTCAAACATATAAATATTAACTTAAATTTTTACAAAATGAATAGTTTTGTCAAATTACTGTCGTTTTAACTTATATGGTGGAAAAGGTGACATTTGCTAGAAGGATCGAGTGAACGATCTGAGCAAAGTATCTACGGTCGTATTTTGTAATACAAAATAATATTACCCTTTGTCATTAGACACACTATTTAGTTTTGTATGGTACTTGGTGTTTCCTTTTGTTACTGTACTAGCATCTTGCGTTATCTAGACAATGCAGTCTCTCTAAGAAAATTTCAATTTAATAAGAAATTGTTTAAACCGTCAATAAGTGGATAAAATCACTACTTACTGCTTGCAGGAATATAGTTGCCCCTTTCTTCAGTTTAAGATGCTGAGCGAAGCTTGCTTGAAATGGGCCGAACAAACAAACAATTTTGAAATAAATTGTTGTGGTATCTGATTATAATAAACCTCAACCATTACTGTTGACATATTAAAACAGTCTCCTGCACAGCCTGAACATGACGTGTGTCATGAGAGACGTTTTTGCTATCCTTAAAGGGTTAGTTCACCCAAAAATGAAATTTCTTTCATTAATGACTCACCCTCATGTCGTTCCACACCCGTAAGACCTCTGTTCATCTTCGGAACACAGTTTAAGATATTTTATATTTAGTCTGAGGCCTTTCTGTCCTTTGAATGTAAGTGTATGCCCACTTGCTGTCCACGTCCAGAAGGTAATGAAAACATCATCAAAGTAGTCCATATTTGACATCAGTTGGTAAGTTAAACTCTTTTGAAGCGTCGACAATACATTTTGGTCCAAAAAAAACAAAAAATTGACTTTATTCACCATTGTCTTCTCTTCCGTGTTCCTCAAATAAAGAAGCAAACGGTCATGATTCAAGATTCGGATCATGTGTCAAACTGGCAAACTGCTGAAATCACGTGACATTGGCGATATGAATCACGAATCAATCTGCTGATTCGCGACCGTTTGATTCTTTATTTGAGGTTTGAAGAAAAACCCAGAAGAGAAGACAATGCTGAATAAAGTCAAAGTTTTTGTTATTTTTGGACCAAAATGTATTGTCGACGCTTCAAAAGAGTCTAACTAACCAATTGATGTCACATATGGACTACTCTGATAATGTTTTTATTACCTTCTGGATGTGGACAGCAAGTGGGCATACACTTACATTCAAAGGACAAAAAGGCCTCGGACTAAATCTAAAATATCTTAAACTGTGTTCCGAGGATGAACGGAGGTCTTACGGGTGTGGAACGACATGAGGGTGAGTCATTAATGAAAGAAATTAAATTTTTGGGTGAACTAACCCTTTAAGTGTCTTGTTTACCTGATGACTCGGCTCCATCAGTTCCGCCTGACAATGAACATGTTTGGACAGATGCAAATGCTGGGGGCGTGCATAGTATGTGAGACTCACAGTATGTGATGTCCATGTACTGAACTCTTATTATTTCACTATGGCAAGGTTAATTCATTTTTTCATGCTAGGTCGCTTTTAAAAGGCAGAGCAAGTTTTTTTTTTTTTTTTTTGATGAACAATTGCAATGATAATCCAATTTTGCCTTTAACTTAACAAGTTAAATTAATTGTCCATAATGAGAACAAATTACCCAAAAAAATAATTTATTCAAATATACTGCAATAAATTCTTCAAAAGTAACAGTAAAGACATATATAATAAAAAAATGTATTTCAAATATATGGCATTCCATTTTTGAAAAAAAGGGTTGACTGCATACAATACATTTATAACCGTTTCATTTGAGTTGCCCTCCCTACATTCTGGTGAGTTTTATGCTTTAAGTCAGTCAATGTTCTACTATGAATTTTTTAGATATCCAGGTAAACAAATTTCAAAAATCTATTAGGAAAAAAAATAGAACATTTAATAATAATAATAATGATAATATTTATTAATAATAATAATAACAATAGTAAGAGTATTTAAAAACATTTAGATGCATTTCTTTATGCAGGTTTCACATTGTGTTTTCTAGAAAGATGGTGAGAACTCATTATAAAAATTCTACAAAATGTATATGTTTACTTGGATATCTGTAAAATATACAGCAGAACTTTGAACATTTAAGTAGACAACACTCAAAACATTAGAAATAAAAGTAGGCTGACAAATGTGCTTAAGTACCGAGTAATATTAATTACTATATTAGGGTAAGTTTAGTTTGGTGTTAGTTACTTGTATAGTAAGTACTAGTAATGTACTTGTACTAAGTACAAGTAAACCACTTCACTTTAGAATAAAGGGTTACCTACAAATTTAGTGTGCGTAGCAGTCAACACTATTTTTGGCACAAATTAAATTAATAAAGTTTTGAAAACAGCCTTTCATAAATGGCAGAACAAGATGACATAAAACATACACATTAGTATAATTTAACAAGGCAATATACACATGAACAAATGTATAGTACAAAAAGGTTGGCTTCTTTTTGGCACAAATGGAACCCCATATAAATAAATGCTATCCTTTTCAACTTTCCATTAGTCAAAGAATAGTAGACAACTCAACTGTTTTCAACATTGATGATAATAAATGAGCAGCAAATCCTCATATTAGAATGATTTCTGAAGGATCATGTGACACTGAAAAAAAAAATCACTTACAAATTATACAGTTAATTGTACAGCTATTTTAAATTGCTACCTTTGTAGCACAAAAAAGTAGAACAGTAAGATGCAATCATAATAAAATATCTGAAACCAAGCACAAACTATCCATGTCACAAAATTAGAGCTTTCTTTTTCTGAGATACAGTATGAATATAGTGTACAACATTGCCTCTTTAATCTCAGGGCTGTCATTCATTTCTTTGTTCTGACATGATTACTAGCCACAGTTCCTATACATTCCTATACCACACACCAGTGGTATATACCAGTGATTTTTGACCTTGTGGGGACATTTTTGGTCCCCATGAGGGAACAAACTTTAACATTTCTGCATTTTTAAGATTTCTGTGTTTAGGGCGGGGGTATGGTTTGGGTTATGGGATGGAATATACAGATTGAACAGGATAAAAAACATTGCGCCTATTGAATGTTCCCATTAAAACATAAAAACCGTGTGTGTGTGCGTGCACGCATTTGTGTGTCTGCTGGGACTCGTGTGTAAGGTGGGTGTTAGAAAAGTGGGTTTGCTCTGGCGGGAAATGGCTATTTATGTAGCTGCAAATGGAGTGACACACACACACACATGCTTTTTCTCTGTTTCACACACACACAGACAAGTAACACACACTGCCCTGAAGGCATAGGTAACCTTCACTAGCCGATGTAAGCCATTGAAAGGACAGGAAAGTAGTGAGAAACGAGTGGGGAAAGAAGGTGTGTTGTATGGAGTCATGGGAAAGAGGTAGATGAGAAGATGGATGGATAGAAAAAATATCAGTGAAAACACTGAAAAAGAGAAGGAAGTAACTGTTTTGGAATGCAAGAGCATTTCAACTGGCCACTTGTCTTAAACAAGTAAGCCCTCTGTTTCTCTCAGTAGCTTCTGGCTCGACGCTGCCTACTTCCACCCCACCTCTACTCCACACTGCCCCCCCCCCCAGTCACCACACCTCCACAGAATGTAACACAGTGTAAGTTCTGCTTCCATGTGCAAATCTATGTCCTCTCGGGGTTCCACTTTATTTTACAGTACTGGACTTTCAATGTACTTTCTGTGGACTTACCCAAGGAAATGTAGGCCTAATGTAAAATAACAGCATGGGTTAAAGTTAGTTTCAGGGTTAGTATCCATTACTACAATAATTAAATAGTTTGTACACGTAAAACAGGACTATAAAATAAAATGCCACCTTCTCAACCTAGAAAAACTGCACATTTTTGCAATAAAGTGATATGTAGGACTATATGTTCAGCACACTTATTACTTTAATCCTTAAACTTTAATCCCTCAATGTATAAATACTTTGGGTCTTTAGTGACCCGGGACGTCATACATTCTCCTCATAATTAAAAAAAAAAAGTTTAAACATCAATCTTAGTATTCCTAAATCAATTCATTATATTATAATTATTATTATAATACAATATAACAATAACTAAATAATACAATTATAAAAATGCTTGTTTTCCCATTATTATTATTTTTAATTGTATAGTCGCTAACGAAAAGAGGTGTGTAACAGTGTAAATATATTTTTTTCTGCACAACAATAATTTAATCTTTGATGACTGAATAAGTGCAATGTCTGATACACAATGATAAAGTTTCACTCATAGTTACCGCAGGCAGAAAACAAAAGACTAGGAAGTATCATCAGCAAAAAGTGAAATGTCTTAGCAATTTACTAAAGAGCAAATGCCAAAAGGTTACAAAATATGCTTTATTTTAAAATAACAGCATTTTGAAACAAAATTATTTTTGGGGGATAATTTAATGCATCTTTTATATTTACATCGTTTTATATTTCTTTCACAGTGAACCAGAAGTAGCAAGTGAGTTTACTTCAGTACTCTGACTTTTTCCAAGTGACGTTTTCTCGCGCTCATAGAAGACTAACGGTTGGAGGAGAGTGGTTAAGGATATTCAATTTGTTTGTTTACGTCTGTATATTTGTTGCATGAAAAAATGCTCCACCTCATTTGACCAGAGTTTTAAGTGTGACCCAGGCCAACTTCTTGTGTCAACAAACCGTTAATGTGAATGTGCCTCCAGTGCTTTTCAATAAGCTGAGCGGTGGAGGATTACAGCTTTTCTAGGGCGTTCAGATTGGAAATGAAAAATGCACTGAATGAGAGAACGATACAGAGAGAGGATTAAGGGATGAAATTAGGTTTGGGTGACTAGTTCCTGGGTGCATGTATTGCATCTGCTGCTCCGTTACTGTGGGTCGATAATTAGAAATGATACGGCATGCAATAGACTGAACTAAGTTCATAAACTGACAGCGGCTCTTGGGCAACAAAATCTGCATTAACACATTTTAATGGGTTAAATGTGTTCCAGGTGCAGGACGTTTCGTTTTTTTAACGGTGAGTTTAGGTAATGCCAGACCCTCACACATGGCACACATCCTAATGGGTTGGCAATCAAGGGGTTTGGAGGATCCATTCCTGATATTATTCCACGATGTCCCAGCATGAGTAACCACAGTGATTAGAGCAATGTGAAAGGAAGTGGTTTTCCCTGCTCCACTGATCGTATCAGTTATGTCCTAGCTCATTTCCTATGAATGCTTTTGTGTGTTTTGGAAGTGTTTGAAGTGGATGATTTTGGTGAAATGTTAGATTATACTCATGTCCATGTTCTTAAATGCCTAAATCGGTGCTGATTGCATTTAGCATCATATAAAAAAGATTACGTCATGATTTAAATTATAAAAGTAGATATTTGTATTCGCTGCTTTGCATCCCTTTTGATGCTTGAAAGCAGGATGGATTGTGTTGAAACCTGCCTTTAAACCCAGTTCAAATACCAGTAGGCCTACTTCAGTATCTTTAAAGTTGCAATGTAATGGAAGTGACAACAGATTATTCATATTTTAACGTGCATCTGAGTGAAACCGATTTGCAAAGAAAAATATGTAGGACGAGGGGCTTTTTTTATTCCTTAGTTGTTGATTGGATGGAGGTAGACCTGAATCAAAGACTTTAGAAAGACGGTTAACTTATGAATGGGAGAAACTGCAACAGGCAAGGCTGATTGATAAAGTCAGTGCGCCACTGCAGCTGTTGTTAGAAGCTCCGGTTCCCATAGAAACCTGAGACTCGCACTTAGGACTGTATATGCGCACTAGCCTTGATGAGCCATCTAGCCTCATTTAATGCTATATGAGCATGATAAACAACATTTATGGGACAGTTAATGTCAGATTTTTTTGCTGACTTTAAATATATTTTGAGTTCGGCAAGCAGTTTTTTAAATTTCAGGATGTCCCCGTTCAATAGATAGGTAATAGGCAATAAAAGAGACTTTGCCTTTATTGCCAGCTTGTGATTGATTGTCAGAAGTGGGCAGAGTTTAGACGGACTAAATGATTGGAGAATTCATTAGACGGTTTAGTTGTCATTAAATATATATATATATATATATATATATATATATATATATATATATATATATATATATATATATATATATATATATATATATATATATATATATAAAAAATATACACACTGTAAAAAATTATTTAGAAAAAAGTTCATTGAAATTAAAATTGAGTTAATACAATGAACATTTTTTTAGATTCGACAACCTTTATTAAAATATTATTAAAAGATTTTGTAAGCGTATTGGGTAATTGTGTGTGTTTTATTTCTGATGAAGCAGTGAAACATGCCAAATAGTGCTATTTTCATGATTTATCAAATTTTTTATGTGGATCAGATACAATAATATTTTGAGTTTCTATTTATTAAACAAATTTCCTTCATTGTATCAACTCAAATTTTTAATTTCAATAAACTCAAATTTAAGGCAACCGGGTTACTTACTTTTTTAAGTTAAACCAACAAAAAACAAACAAATTATATATATATATATATATATATATATATATATATATATATATATATATATATATATATATATATATATATAATATAATTTGTTTTCTTTTTTTTACATGTATAACCTGCTCACATTAAGGTCAAAAATGAATTTAGAAAAAAGATGCCGACTTGAAAACGTTCCAGATCAATGCTTGCCACTGAGTGCAAAGTTACCAGAAGAGATGGCTATAAGTTATAAGTACTGTAAGAAATAGACTGTTTGTATTCTTTATAGCATTTAAATGCATCAGCATTCAGTTAACAGTTTCGGTATTCGCTTCACTTGAATCATATATCTATGATACTTAAGCTGCCTATACATGATCAAAGAGAAAATGATTTCAAGTTCAAGAGTTTTATTTGTCACATACACAGTTATACAGAATACAACCGGCAGTGAAATGTAGACAGGTCCGCTCCATGGACAGCAAATAACAATTAACAAAAAAAGCACAATAAATTATAAAATAGGGATAGGATAAAATAGGAATAGGATAAGGTGCTATATATATATACATATGTAGAATTATGAATAAATCAAGTAAAGAAATAAGAGATGTGGAATAAACTAAGTGAGATAAAGTAAACTGGAGACTGGATTAAAAATAAATACGTGGATAACAGAAGTGCAGGAGTGTAATGTGCAAACAGCATTATAATGAGTAGTTACATGAACACAAGAATAAAGTGCAGTGCAATATCAGTATGTGAGTTTGTTAATACTGAGTGAGGTGAAGTCACATGTAGTTAAGTGACAGCGTTCAGGAGTCTGATGGCCTGTGGGAAGAAACTCCTCCTGAGTCTCTCAGTTTTGGCCATCAGGCTACGGAAGCGCTTACCAGAAGGCAGCCGGGTGAAGTGGGGGTTGGCCGGGTGATTAATGTCCTTGATGATTTTTGTAGCTCTGCCTCTGCATCGTTTGATGTAGATGTCCTTGATGTAGAGACGGAGAGCTGACCCTGAGATACGCTCGGACAAGCGCACCACTCTTTGCAGGGCTTTGAGGTCGTGACTGGTGCTGTTACCATACCACGCTGTGATGCACTGAGTCAGTAAACTTTCTATCGCCCCTGAATAGAAAGTTTTCAGGATAGCTGGTGAGACCCGGAATTTCCTCAGCTGGCGCAGGTGGTACAGTCTTTGCCTGGCCTTTTTCACCTGAGACTGGATATGTGCAGTCCAGGTCAGGTCCTCGGAGATGTTCACACCCAGGTATTTGAAGCTGCTCACTCTCTCTACTGGTGTCCCGCTGATCATGAGAGGGGAATATGACCGTTGCTGTCTCTTCCTGAAGTCCACAATCAGTTCTTTGGTCTTGTTCACATTCAGAAGGAGACAGTTGTCTTGGCACCATGATGTCAGTTGCTCCACCTCATCCAAGTATGCGGTCTCATTGTTGTTGGAAATGAGGCCCAGGACAACAGTATCATCTGCAAACTTGATGACAGAGGTGGAGCTGTGTGTGGACAAACAGTCATGCGTGTAGAGAGAGTAGAGCAGGGGACTGAGGACACAGCCCTGTGGAGCTCCCACACTCACGGTGATGGAGGTGGAGGTGAACTGTCCTACTCTCACCACTTGAGGTCTGCCAGTGAGGAAATCTTCAATCCAGTGACAGAGAGAAGAGTTCAGTCCGAGATCCAGGAGTTTGTTAGTTAGCTTAATGGGAACTATGGTGTTAAAGGCTGAACTATAGTCAATAAATAGCAGTCTTACATAGTTCCCATTCTTGCTGTCGATGTGTGTGAGGGAGGAGTGGAGGACGTGAGAGATGGCATCTTCAGTCGATCTATTGGGACGATAGGCGAACTGAAGAGGGTCCAAGGTGTCGGGGATGGAGGAGCAAATGTTGTTTTTGATGAGTCTCTCAAAGACCTTCATGACTAAAGACGTGAGAGCCACTGGGCGATAGTCATTTAGGCAAGAGGGTTTACTGTTCTTAGGGACAGGGATGATGGTGGATTTTTTGAATGAGGTTGGGACCACAGATGTAGCAAGGGACTCATTGAAGATGGATATGAGGAGTCCAGCGAGCTGATCAGCACAGGACCGCAGGACACGACCTGAAACGCCATCCGGACCAGCAGCTTTCCTAACATCCACACGTTTGAGTGTCCTACGAACCTCATCCTCCGAGACAGAGATCACGTGATTGTTGCAGCTCTGAGTGTTTGTTGGTGCAACTTTATGTGAGTGCATGTATTTTCAGAGAAATGTAATTGAGTTTGTGCATGTATGTTCAGTATATGTGAGCAGTGTGAACATCTATGTGCATATAAGTGTCAGTTTGTTTTCTGTTGATGTGCTGTAAAGTTCAAATGCGCTTTTGTGTGGGTGGATTAGGTAAAGCCACTCAGCTGCACCTCTCCAGACCTCTAGTCAAGGACTCTTGTTATCATTTGAGTATCTCTCTAAAGTCGAATCATCCCTGGGTGACATTCAGCCTCCTGCCTCTGGTCTGGGTCATTTGAAGAGCCTCTCCATCATCACATCTTTCAGAAACTTCACTTATAATTACACTAAAGAGATGTCAGTATCAACACCCATTACTACATCAGTTTTGTGTAATACAATTAAATTGTATTTTAAGTTACAATTTTGTCTTCCAAACATTAAATAATAATGAGATACAATTATTTATAGTTATTAACTCATAACTATATGTTCATAACTTGTTATAAATCAAAACTTGTCAACTTGTAATGAGAAAATTATTTGTGTGCCATATTTTAGTTTACAAGTTTTAAATAATAGTAATTTATCTATATATATATATATATATATATATATATATATATATATATATATATATATATATATATATAAATAAAATATGATAAAATGCATGATGATTCTAAATGGTGTGTGTGTGTGTCTGTCTGTCTAAAATCAGCACTCACCAATGACTCACTCCTTCATACTAACAGTTCATGTTGATATAACACTGAGTGTAGCAAACTAAAGGGGTTTACATTGCTCTATAATTTATATTCAGTACTGTAGTCAGTATTTGTTAATGTGTGTATGATTGTTTGGTAGCATTGTCGTAAGGAACAGAAAGCATGTATTATGTAAATGGGGGCTGAATTAATGAATCAGTATACCCTGTACAACCAAAGTGATCACAGAGGGTCCTTGGAATTGGGGATGCGTGACCTTTGTTCAATTAGTAACCTGACTGATAAATCAGCTGAGATATAATATAGTGGGAATTTTTAGGGAATAAAAATGCATGAGCATAGCAATTCCATTGTGTTTTTAAAAACACTGCTGACATTATCACAATATTTTGCATTTTCACACTGTTTTGACACGCATTGCATCTCATATCTTGCTGGTCAAAGAAATGCAATGGTTGAAAGCGATAACTGCCGCTGAACAGGACCTGTATAATCATTCATGAGACATTCATTGGGGTGTGAAGGTAATCAGGGTCTTTCGATTACAATCTGTACACCTTAATGGTTTATTGATTAAATACAAAATAATTAAGAGCCACAGAGTCAGTGAAATAAATGGACTGGAGTCTATTGGGCTTGAGGACGGCACCCTAGAACACATTACAAACCAAATGCTCTTCATACTTTATTAAGAGTCAGATGTGTTTGAAGTATTTACTGCTTACAGTCTCTCACACCAAATGGATCCCAAAAGATTACAATTTCAAAGAAGCTTTACTGACACAACAAAAATGGGTTTAAACTGCCAGATCATTAATACACACAACACATGTATACACACTTACAACATCTGTAGTGGAATCAAGTCTTGAAATATGTTTTTTGAAGCACTGATTAAGTTGAAGTCAAAGCGCCGAAAAGTGTATCTCCTATTATTATTATTATTATCTCCTAGTATTTTTAAAGTGCTGACATTTTTGTACTTTTTTAAATTTTTGTAAATATGTAGTTTTTATAGATAATTTATGTATAAAATTATGTGTGCACATGCATGTGTTAGTTAAAATGTTAAAATATGCATGTAAATGACTGCACCTTGCACCCTCTTAAATTGCCTGACTGAGATTGCTTTTTGCACCCGATTCTTTTTTTATTTTGTTTTCACCCTGTGTATTTAAAGCCCTTGTTTATTTAGTTCTACTTATCTATTGAGTTAGTGTTATCTTTGTTTTGGTAAAGCTATTGTGTTAGTTATCTCCTATAGACATTTTATGTAGGATTGCCCCCTTTGTATTTGTTAATAAAGTTACAACGGCTGTTATTTATCCACTTCACGTCTTCCTTGCCTTTGCCTTGCCACACATGCTGTTTTATTTATCAGTTTCAGTTATATTTCCTTTAGATTTACATTACCATTGTCTTAATCAAAAGTTAAAGGATTAGTTCACTTCAAAATGAAAATGTCCTGGTATTTTACTTATCCCCATCTCAAGCTCTCCAGGATGAGCAATGCTGAGCAGTGGAAGATGAGCGATTTACTTTGACAGATGGATTCGCTATAGACAATACCCCATCTCTCAGCCGGGGTGGCCCTTTGAAACGGCATTGATTTGGACCTTCACTGGTTGGTCCACCGACCCAACCACCGGTTGGTGGGGAAAGTCCTGGAATGTTTTCCTCAAAAACCTTAATTTCTTTTCGTCTTTTCGACTGAAGAAAGAAACACATGAACATCTTGGATTGCGATGGGGGTGAGTAGGATAGGAAATGATCGTTTTAAAGTGAACTAATACTTTAATGTTCAAAAACACAAATAATGACTAATACTCTGAAATGTAATCTTAGCAAATCGCAAAATTAATATCCATTTTTCATAGTGTACATTTTGATGTTGTGATGATTAAATTCACTTCATTAAATTCAATTACTGATTGTTTTTAATATTTTACTTTTACTTTATTTATTTTATAGAATTTTAATACCATCCATTTGTTGGTTGTTAGCCATAATCTTTACAATAACAAACAATTATTGGCTTGTTTAAATGTTAATAGATTGAATTTTAATATTGGCCAATGCTGTCTTTTCCTATTTTTACAGTATGACATTATACAATGTTGATTTACAAAGGAGAATAAAGAAAACTATTTTAAGTCATGAGGGTTTAAGGACAGATAACAATCCTCTTGTTTCCAACAACTTTTAGAAAGCACAGTAAAACACACCCAGATGCAAAGAAGATAATTTTCCTCCCAACCTTAAATCAAACCAATATAACACCTTGTTCAACACAGAAAGCATTGGACTTCAGCTCTTATTGTCTTTGTCTTGTTCTTTCACTTTGCCTTCAATCCATTAAATTTAATCTTTTCACAGTCCCTCAAAAGGCTCTATTCAACTCTAAATTTGAAAGTTCTTACTGTTGGAAAGCATGATGTGCACTTTGCAGCCAGTTACCATGGAAACCAGGTAATTCAAATGGAAATGGTGGATGGGGTTTGAAAGCCAATACTGATTGGATATATTTTGAGTATGCCAGTAAAGGTGTATGTGTGTCGTGTGATGTGGTGTCCTGGTAAACCCTATGTTATGGGGACCAGTTATCCCAACAAAGATTATGATATCATTTTTACCATGTTGAGGAAAACGGCTTACAAATCATACTAAATTATTTCTTTTTTGAAAATGGAAATGTTTTTTGTGATGGGTAGGTTTATGGCTTGGTTTTAGGGCTAGAAAATGCAGTTTGTACAGTATAAAAATTAATATGTAAACCTATAAACCAAATTAATACAAGAAAGGCGCACAATCCTCAAACCCAAACAGGGCTCAGGTGCATGACAAATGAGGCAACTTAAAGGGGTCATATAATGACATTTTTGTACAAGTTCTTATGATTGTTTAGTGTCTAAATGAAAACTTTGTATACTTTAATAAAAAATTCTCATTACTATTGTAAGAAAACAAATTTGACCTGGTCAAAAATAGCTCTGTTTTCAGCAAGCCATTTCAAGGAATATGGCTTTAAATTAGCTTTGTTCACCCTGCCCTACGTTATGTGGGGAGTGTTGCCCTTGACAACAGTAGAGGCGAAAGAATAGCGACATGAGTCTCTGAGGACACATCTGAGCAACTTTATCAATTTGAACCGGAGTCGGACCCGGGACAAGATGACAGCACCAACGAAATTCGACAATTAAGGCGAAACAGGACGTTTCTGAATGGTTGGTTAATAATGTCCATGGTAATGTCACTTTGATCTATCTTTATATACTGGCAGGGTAATGTTAGCGCAAATGCTATGTGTTTACTGATGTATACGTTAGTTAATTGACAGATTGATGTTACAGCTAATGCCAATTAAAAAAAAAAATCTGTTAACGTTAGTTTGCCAGTGATGTGTAACGTTATCTATGCATTGTAATAACACCAAATTCTCACACCCAACTCGTCACATATGGACGCTTGACCAGGACCCCTTGTCGTCACTTTTCAACGAACTGGGCGTACCTTTATCGTCAATTTTCGACGCGCTGGGTGCTCCATTCATTTCAATGAGAAACCTTTGGCGTCATACACAGACGCATTAATTCTTTGCGTTTGTAAAAGCAGACATGATTTTATTAATATTTAAAGGCTACTTTTATATTTTGGAACAACTAACCCAACTCCTACCCTAAACCTACCCACATCTTAACAATACAAAACACATACCAGGCAAATAAATGTACAGTCACAAGTATTTATTGCAAAATCTGACCAAAACAGTATAAAAGTATTAGCTCATTACAATGTCTTCATGTGAAGAACAGAGTTGATCTTGATGTTTTAATCGCTGAAATGATGAGCCGCGCTGCCCCGTGAACTCATTCATATCTCATTCAAATAATTCAAAAGACTCTTAAACATGACGCAATCGGTCACAAGACACACGAAAGCTAATGACATTTTACAATCAATGCTGACGTAATGACGCAATTGGTCACAAGACACACGAAAGCTAATGACATTTTACAATCAATGCTGACGTAATGACGCAATTGGTCACAAGACATATGAGAGCCAATGCAATTTCACTATGAAATCTGAAGTACGGGAGGCAATATTTGAAATTTGATGTGTTCATGATCTTCGGCGGATGGATGCTGATCGCTTTTGGGGATTTTCTTCATGCAAATCAATCATTTGGCCTCGGAAAACTTGGATTATTTAATTTTTTTGAATAACTCGTGGATGCAGTCGTATGTTATATCCTGTGTTTTATATCATGTTCACACAAATGGGTAGGTTTAGGGATGGGGTGGGGTTGGGTTACATGTTTAAATGTATCTAAATAGTAGGGCTGGGCAAATAAATCGATTTTTCGATTAATCGTTTTTTTAAAATCTGGCCGATTCAGAATCGATTCTCAAAGGCCACGAATTGATTTTTTCCCCTGATCGCCGCCACACCGGTCTTGGCTCACGGCAGTGACGGGAGTATAATTGGAGGAGCATGGAAGATGAGAGAGGACTAGGCCTGGACTTTATGTTATGGTTTGTTTATGTTTTATTATGTGTGTGCTGTCATTCGCCCGTGAGGGGGCTATTATAAAGTTGTTGAACGTTTGCCGGTTCCCGCCTCCTTCCTTCCCATCTACAATCCCCAATACAAGCATATTTGCCCCGTTCACGCTCCGAGTCCGACTCCGGGAAGGTCTGATAGCAAAGCTGCGCGCATAGGATTGTGGGTGATTTGAGAACGCGAAGTGCGCGAAGGCTACTCATATGCATCCTTTCCTGTATATGACATATTTTTTGAACGAAGGACTCAGTCCTTGGTTGAATTCCGAGGATCCTCGACATTGGAACAGTCCTTCGTCGGATGTCGATGACGTGGCATCCTTAGAATTCTGGCTTCCTAGTATCCTTCCTTGACATTGAGAAACGCATTGTAGATAATATGGAGCACCCAGCACGACGAAAATTGACGATAAAGGTACGCCCAGTTCGTTGAAAAGTGACGACAAGGGGTCCTGGTCAAGCGTCCATATGTGACGAGTTGGGTGTGAGAATGTGTTGGTAATAACTGTTACAACACAATTGTTGCTTAATTTATTACTGCAACATTTCAAACGATAGGTCTTCGTCAGGCTTTGCAAGTCCCTATAAAACATGAAAACCCAAAATATGTGTGTGCGTGTGCAGTTAGGTGGGGTGTGGTATTCTGCTTCATCCTGCTCCGCAGGGTGGGACTGTAGTTTTATTTTGCTTGGCTGCTTGCTGTTAGTTGACAAGAGTGTCAGAGTAGAAAAAAGGATCAGTGAAGCTCTAAAGTGTGTTTACAAGAGCATCCATCAAGTGCTGAAAGCAACAAAGGAGCACACAAACACCAGCTACGATATTCAACCTTGATTGAAAAGCATTCAAACATTTTTTCTTCAAAAGAAACCTGTAGCAAGACCAAAAGTTTTTTAATTGTCCATACCTTTTTGTGTGTGTTTGCTCCTTTTGTTAGTATAAATAGAGCTTAAGTTTTTCCCATTTTTGATTTATCCAATTTCAGAAAGACAATAAGCAAACCACAATTTCTTTGTTGTTTAATCTACATTTTAACGTCTTTATGTCTTAAGTCATTTTTATACTCTTAGGCCCCGTCCACACGGAGACACGTTTAGCTGTATATGTATATATTATACAGAGTTTCATCTTCACAGAGCCATCGTTTTAGACGCATCAATCCAATATTTTCTGAAACCGGTTCCCAGAGTGGATAAATCGGAAAACGACAATCTTGCATTTTCGTGTGTAGAGCAAATCCGTATATTTTGTGAAACGGGGATGTCATCACACTATGTCCAGCACTAGGGCTGAACGATATTCTCTTTTAACATCGACATCGCGATGTGCGCGTGTGCGATAGTCACATCGCCGGAACATGCGATGTGAAGGGTAGTAGACCATGGTGTATTAAGAGAACGGTAGCACACAGTAAACACGAGTTTGTTGCTCGCGGAACGCGAGCCTGCACAGTGATTGGTTCGCTGTGCCGCTGCTCACCGCTCACTGCCAAACATTCACTGCTAAAATGCGCGACGAAGAGGATCCGAAGAGATTTGTAGCAGAAATCATCTTTTTGGGACTATTTCGGCTACATAAAGGACGATGTTGAACAAAAAGAGTTACTTTGCTTGGAGTGTCTTGTGGCCACAAAACAAGAAAACACCACCAATTTGTCTGATCACTTAAAACGGCACCACAAAGATCTTTACGACGAATACAAAGCAGGACTCGACATTAACGCTTGTCCGGGACATGTGGATTTTTTTAAGGGACAATTTAAAGAGAATTTTACTTGCCTGACTGACAAGAGCTGGATTTAAAAAAAAAAAAACTAGCGAATCACCAAAATGCAAGAATGTTTGTGCACTAATTTAGTGTAAGTGGCGATTGATAGTGGTGGATAATATATAATGAACTGACGATAATAAGGTCGCGCTGTTCACGCTCGTGCAGCCTCTCGAGGAGAAATCACAACACTAGAGCGTTTTCCTGAATACCATCACGACTGAAAATGACACTGATTTCATATGACAGTTCCATAAACAACTAATTAACAATCACTTAAAGTCACTTACATTTTAGATGCAATATTTAGTGTCTTTGTTCTATTTCAGCAGCTAAAATCGTTCATAGCAGACCCGTAAAACGTCTCACTCCTGACAACAAGCGTGAACGATTCAGCGTTTGAATGAATCGTTTGAATGAATGACTCAGTGACTCACTCATTAAGACGTTCACCTGCTGCCACCTACTGGAGGTTTAGTTTCATGTTTACACAAACTTTCCAACATGTATTTTTGTCACTTGTAATGAAGCTTATCACTGAAATTATTAATATCATGGAATGGTAATTATTGACTTTAGCCTGGATTGATGGCTCTCAATATCGCAATATATATCGTTGGGGAAAAAAATATCGCAATGTAATTTTTTCCCAATATCGTGCAGCCCTATCCAGCACAGTGAAAGACTAAAGGGATACAACTACGGGTACTGGGCATGCGCACATCAATATCGTGTCATTTAATTACCGTATTTGCATTATTGTGGGCTGAGGTAGGTGTAGGCATTAATAAAACACATCTGTTAAGTAGCAAATGTATTTATTGTTATTTTATTATACATTCCTTTGTAACAACTCCTTACATTGCCATAACACCTTCTAGCCACAACTCTTCTTTATTTTAGTGTATTTCTGTGGCAGAATTACAGCGCCACACACTGCCCTGGCATGCATACTACATCGTTTTGAATCGGTTTCTGTGATCTCGTGTGGACGCAGATATTTCTTGTAACGAGGAGAAAAAAATATCAGACTGGGAATGCTCTGGCTTCGTGTGGACCTGAATTTGAAGGGCTATTTCTACAAAGGCAAAATGCCAGATGAGCTCTGATAAGATGGGTTAATTAGCCAATCAATAACAATTTCAGAATGCATTGTTTAAGAGTAAGCCCGCCCCAAAATATTAAGATTACAAATGAATCATGGTAGGCAGACCTCAACAAAATGATCCGATTCTGATTAATGATAACGTTGACAGCTTGGTGATTATATTCCGCAGCTCAATTTGAAACTGTTGTCACTGTGGTCAATAAACATGAACAAAGCAGTGGCACACATGCAGCTCACTGCAGCAGTTGGGCAGGGGGAGCCCTTTATGGACGTGTGGGCATAGTCTTTGTAATCGACACACTCTTCAGCTTATCTTGCTGTCCTTGAGGAGGGAGCTTTGAGGAAACCCTGCCATACTGACGCCAGGCACATTAGTGTCTGTTAATAGGGCTTACATTGAATGCATAGTATAATTTATGACTGCCAACAGGTCAGCATGTTGAAAGTCTGGCACAGACCACTCAGCGCAGGAGGAGGTGTCATTCTGGGTTACTGAGTACTGATTTGATGGGTTGGTAATTTATAGTTACTTATTTATTTGGCTAATAAAAAAGTCATATATAACAGTTAAAATTGAGAAACATAAAACACAAAATGAAATTGACTAACTGTGTTTACAATGTGTTCATCTCCCATTTCTGTATGTTCAGTTTGCTGTGGCATTGGCGTTTTCTACGGAGGCCTTGAAGGCAGGGCTTCACATTTAAATCAACAGTACAAAACAAAAATGTTTTAGTTTTATTTTGTACAAATATACAAACTTTGAAAAAACAACATTGGGAAATTTTATGTTAGACTTTTACCAAGCCGGCGCCGATGACAAACTACACTGTAAAAAAAAGAAAAAGTATCCAATTGAAAATTAAAATTTTTTATTTAATTAAAAACTGCTCACAATAATGAAATGTAATTCACAGAAATTCATTTCAATTCAATCCAACTGAAAAATGTAGATGTGATCAGTCACTAGAACATTTTCAAATGGAGACCTGAATTTTTTTACAGTGTAGTGGTATCTGGGTCCAAAGTTGCCCGGACACACCAAGCTGACGCTTGACACCAGCCTATTTGCACAATCATTTCTATCGCCAAAGGTGCTTACTCAAGTTCAGAATCTCGCTCAAGAGCTTTAAAGCTCAAAGTGTCAAATCAGCCACAAAAAAAAGAAGACGATGGTGCAGAACACACTGAGAACACACAATGCACGATACCCTGGTCAGAAATCACTATGACAGAGAATTCAATATTTATTCTTTAACTGACAAAAGTGCAAGAATAATAAACACTAACCAATCATGCAAATGTTATTGGAAGACAAAACTCTAAAGGTGAACTAAGGGTTTAAATACACAAGGAGAGGCAAAGAGGTAACTAAATGAACAACAGGTGAACATAATCAGTAACTAAGGGAACGAATGGGCACTTACTAAACTAGTGCTGCATTCCAGGCAGGTTTTTGAGCCCATAAATTATGACTCAAACCACGACTCATGAATCACGACTTCACACCAAACTGCCTGAGCACGAGAAATTGCGGTAGCTAGATAGCAGAGCATAGTGGACTGTATGGACTTATGCTCGTTTACAATCATTTCTATCACCAAAGGTGCTTACTCCTTGTTTATTTGAAGAAAACAGGAGAAACAAGGGTGCATAAGGCAAGAGAAGCTATTATACCTTTTATTTTGTGTTATTTGTATATTTGGAAATGTATTACAGTATTGCACTCAATAGACTGAAAACTAGCTAATTCTAGAAAAGCTGCTGCTAATGCATAACATTTGTGGATAAATAATGTTAGAGCAATACCTTATTTTAATAAATGATTTGTTTTTTAATGCATGACTTCCATAAACACTGCATCAGTAGGGTCTGCCATTGCTGTTTCACGGGTTATGTGACGTCAGAACTGGCAACTGGGATTACATCGATCTACTACGAGTTCACGGGTGGGAAGTCATGGGTTTCACTGCTCTTTTACAGGTTGAAGGTTGGAAAAACATGGGTTACAGGTTGCCTGGAATGCGGCATATATGTCAACTAGATTTAACTGTTACAGAGGTTGTAACCGAATCGCCTGAAACTCAAACTCGGTAAATGCCACTTTTTTCAAGCAGAGGTGAAATATCTTGGACATGTCATCTCAGCAGCTGTGGTTGCTATGGACCCCGGAAATATCTGCGTAATTAAAGAGTGGAAGACTCCATCGACAGCAATGCAGTCTTTTTTTAGTCTTTCTAGCAAAGGTTTGTGGAAGGTTTTGCCAAGTATGCTGCCCCTCTCAACAAGTTGGCAAAGTTCCAGCCTTCTAGGAAGAGATGTTAATGGTATGTGCGCCGGTTTTTGGGTATGCAGATTTCACCAGACTATTTGTTCTTGGCATGGATGCTAGCAATTTAGGCCTGTGTGCAGTTCTGTCACAAGAACAGGAAGGATGGCAATGACGGCCAAATGAATATGTAAGTCGTAGGCTTAGGCCCACTGAAAAGAACTTTGCAACTAGAACTGTTTGCGCTTAAATCTGTCACTGAAAAGTTGAGATTACCTCTTGAGTTGTAAATTCACAGTGTTCACCGATAATATCCCGCTGTTACTTTTTGCACCGCCAAGTTGGGGGCTATAGAACAGGCTGCACAGTTGTTTATTTGATTTCACAGTCATGTATAAACCAGCTGATTTAAAAGTATTGCAGTTAGAAGATCCAGTGATACAGGCTTTCTTCACATGTTCGAAAAAGGTATAGAACGAGCAAAAGAATCTCAGCAGTCATGGAGTTGGTGCATCAATGGAGGAAAATCAGGGAGTCATGCATCGTAAAAGCCATGAACCCTGGGGTAGAGAAGAAGTTTTGAAGTTGTGACCACAGAGACTGAAAACTACTAAAAGTACTTTCTAATCTCCATGACAACCATGGTCATCAAAGGGTGAAAAGAACTACCACCCTTGTATGTCAGCGTATAGTTATTGGCCTTTTATGTGACAAGACCTGGACAAGACATTAAATGCTGGTGTCAAGAAAGGTATGGGTTTCTCACAGCCAAGGCAGTGCAGCCAAAAAAAGTGTTTTTATGGGAAGTCTGCTTGCATCTCTAGACCACAGAAATTGTGGCTGTTGATTTCATCATACTTGAATGAGCTAATGATAAATCAATCGATCAAGCTAGAGAAAATATCCTAGTGGTAATCAACATGTTATGCTTTTTGCTGGGATTAACAAAGGGGGTAGCACTGTGGAAGCCTGGGCCAAGGAGCACCATCATTTGACATCATTTTTTTTCATGAACTCAACTGAAAGCAATGTAACAACAATGCAATAGTATCGCATATAAAAAATGTTTTACTCACATAAGTTTGCTGCACCATTCCTGTCATATCCAATATAGAAGGAACAGCATTGTGTTTTAAACTTAATATATCTGCAAATCTATGGCGTTATTTCCCTGTCAAATGTCGAGAGCGCATTATTGTAGCGCAAAAGTACATTAATATAGTGCGCGAGCGCGAATCTCTCTGCTGGCGCGCGGAATGTAATGTGCGAGCGCGAATCTCCCTGCTCGTGCGCGAGAACTCTGCGTGCGCTCTCAGATAAGCTGCTCTTGTTAGAATTTTTTGTCTGGGCTCACTCAGAGAATATGCCTGCACTTAAAACGTGTCCAGTGCAATCGCGAATCTCTCCTCTTCGCTTAAACTAAACTGTGTGTTCCGTGCGCTCGCAAGAAGAGAAATACTCTTCTTTACGATTTCGTTCTCTTTGCTCTTGGCATAAACGGCAACAACAAATCAGAAATAGGCTTCAACGACTGACCAATGAAAACGCGACATCGTACATTAAATCTTATATTGAACCCCACATGGAATCAGAATCACTTGAGTTCAGTGACTTCAATAAAGATGAGTGATGGATCCGCAGTATAGACGATATTTTTGTTTTGATGTAAAATAGGCCTAGGTCAAATATATCTTAGAAATGTCTGGGAAGAGGGCGATTGGATTATTTTACATATTAACCTAGACTGTCTACTCTAGCCTATCTGCACAGCCACTTTGTTCACACTACAGGTGCCATGCCCATTTGAAAGTGAGATTTTTGAGCCAAATGGATTTAAATGCAGATTCCAAAAGGCAAAAATAATTAAAATCTGAACAAAATGCCCCCTAATAGATATAATATAAGAATTATAATGTAATAATAGATAAGTGGGCAAAATGCCCCAGTAAAATCGTTGTATCTAACTGCATCAAACACAAATGCAACAGAATAAAACTAATTAAAAATACTGACTACTAAATTAATGAAATCCATTTTGTTGGGAAAATGTTACTGCAATTTGTGAGTTAAGTTACCTTTCACTTCAAAAGTTGGCATACATTTCTAAATAATCCACTGGCGGTGGCGGAACTAGACTTTTATTCATGGGGTGGCCAAGGCTGCTTTAGGGGGTCCAGAGACAGTGAATATCATGTGTTATACTTATTTGTTTTCATTGTTTTGACCAATGTAACATTAAATATGTAACAATAAATAAGCACCCACAACAGTAGATTTCAGTGAAATTTCACAATTCTCAGCCTAATAATATAAATGTAAAACATTATTGAATACAAGTGAACAGTTGAAGTTGCAGGACACAGTGATTCAGGTACAGAAATTAAATAATCAAAGATAATAACATTGCATAATCGTTTTAAGTGCAGGCATATTCTCTGAGTGAGCCCAGACAAAAAAATCTAACAAGAGCAGCGTATCTGAGAGCGCACGCAGAGTTCTCGCGCACGAGCAGGGAGATTCGCGCCCGCACATTACATTCCGCTCGCGAGCAGAGATTGCGCTCGCGCATTATATTCCGCGCGCGAGCAGAGAGATTCGCGCTCGCACATTACAATTCGCTCGCGAGCAGGGAGATTTGCGCTCGCGCATTATATTCCGCGCGCGAGCAGAGAGATTCGCGCTCGCGCACTATATTAATGTACTTTCGCGCTACAATAATGCGCTCTCGACATTTGACAGGGAAATTACGCCATACAAATCCAGTGTTGACTTGTGTCTTGTTTACCAGACTGATCTCATGAAATGACGTATGTATGACACACCAATTCATATGCCATTTTGGCGTGTTATTAAGACGTTTAATCTTTTTTTAGCGTGTTTATCAATGCCATTTCATTCTAATGTTATCCCCCTACACTGCCTAAACCTACCCCTAAACCTACCCATCACACACACACACACACACACACACACACACTGCCCCTGTGCCTAATCCTACCCATTACACACACTGCCCCTGTGCCTAAACCTACCCATCACAAGAAACAATTTGCATTTCAAAATTTTCACCAAAAAAAACATGATTTAGTATGTTTATAAATTAATTTACCTTGTGGACACACTCTTCCCAAAATACCTACTTCCTTAAAAAACCGAGTGCCTGGAGGTATCGAGTGGGTGGAGCTAAAGAATGACTGCACTTCTGAAAGCTGACATCCTCAAGCATGGAGATGAAAACGTTACCCTAAATAAACCATGGCTATCATTTTCAACTAATACAGATATGATCCAGAATCAGATACGGAGGCTGAAATAAATTGAACAGGGGAAGCAACAACAGCAGGACGTCCGTCTCTGTGGTATGTACTGTATTTAGTGGCCTGTCAACATTTGTGTGTGTTTACTCGCAGTTTATGAGGACATGTTTTGGTTTATGGACTTTTGTATGCGACTAAACCTTAGCAGTAGCAAGCAAAACGGTTTTGCACGTCAGACTATTGTAACGTTATACATAGAACAACAATGGAGTAACCGTTAGCACATTTGAATGTCGAAGCACGCTTTGTGAGAACGCTAGGTCTATGTTTGGGTGGTTTTTCAATAAACAAACTGACACCTATAGTGGTCAGCTAAACAAATGTATTTAAACACACACCATACATCGCATGCTCCATTTATAAATTAACTAAGTTAACGTTATACATGATCGTGTTGTTTACTGATGTTTACTTACACGACCATAGCCAACAACATAGACATTTGAAGCAGCTTTACTCACTCGCTTTACTCACCGTGAACCTTTATTGTTGGGACCGCTCCGTCAAAAACACACTTCTTTGGTAAGTTAACTGTTGATGTCGTGAAGTCCTGACAGCAGAGACTGTGGAGATCCACTTTTGCGACCGAAGCGTTTGTTGTGACGCTTCTGTCATTTCTGCGTTCAAATCGGTTCAAATGCAGCGCTGCCTTCCCGGAATGCTGTGCTGAAGCGTTGAAGTCGCTTGAGACCCTTTCACACTGCACGTCGGACCCGCAATATTCCCGGAACATTGCCGGGTCGCCTTCTGTGTGAAAGCAACCACGTCCCGGAATTGATTACCGAATTGAACCCGGGTCAGGGACCTATAACATTGCGAGGTTCGACCCGGGACGAGCGCTGTGTGAACAAAAGCCAAAACTAATGCTGCATCGTGTACATAGTTATCATGCGACTCCTAGAGCTTGTTTTTTCAATAATACAACTCTGCAGTGCCAGAAGAGCTAGTCGGTGTTTTAAACGCAGAGAGTGTTCATATACAAAAGAAACTAAAATTAAACAAGCAGAAATGTGCGCAAAATGGACACAAGTCAAGACCACAGAGCTCCTTACTATCCGTGCTGAAGCTGAGATTGCTCGCCATTATATGTCACATTCGGATGTCAAGTGTCAACTTGATCCGGGACCGTTACGGGTTGTGTGTGAAAGCGCACATATTACGGTATTTCGCTGGCAGTGTGAATGGACTAAATTTAGCGGCCCGGGAGCAAATGCCGGGTCGCATTATCTGTGTATTTGCCGGAATCGCAGTGTGAAAGGGGCTTTGATGTCACCCATAGGAATAAAGTGGAGCGGGGCGCGACAGACGTGTTGCACGGACTAGTGGATCTGCTGCACCTGAGAGCAGTGTTTATGGGCGTGCATTTCCTCTCTCGCTCTAGTAACACGCGCACACCCTACCAGGAGAAGGGCCCGTACGGCTCATACAAGGACCTTCCGCCCTATCGACGTCAAGCCGACCTATACTCGAAAAAACTCTCGAAACTTGTGAGAAACCATAAGGAGTATTTTTGATACAGAAATACTCCATCAAACGTCCAACTTAGTTTTTGAAACTTTGTCTATGTTTAGGATGGGAATCCAAGTCTTTAACAGTGTAAAAAGCTCACTATGCATGAAACAGCATTTCACCCCCCCTTTAAAAATGCATCCAGAAGGCCACACCACAATAACAGGGAACACAAACATGAACAGGAAAAACAGAACCAAAAACACAATGAAACTAAACAGACATAGGAATACATCAGGGTATAGCACTATGTGTAATTTTTGACCAGGATGAAAACAAGGGTGTGAGGGATAGAAGTACATTCAATGTATTGTTGTTTAAAAGCCCAAAAGCATATTCCCACTATTAGTGGACACAACCTCCATAAAAACATTTTTAGAAGTCGCAAGTTACAATTAAAAGTTATTAAAAATTGCATGTGATTTTTATGCAGTACATTCCATTGTAAAGACTTTAAGTCTATACCTCACAGACTAATTTTCATCTGTGTAAAATTCAATAAGCCATGTCTCCTGACTCATGTCTTTTTTATCATGAAAACTAAAATACTACAATGCTTTCTCAACAGGAAGTGATATTAAAATAATAAAGGCTATATAAACAAAATAAAAACAAATATCTTCAAATGCATTAAATAACAATCTTCTAAATTTAGTGTTAGTTAACCCAGAAATGAAAATTCCGTCATGAATTACTTACCCCAATGTCGTTCAACACTCGTAAGACCTCCGTTTATCTTCGGAACACAAATAAAGATATTTTTATATTAAATATTATTGATACACTGATTCATAAAGATTTGAATCTTTGTTTTTAATCGACCCATCACTATAAGTCATTATTTATTTATTTTGCGCACAAAAACTATTCTCGTCGCTTCATACAATTTTTGTATTACCACTGTAGTGAAAGTGGTAATTGTAACAACATCTTTAGTGCCTTTTATGGGTCTTGAGAGGAATTGACATTGGTGTCAATGAAGGCATGTCTGAGCCCCTACGGAAGCCCTGAACCGCAAAGTAAAAAAAAAAAAAATCTGTAAAAAAAAAAAAAAAAAATCTATAATTTCGAGATTAAAGTCGAAATATTTCGAGAATAAAGTCGAAATATTTCGAGATTAAAGTCGAAATATTTCGAGATTAAAGTCGAAATATTTCGAGATTAAAGTCGAAATATTTCGAGAATAAAGTCGAAATATTTCGAGAATAAAGTCGTAGGCTAAGAAGTCGAACTGCTTCTGACATGATGGATCTAAACGTAATAGTTGCTTTTTACTTTTATTTGGGGTTTCAACAAAAGGAAATTTTACAGGTTCTAATCTACCAACATGGCATTACCATATGCCTTAGGACGTTACAAAATATACTGCGCCGAAATAGACTTTACAGGCGAAAACACTTTTCAGACTGGATGGAGGTAGCCAGCTTTATGTCCGAGGAAATCGCGGGATCCGGCCAAATGATTGGCTACAGACTGATGCATTTAAAGTGCATTCAGAACGGATTTACGGTGACAAGGGAAACAGTAAGGTTACTTTTAAGTGTTCTCGACCCAGATGGCGTTGCCTGTCGACGAGCACGAAGACTCCGCCGGAGGAGGTACCACAATCCTGGTCCAAACTTTATGTGGCACGTTGATTCGTACGATAAACTTAAACCGTACGGCCTCTGCATTAATGGATGTGTGGATGGGTTCTCACGTAATGTGATGTGGTTGAAAGTGTATTTCACCAATAATGACCCGAAAGTCATTGCAACTTATTTTATTGAGACAGTAAAGAATAGAGATGGTTGTCCTAGAAGAATCCGTGCCGATCGTGGGACTGAAAACGTTGCTATGGAGCAGATGCAGATCTTTCTTCGACGAGATGCTACTGATGACTTTGCTTTTCACCGGAGTTTCTTATACGGTTCAAGCAATCATAATCAAAGAATAGAAAGCTTTTGGAGCATACTTCGGAAAGAGAATATTCAGTTTTGGATGAACTTTTTTCAGACTTTAAAAGAAGAAGACCATTTCAGTGGGGACTTTATTGACAAATCAGTTGTGCAGTTTTGCTTTACAAAACTTCTACAGGTAAGAAATCTCTATCTATCTATCTATCTATCTATCTATCTATCTATCTATCTATCTATCTATCTATCTATCTATCTATCTATCTATCTATCTATCTATCTATCTATCTATCTATCTATCTATCTATCTATCTATCTATCTGTCTATCTGTCTGTCTGTCTGTCCACATATTTATTTGTTTAAGACCAACAGGCCTCTCTCTGTGTGTATATATATATATATATATATATATATATATATATATATATATATATATATATATATATATAAAGCTGTCATTTTTAATGGAATTTTAATGGAGGATTGTATGTGCCTTTGTCATTTAAGGATGAACTTGACAGATTTGTGCAGATGTGGAACGCACACAGAATTCGAGCGCAACGGAACATTACAGCACCTCATGGGCGTCCATCCATAATGTACATGGCTCCTCATCTTTATGGCTCAGATGACTATCTTTTCCACTGCAATTCTTTGGATGTTGAGAACTGCCAGGAGGAGTGTCACATGTTGACCTACCCATGTGATGAGACAGTGTTTGAACTTTGTTGCCTGTTAATGGAGGAGCTTCATCTTCTTCCTCCAGAGGATGCTGAGGAAGGCAGAAACCTCTTCATTATACTAAGACAGGAGATACAAAATTTGATGTGATGTAATACACACACACACACACACACACACACACACACACACACACACACACATCCATGTGACAAGCCTGTTTTTGTGTTCTTTGCACTAATGAAAGAAAAGGGATTAACTGCTCATCTGGACCCATCATGCAGATGAACTGTACACAAGAATTGAGATACTAGAGAATATGTAGAAAGAAAAACTTTTAATGTTTGTTTTACAATGAAACAATAGTTAAATTTGAGCTCAGATCAGACTGTATTACAAAAAACTAAACAAAACAAAAAAAACTGTTATGCTAATAGATTGTTTTATTTTTGAGCTGTAAGTGTAATAAACTTTTTTTTAAATATAAAACACAGTTGTGATGTATTCTTGAATAAACAGGAAATTACAGCACACCAGTAACCTACAGTTATCAAAATAAACTAGTAGTGGCAATACATGCAAAATACTTAATATACTTGCCCAATTCAGATTTAACATTTTATACCAATTATTTTTAACAGTTTATGGACACTAAGCATATGCAAACCTCACAGTGACTGCAGGAAGCATTTAAAAAGCTTCCAAGAAATCTTGATGTACCTTTTTGAAATGTTGTTCAACTCAATTATTCCTTAAACATTCTACAACATTCAATATGAATATGAATCATTATTTGAACATTTTAACCTGTACATTGTTAATATGTGCAAAGTCTCAACAGCACAAGAGTTTTATGCAGTACATGCGCTAACACTGCACAACTTAAGTATGAACCTATTTTCTTCAGAATTCTACATTCATTGTGTACATTTATTTGAATCAACATAAAAAAGGAATGTTAACATAAAATGTTACATAATTACAACGTAAACATAAAATATAAACCCAATAGATAGTGTATTTGTACAGGTACCACATGAAAAGTCTCAAATAGTGTGAAAAGAGTGTTATGCGCTTTGATATGTTTTCAAGTTTGAGCATGCTTTTTCTTCAAAATTCTGCATTTGTGGGCATTGTGGATTGATAGTAATGATGATCTAAGTTTATACAATGTCCAGCTATACAATGTCCATGACCCAGATGTTACTATCCAGAACACAATTAAATTCAGCACGGAACTGTGGGAAATTGTCATATGAGTCAGAGAGTTCTAGGACCATCCCACAGGTATGTCCAATCGGCCTTCTGGTGAAGTCTGTCTGGACGGTGAACTGTACATGAATAGCCTCAGCAACCACCAAATTAGAACCAGTACAGAATCTTAGAAATTTGCAGAGTTTGTCTTCGTCAGTTTCCCTGATGTACCTTTTCAGGTGGTTGGCAACCTCTGCTTGATTTTCTGACATTTGTGCTGGGAACTTCAACAGCCCAGTCACCTTTTTTGGTGTAGGCTTCAGGTCTTTGTATAGCTGTTGAATTTCTTCTTGACTAAGAGAAATCTGGCCGTTTGTGACCTCCCTCCAACAGTCAATAACGAACATTGGTTTCTGTATGAGTTCCTTGTGTGCAATTTCGTCAACAATTCCTGGTAGAGATGAAACTGTGACCCTCCTCCTGCATTCATAAGTGTTCATGATGTCCAGAAGGTCATCCATGTCAACAGAGGAAAAGTCACTGAGCGCTTGATTGAGAACATCTCGTTCCTGGCAGCTCACAAAATTAAGGAATGCTGCCTTTAGGTCTGTATATACAGCCCCAAACATCATTTCTTCAAGAAATGGTTGAGCAAGTTTAATGGGCAGGTATTTGCAATCTTTAAACCCTTTAAGAAGGATTCTCCCCACAGCTTTCCATTTGTCTGAGTTGAAGTCGTGCCTGAGGAAAGGCACTTTTACAGATGTCCCGACAGTGCAGTGTTCATAGAAATCAGACCAGAAGCTACTGTACACATCGCGAAGGACACCCGGACCACTGCCTGCTTCCTCTGAGTTGTTAGGAAGTATACGTCTCACTATCAAGGACTGGGTGACAATCGTGTGCTCAGAAAATGCCTCTATCATGTCACTGAAGCTATTTGAGTAGTGTATGGTTACATTTCTGTTGGGATAAGCATTAGGAGCACTCTGTTGTGGGTCAAAAGGTTCATGGATCACTGTGTCACTAAGAGAATCTCCATCAATAAGGTGTTGCGGACCAAATGTAATCTCGGGGTCACTGCTGACATTGCTTGCAAGATGGTCTTGTGAGGAATGTATGCTCGTCTCTTCATCAGAAACCAAGAACACATCAGGAAGGGTTACTTGAGGCTCATTTACCTCTAGTTGCTCATAGTCGTGAATATACAAGTCATCACCTTTTGTCAAATCTGAATCTGAGACATCACTAGCATGGTCATGTTCACTAGATTCACTAGACTCTTCAGTCAGGTTATTTTTTGCATGAGTTGCTATATAGAAACGCAACATTGGGAGTTTGACAGTATTGTAAATTGTTCCAACTGACAGATCCTTGGGGAGAAGATTTTGCTTGAAGTCCCAAACTTCGAATTCAAAATCAGACTCTTGACCTTTGGTGGAAATTCCATTGTGAAAGAATAATGCCTTTCCTTCTTTTAGTATGTCATCATATCCTGCCTGAACATTTATCTGTAGTTTTCTAGTCCCACCGCCTTGCCTTGCTCTAACCTGTTTTATCACTTTATTTTCTCTGTGAAGCCATCCAATTTCAATATTTCGTATGCATGATTTTGCTTTGCTGCTTGCTTTTTTGTTTGAGGTTTGTGGCACCTCCTCATCCTTATTTCCTTCCCTTCTAAGCTTCATTTTCTCTCTTAATTTCTCTAAGAGACCTTGCTTTCGCTTCACAGATGGTGTCCGATGCCTGCAAAAATGTATCAGGGCAATCCTGTCACCATATGAGGGAAGGTACTTTGCAAGTTCTGCATCTTCCATAAGCAGGAGGACTTCTCTGTCAATCTGTGAAAGCAAAGGGATAAGCATGTTAGCTTTGGACACAAGAAAATCATACTGCTTTATGTCTACAGCTAAAAGGACATGTAATTTAAAAAGGGAACCAAATGTAAAATCTGGTCACTCATATTAGATAAAGTAATAGGCATGTTTAAAATGGATATTACACAAATTCAGAATGTTATATTATTTACTTGACAGGAACTGGTCTTTTAACATAATGATAAAAATAAAATACATTTTAATAAACATTTGTGTTCTTCTTATTTTTTTTATATAATAAAGGGTTAGTTCACCCAGAAATTAAAATAGTTTTTAATGAAATCTAAGAGCTTTTTGTTCCTCCATTGACAGCTATGCAGCTACCACTTTTAAGCCCCTGAATGGTAGTAAAGACATCATTAAAGTAATCCATGTGAACCCAGTGGTTTAAACTTTAAGTTTTATGAAGCAATGTGAGTGCTTTGTGTGCACATACAATCACAAATATAATTTACCACTTAAATATTAACGTTCAATGCATATTCATCCAATAACATTTGCTCTAATGTCAACACAACACATATGCATCATTAATAATTTATCTTAATATGTTCTTTATTTTGTAAATATGTAAAACAAAGCACTCTCGTTATCTAAAACGATAGTGGGTTTGGAACAACATGTGGGTGAGGAAATAATAACAGAATTTTCATTTTTAAACTAACCCGTTAACCTTTCTATATTAGCTAGTTAGAGAGCATATTCAGTGTGCATATGATTTATACAGTACAAACATCCAAAACACCATACCTTTTGCTGTTCCATAACTGTAATTGTTTCCTCAGAAATGCCTCGATTTCTCAAGAAACGGAAAACATCTATATTCTCCTCCATCATGGGTCTGCAAAGTACAAAAAAGTTGTTTTAAAATAGGATAGATTAAAAATAATTGATAAGGCTAGTGGGGAAAATAGAGGTGTTTTTTTTAACCTGTTGCATGTCAGAAAAGCATCAGAAACAGAATTAATGAAATAAAATGGCATGTATTTATTCAAAAGTTTGGTCTTAGTATGGTCTTTAGTATTGTTACTGCAGTTTTTTACAATTGCTGCAGTCACACTCTGTTTTCTCTAAATCTAAACATAGTTTTCAACCAAATTAATATAGACAGACCATAGTGTTGTTTTTGATCACATAAAAGCTAAATGTAGTTTGATCAGCAGATTAGTCTCTGGACATAGGTTGGCCTGTGTTACTTTAGTATTGAAATAGTTTTCATGTTTCTATTTTCTTTTTAAGTGAAATTAAATACATTTATTGTATAGTTTTAGCTAACCAGGGGCGTAGCCATCATTTTAGAAGTGAAAAAGACAGACATGCCAAGTGTGTAATACCAGTTTTTTTTAATTATCTTTGTCTGCTTGACAGGTTTTTATCTGTTTTTTTATGATTGGCTTATGTACTGCAGACCCTTGTGCATTAAGACATCATGGATTTTATACAATTAAAACAATTATCATAGAATAATGGTTTCTATACTGTAATAAAGGATATGGCAATTAACACGGCATTATTCATATGGAAATACCCAAAGATGGCTTGAAAAACACACACAAACCATATATGATCACATCATGTGTTAATTGTCCTCATGTTTCATTAGTCAAAAGGTTTCTGCTTTTTATTCAATTTAGCTGGATGCTTTTTTTCCATTTAGTGGAACGTCATAAATCATTACTTTACGAGACCGTTTTGGCGTTCTGTGTGAGAACGCCCTGCAGCTTTAAACTGTCGAAGTTACACTAAAGACTCGCATGATCATCTAATTTTGGATAAGAATAATCCAAATCCGTCAGGTCATGCGCTGGTCTCTCTGAATTTAAATCTAGATTTATTCACATTGACCCATAGACATCTTTACGTGAACACATCCGAAAAAAGTGCGGGGATTTTTAATTAGATTTTGCTCTCAGAGCAGATATTAATGTATAAGATAATATTGATAAAATTGTTTATTTAATTATATTCACAGTCACAGCAGTTTTGGCCTATACCAATCATTCTTGAGCCTCACTAACAGGCACTCGCAGTTTGAATAGGCTACTCCTGTAGGCCTATCTGTTTCATGAACGTTACAATGACCTGAACACAATAGGCCTACATTTTATATTTCAAATTTCTCTCTTATATAGTGATATTTACTGTACATTAAGGACAATTACCTGATGGATGATGAAAGCCCCCTGTTCAAATACACTACCGGCTGGCGCAGGGCTGTGTGTACGTCAATGAGTCTGCGTCTGTAGCCTAATTAATTTCGAAATATTTCGACTTTAATCTCGAAATATTTCGACTTTAATCTCGAAAAAGTTCGACTTTAATCTCGAAATATTTTGACTTTAATCTCGAAAAATTTCGACTTTAATCTCGAAATATTTCGACTTTAATCTCGAAAAAGTTCGACTTTAATCTCGAAATATTTTGACTTTAATCTCGAAAAATTTCGACTTTAATCTCGAAATATTTCGACTTTAATCTCGAAATTATAGATTTATTTTTTTTTTTTACAGATTTTTTTTTTTTTTTTACAGATTTTTTTTTTTTTTACTTTGCGGTTCAGGGCTTCCGTACTTCGGATTCCAACAAAAAAAAATCTTAATGTGTGTTCCGAAGATAAACGGAGGTCTTACGGGTGTCGCAATAGGGTATTAGGGTAAGCAATTCATGACAGTTTTAATTTTTGAGTGAACTAACCCTTAAAAGTACAAAATTATCACTTAGATTTTAACTAAATATTATAATACATTATTTTTTTATTCTTATTTTGTATTTGGGCTTGAATAAATAATATAACAAAAGAGATTTAAAAAAATCTACATTTGTGGATAAAACGCTTATAGCCATAAAAAAAAAAAAAAAATCGTGTGCTCAACAACAGGTAGGCTACAAGTTAAAATCAATTAAACTGAACTCACCCACTTGGATATTAAATCAAATATTTTTTTACAGTCTATGTTCAGGGGGGGAAATAAATAAAAAAAATAAAGTAAACGTAAAAAATAAAGTTAATAAATATAATAATATAATATAATAATACATTTTTAGTTTATTTAATAGTTTATGTAAATAAAGTTTACTTGCCAGTTTTTGTATTTGAGGTTGCACGTGAATGGCCCATCAAATCAAATCGTAGAGAATATATGCAATACGTACTTTTTAGTTATTATTTTTTACATTAAGGATAGTGAATACATTGGACAAACTCCGTCGCTATGCTCCCCGACCACAAGCACATAAAGACACCGTTATTGGTTAATTTATTTTTTGAACGTAGGCAAGGTCAGGTGATCAATAATAAAACCCGACCACAATTAAAATTTCGATATAGCCAGTTTTCATAGCACCTTAATGTATCGGTTGATTGTATTATATAATTATAAAAGTGTTTAATCCGGAAACATCAAGTGGCTCTGGATGGAACCTAAATATATAGTTACTGGGGAAAAACGAGAGGGGGAGTTCTGCCTCATTTCAAAAGACCACCACACACCACTACTCTGTAGCTATAATATAGTCTTGTAGAAAGAAGAAAAGTCTGGAAAGTTTCCCTGAAGAGAGCTTTCACGCGCGCCGTTAGTGCGATTGACACGAGCTTTGCGGGAGAGCCGTTGGTTTGTGACGCACGGGTGACCATTGGGCTGCGCGAGGTAACGTACTCGGAATCAGTTCAGCTCAGCTCGGGAACACCGGAGAGCGAGAAGTAGCCTACGGTAGTAATGTTGGGCTCAGAGGACCACGGAGAGACTCGCAAACGCAACGGTACGGGTAAGCTTCCCTTTCATTCATTCACTATAGTTTCATTATGACTCGGTTTAGATTAAAACGGCAGGTGTGGGACCAAACCGAAAGGAGGATAAGTTTGGATGGATGCGCGAGGGACATGCTGTCTGACTAACGCATCAATCATAGTTGTGTTATCGGTTATCGATTGCAATTATTTTATATCTCAAGAATGTAGAAACAATGTATAAAAAGTATAACTGATATAGTAAAAGGAATTTTATTTTATTTTTCTTCGCCGAGCTCTGTAAGGATTGCCATGTTTACTTTGCTGTCAAAACAAGCAATATATTCTCTGGCATGCTGCAAATGGATGAAACTTCGTGTGAAAGCTCACACAATCTCATTACTTCAAGCAGTACACCGTCATGATGAATGTGCCTTAACATTTACCATATTTTTCAGTTCATTGGCTTCTGTACAAGCATATTAAGGAGAAATGTGAGGGTCTTGCTTCCCCCATCATAACGTTGGAAAATATATAACCTATATTTTAAAATATTTTTTAAAATTCACCATACTGTATTTTTATCGTATTTTGAACTCGGTGCTGCCTTTTGTGTATCTATTATGATTATTTTTAATGTAAACATCTAGGCTAAAGTAAAAGGGGAAAGAACAGTTAACATTCATTCCAGAAGTTTGGCATATTGATTTGTTCAGTGTGTGGCAAATCTGACATTGCTGCTCAAGATGACCCACCACTGACAAGGATAGTGCGTGTCTTATATTAGATTTGCTCTCTCACCGCTTGCATGTTTCCTTTCTTTACTTGGGATGAATTGGCACTGTCCACTTCCCAAAAGCATTTATTCTTCTCTAGAAAGATTTAAATGTAATCTCCTTTTTCTGATTTGCTTATGTGCTTAAAGTGAACATTTAAATGTGTAATTTGGTCTATTCGCGTTTAATTATATTTTGGGATTAGAAATGTTCATTTCTGGAGATGCCCATGTCTTAATGCATCCCCTTTACATTTCAAAGCATTCCTTCGCTTATTGTCTTTAATCATAATTTGAAATTGGTGAACATCCATTTTCCACATTTCACAGTAGGAGAGTAAAAGCATCGCATAGCAGGTGTGCGGATCAGAGATGCTCATTTGTCTCTTGAGTCTATGAGAGATGGTGCATAGCAGTTAATTCGTTCACTCTGATGGGTTTGATCTTGACAAATCAAGGCCATTTTAAAATCTTTTCAAAACCTTACTTATTTATTAACATTGCTATTTCACTCTTTCATTATGCTTGAAACGTGCAAAAGTTGTAATGCAGTCTCTCACGGACATGTGATGTGGGCTTTTTGAAAGCTGTGTTGCATATCAGGAAGCGTTTGGGTTTTTGAAGAACACAATAACTCTAAATAACATAATACACCTCTTCTCCTTGAGCTGCGTGACTCCTAGTGAATGCCGGATTGTGATCTAGAGAGGAAGTGCTTCATTCTATAGGCCCAAGGCCATTGCTTTAGACCAGGGTGAACACTAAGATGATTATGGGTCTTTGCTCAGCATTAAAGTGAATCATATGAGCTCAAATAACAATTGTGCAGTTTACTCTTGAGGTTTCATTAAACTGATTCTTAAAGTTTTATTTAACAAACCACTTTCCTACTCCAAGGCAAGCGATGAAGTTTACTGGATGTTGATGATCTTCTTGAGTTCTGAACAGGCTCTGCGGCCGGCGGAGTAAACAGATAAATCACAGCTGGGAAGAAATACGCTCAGTTGGGGCAGGGTGACGTTTACACACTGCCCTTTCTGCAGCGCTCGTGACTATTATGCACCTTGCTTTCTCCTCTTCTGCAGATTCGGTCCTGCAACCGGTCTCAGTTATAAAATACAGAACTGATTTATAAATACAAATATGCTTTTAGAGGCACTAATTTGTTAGCAAGGGGTTGTGAATATCCAGTTTCAAATAAGTACAGACCACAAGTCAGTACGTCAGCTATCAGGATATGGCAGCAATTGTTTCTGTTGGCAGTACAGGCTTGTGGAAAGGCTGTATTTTCTCATATTCTCCTTCAGTCACATTGGAGATCTGATAACCAGACTCCTATATGTTGGCAATATATCAGTCAAATGCTTATTTATGTTTGACACTTTGCCTGGGTCTCTTATTTATGGATTTAGATGTGGTACATCTGTCTTCTCTTTATTCAAGTAATATTGAAAGGGGCTGTGTCTGAAGAAACATTAGTCTTTAACTGATCAATCTCTTACTTGCCGGGACAGTAAATCCCCACACGTTTTTGTGGCCTCCACATCTACAACAGCTAGGTTGATTAGTTTAAGAAAACATTACATGTCTGCACATTTAAAAGAAAAGAGACATGGAACCAGTGCCATATACCAGAGATGCCCAAACTCGGTCCAGGTGGGCCACTGTCCTTCAGAGTTTAGCTCCAACTTGCCTCAACACACCCTCCTGGAAGTTTCTAGTATGCATGGTAAGACTTTGATTAGCTGGTTCAGGTGTGTTTAATTGGGGTTGGAGCTAAACCAGGCGCAGGATTGGACACCCTTGCCATAACTAAAGCCTAGTTCAGACTGCACGATTTTCAAACTCGTCGGGTCACTGCTCTATTCACACTGCAAGACTATCTGGGGTATCATTCAGTCACTGCTGTGTTTACACTGCACAATGGTTTGACGACAGAGGAGTTCACACTGCATGACTGAACAAGAGGAAGAATTGCCGACAACTCTCTCTCTCTCCGGTGCGCAAACTACGTTTCCCAAACACACGTGCGATGTGACAAGTAAACAACGCGAGATCACACATGCATCAGACCGGAGTTATCGCGCGAGACTTGGGATTGTTATTAAAAATGATAAACTGAACAAAGTTTGCTTCAAATTGCATGTGTGCTGATTTGTGGAGAAAAAGAAAAAAGATTATGGCGGAAGAAATTGTTGGAGAGCCAGGGAGCCAGGATTGTGTTCTGCAAAAACAGTTTGAGGCAAATAAACAGTTTTGAAATGTGCTGCTGCTGTGGCTGGATGTGCAAATGTTTGGCCTTTGTTTCTGTTTGATAGAATCGTAAATATATACTGAAATTCTGCTCTATAACTCCTCCCTGAACCTCCTGCTGCCCTGTATCTCACTCTCTCATTGGCTGTCGGTGTAATTTTCAGTCAGAACGCTGTTCACACAGCAGGAGTTTCAATCGCCGACAGGTCCAGATATTTAGCATGCCAAATATCTCACCAGCGTCGGCGACTCGTCGGCGATTCTCTCTGATCGCGTCTTTGATCATTCATACTGCGTGATTGTCACTCACGTGCACGAGCACCGATTTGCCTGTGACCTCGGGCATTTGTCGGCGATTTCACAAAACCTGTCGGCGACTCAAAATCGGGGCAAAAATCGGGCAGTGTGAACTAGGCTTAATACTTGCCATTGTTTTATTTTTAGTTATTTTGGTCTGCAAAGTATTATTTTAAGGGTGCAGTGAACGATTTTTGAGAATATGTTTCTATCCAAATTTGTGAATTTAGCTTAGACATTTGCAAATAAATCTCCCTTTCCATTGAGTCAAAATCGGCACTTTCTGATTAACTGCCGATAAATTTCACAAAAAAAGGGTAGTTGATGCAGGAAGAGAAGTGACTAATATATCATAATGTTCATATAATACTCCTTGGAGTGTGCAGACGAAACTCAATAAATGTGTTTATGTTAACTTGCTTTCTGAGGAACACACTCGTGTAAAGGCCTGTTCACACAGGGATGATTTTCGATTTTCGCAGACTCACATTGATATAACGAAGAGGAAGTAATTAAAGAAGATGAGCTGCTAATGCTGCTTGCCAGTTAGCAAAATGTGTGAATGTCTGTCATCTGAGTGTCCGAAGCGTAAAGTAGCGCAGCTCCACCTTGTGTGCCGGGAATGCCATGCATCTGAATTTTAATATTCACTCGGCGCATTGACAGTCAAAATTTGCTTGGGTGTAAACACACAGTTGCGCTGAAAAACGCTGGTCATAAGCGCGCGCACGATAATCGCCTCTGTGTGTACATGACTTAAAGGCCCACTGAAGTGCCTTGAAACACGCTGCATTATTCAATGTGTTGACGTAATTTCCCCTGAAACGGCTTCATCTGTTAGCAGCTCCTCCTCTTTTTTGAAACAGCCAATAGCGTTTCGTTAATATACAGTTTTACTAGAGAGCAAGAGCCAAACTTTCTGTTTGGTAAAGCCAGTTTCCTCTAACACTGTTTACCATCATAATCTCCTCCATATCGCTTTAAAATGCAGCATTCTGTGCAGAATTCAAATGGGTCGATATGTTTGTTGTCTGCGCGGACTTGCGCATATGATCCTCGCTGCGCTCTCGCGTCTGTAGTATTTTAGACCAGAGCCGTTGGGGTGTGTGCGCTGCTGCGGTGTGTGAAACTAACGTGAAAAACAGACTTTATTCACCTCAAATGAAAGCATATTTACACTGAATCGTGTCCTATCACATATATAGTGTGTTATGTGCCATTCACCATGTAGAAATGAGTAAATATGTATTAACAACTGACTGATTTCAGCCTTACCTTCGGCAGTGTAGGGGGCGGGCTTTAGATTCTAGAGAGCATTTTGTTTGGACAGATGATTTGACAAGTCTGCGATGATGTCATCAAAATCTGAGATTCGTTTTAACGGAAGTGGAAGACTGTAAATTTTGAATGCTTATATCTCTTAAATGCAAATTTTGTCATAGTTTTGGAACATACCAGCTTATTCATAACTTTAAGGCTAACACAGTCATACTAAAAAAACTAAAGTTTGATTTCAGTGGATCTTTAAGACTTAAAAGTTCTGGGAAGTAATTAGCTACCAAACCACTTTGATGACAGACTTTGCTCAGGCATTTCAGAATGACATACAGCATTTCAGATTCTGTGCAACAACGAGATCAGTCTACTGGTCCAGTTATCCTCTCCCATTGCAAAGTCACATGTCTTTTTTTTATGCATATTGAGGAATTTATTGGGTATGTGTTTCCATCGTAGTTTATACGCATCTTTTCTTATCAGATAAAACATTTATCCGACTCAGTTGGGCGCGTACAGTTTTATGTGCCTTTTTAGAATTTATGCTCATCTTGCTGTTTCCGTCCAGTGTTATACAGGTCCTTCTCAAAAAATTAGCATATTGTGATAAAGTTCATTATTTTCCAGAATGTAATGATACAAATTAAACTTTCATATATTTTAGATTCATTGCACACCAACTGATTTTGGCATACAGCTCATGAAAACCCAAAATTCCCCCCAAAAATTAGCATATTTCCTCCGACCAATAAAAGAAAAGTGTTTTTAATACAAAAAAAGTCAAACTTCAAATAATTATGTTCAGTTATGCACTCAATACTTGGTCGGGAATCCTTTTGCAGAAATGACTGCTTCAATGCGGCGTGGCATGGAGGCGATCAGCCTGTGGCACTGCTGAGGTGTTATGGAGGCCCAGGATGCTTCGATAGCGGCCTTAAGCTCATCCAGAGTGTTGGGTCTTGCGTCTCTCAACTTTCTTTTCACAATATCCAACAGATTTTCTATGGGGTTCAGGTCAGGAGAGTTGGCAGGCAAATTGAGCACAGTAATACCATTTGGCACGGAGCAGGTGCCAGGTCGTGCTGAAAAACCAAATCTTCAACTCCATAAAGCTTTTCAGCAGATGGAAGGATGAAGTGCTCCAAAATCTCCTGATAGCTAGCTGCATTGACCCTGCCCTTGATAAAACACAGTGGACCAACACCAGCAGCTGACATGGCACCCCAGACCATCACTGACTGTGGGTACTTGACACTGGACTTCAGGCATTTTGGCATTTCCTTCTCCCCAGTCTTCCTCCAGACTCTGGCACCTTGATTTCCGAATGACATGCAAAATTTGCTTTCATCTGAAAAAAGTACTTTGGACCACCGAGCAACAGTCCAGTACTGCTTCTCTGTAGCTCAAAAGTGTCTTGACCTGGGGAATGCGGCACCTGTAGCCCATTTCCTGCACACGCCTGTGCACGGTGGCTCCGGATGTTTCTACTCCAGACTCAGTCCACTGCTTCCGCAGGTCCCCCAAGGTCTGGAATCGGTCCTTCTCCACAATCTTCCTCAGGGTCCGGTCACCTCTTCTCGTTGTGCAGCGTTTTTTGCCACACTTTTTCCTTCCCGGAAAGGAAAGTCGGCAGTCTTACCCATGATTGTGGTTTTGAGTAATGAACCAGGCTGGGAGCTTTTAAAAGCCTCAGGAATCTTTTGCAGGTGTTTAGAGTTAATTAGTTGATTCAGATGATTAGGTTAATAGCTCGTTTAGAGAACCTTTTCATGATATGCTAATTATTTGAGACAGGAATTTGGGGTTTTCATGAGCTATATGCCAAAATCATCAGTATTAAAACAATAAAAGACCTGAAATATTTCAGTTGATGTGCAATGAATCTAAAATATATGAAAGTTTAATTTTTATCATTACATTATGGAAAATAATGAACTTTATCACAATATGCTATTTTTTTGAGAAGGACCTGTATGCGATTTACGAGATATACCAAAATGTTTTTAAAAATAGGTGGATGTTGATATTTGAAATCAACCCGAACAAATACACCCATCCCTTGCTCCGCCCTCCAAATGCATGAACATCCACAAAAGTGTGTGCCTTTTGATTGTAGCTGAAGGGTACATGACAAACCATTGAAAAGGATGAACCAAAAAGGAACATACAATACACAAGAGTATATTCAAGCAAGAATTTGCGGGTAGTTGCCAGCAGTTCCAATATAAAATTTCACATTATATTTTCTTTGACATTAATCCAATTCATGATTCATGATTCTTCTGAAAAGTTACATTAAAGGACAACATTAAGTTTATCTTGATCATTTTATTTTTTTGTGTGAGTACAGTCATTGGGAAAAAAAACGAACCGGGTTGGTGCTTGCAACACGGAGCTGTTAAAGTTAATGCCCCCCTCAGCTAAAATGGCAGCTTTAGGGGCATAATGTAAAGGGTATCTATGTGCCTCTTAACAGACACAAAATGCAATTAAAATGTCTGTTCAACATGAACAGGGCCCTTACATGACAAAGAGATGCATTTAGCCACTTAGCTATTGTTTAAATTCACCTGTTTTAGAAGGCTAGCTGTGTATCGCGCTTAAGTCCTGTGGGAACGCCGTTGTAGCCGGAAAAATAGTCCAGTTGGGAAGCGCATCGTTTGTATGAAGAGGCTCTGCTCATCAGCTTTCCGGTTCTCAGTATTGAACGTGTCCAAGAGAAACCGTTTTCTGTTTTGATTCTGTACTGCTGATCTGAGAACCAATGCTCATTCAGTTCAGTTACACGCGCATGCTCAGTATCAGCCGCTCGTGAGTTCATCGGTTCTCTCAGCAAAACATGTCTCAGTTCAGTGAACGGTTGGAGTTACAACATATAATTCAAGACATTAGTTTATTTCTATTCGGAGGGACTGTCACTCATGTCAGAAAGTGAGTAACTAAAGTAACTTGTGTGATCAGTGCTGATTTGAGACGCGATCCGTTTAGAACGATTCCGTCCAATTTGGTGAACTGGTTCGACCGGTTCACTAAAAAGAACCGGTTAAAAATAACGATTTGTTCGTGAACCGGACATTAGGGCTGTCATTTAAAAAAAAAAATCTAATTCGAACGGATATCAAATATCAACCAATGTATTAGAATATATTCGAATATCTACGACCCCATAAAAAGAAATTTAAAAAATGGCCGTAACAGAGATTCAATCACAAATGCATTAACAGTCTGACAGTCATAAACAGGACTCAGGCAACAGCCTGTATGGAAAAATAAATTGTTAACTTAATGTTTGAAACAGCAGGTTATCAACTTAAGTGTAAATTAATATATGAAGTGCCACTATATGCAATCATCACAGCTTTCAGTTTGTCTACCGCATCAGATGTCGACGCCGTCCTCTCCAGCAGCTGGAATTTGTTTACGGATGCCATAGCAACTCTCAACAGCCACCAGGACTTATACAGTTTTATAAAAGCTATTTATTTGTTGTAAAACTGTATTAATCATCTCAGAAAAAAAAATTCGAATGTCAGGCGCAGTTTAAGTAGTTGATTGTTTGCTAGGTTTAGGGACTGTGTCATTTTGCCAAAATTATCTTAATAAATTCTTAATAAATAAAAAGTTTATCCCTCAGAAAAATGTTCTTTCCTCTCTTGTCAACATGCTTGGTGCATGAGTGCGGCGCGTGCTCTTCAGTGGTGAAAGCGTGCTGTATACGTCATATAAGGAAGCATATAAGGAAGCACACTCAAAGAAATCCGGTCAGGTCGTTTACATGGTGAAATGTTTCGTTTGATCGATTCATGAAAAGGTTTATCCCACCCATCTCAAGAACAATTTCATTCAGTTTGGGCATTTTGATTACGATTGAGGTGTTTATATGGAGCATTTTCATTCAGATATTGGACTTTTAAACCGATTACAGTGCTCCATGTAAACGCACCCAACTGTAAAAAATTGCGCTACTTGGCACTTTAAAAACCGGATAGTTTATTTATAGTTCGATTACGGATATTTCACGTCATGTTCGAATGCATATTCGAATATCGAATAAAAAGTGACAGCCCTACCGGACATTACTAGAGTGATGATCCGATCGGGCTCACAAGTGAAGAAGAAATGGTTCGCATTTCTGCCTTTCCAAATTGTGAAAATTTGCAGTGAACACTTGATTAACTTACACAGACACAACACAGCGGGGCCGGTTGAAGAAAAATGCCATTCCGTGATTAAAGACGGGTGCATTAACTGTAATAACTCTGTGTTGCAAGCACCAATCCGGTTCGTTTTTTCTTTCTTTCTATAGACTGTACTCATAAAGATATAACGATCAAGATAAACTTAAAAATTCGCCAGAGTTGTCCTTTAAATTAAGGGATGTCCCGATTTCCGATCAGGACTCGGATATATAATATATGTCCGAGTCCTGATCGGGAGGTAAGGTCCGATTCCGATTGAGTCTGAAATCACGAGATCGGAAATCGGGACATCCCTTAATTTAAAGGACAACTCTGGCGAATTTTTAAGTTTATCTTGATGTTTTAAAAAAATAATGAGAATATACATAATTTGTATGTTCTCATTATTTTTTTAAAACATCAATAGTTATGCGGTGGCACAGAGTTAGACCCTTTTAACTCCACACAGAAACAGCAACGCATGTGGCATGACGTCACTTTTTGTTGTTTAAATCAAGCCTGCTGCACCCCTCTCAGAAACTGAAGCCTCCGAGCCTCGATCGACCCCAGGTGACTGGTCCCAGTATAGCCGCACCTCTGTTTTTTCTAATGGACGCGAGGCAAACTAAACAATCAAATTACACTTCAAATATTTTTTCCCCAAAGTGAGTTTATGTCACTGAAGGCAGTTATCCTCACAATGATTTCATTTCAAGTGTTCATCGTTCGGGGGGTGTGACGTCATGATTGACAGCTGAGACTGAGGTCCTCTCTGAGTGATGTTGTCACTGAGGCACTAACGGAACTAACGGAGGCACTGTTTTCTTTAATTTAATTTAATTTAATTTAATTTCTACATTTCCATAACTGTTTATTTCACACCAACATAATTAATTGTTCTGCATCTGTGAGAGTATGGGCGGGCTTTTGATATCGCTGATATCCCGCTCTTCTTTATACTTTTTGATGTATTATAGAAGTATCAGATCCGGACTCGGTATCGGCAGATACTCAAAATCAAATGACTCGAACTCGGTCTCGAGGGCAAAAAAACCTGATCGGGACATCCCTATTTAAATTGTTATATTCCACAAATAGGACTTAAGAGTGAATGCAAATTTGTCAAGCTCATTCTGACTGATTGAGAATGAATTTCTGGTAGAATTAACACGTAAGCTTCCATTTCTACTTGCGTACATGAGAGACTGATAAGAAATGTAATTATAGACAGATAGTAGTGTGTGTTTAGTTGTGTGGATCTGTTTCTAAGCTTTGAAGGGCATGAGGGTGATGACACCTGTCGGGTAATAGCTACATTGGAATGTAAACTGTTGGGCAGAATGCTTCGCTTTTAAATATAGGATTTTCTCTCTGTGTCATTTCGCTCTTCTCAGCTCATCACTCTCTTAATCATTCATTACCTCTTCAATCATTCTATTTTCATGGCAGTGAGTGAGCTGGTGATGGAGAGAGATGAAAGGTGAGAAACAAAGAGAGAGAATGAATTATTTGCAATACAAATTTAGGTTTAGAGTTACACGCACAGTTAAATTCGCACATTTACTTGTATGTATGTTTAGTCATTTAGCAGATGCAACCAGCAAAATATTAACAATACAATATTCGCGGTACACAATTCCATGTTCCAAGTGTAAGATAGAGTAGTACACAAGCTTGAGCAGAAGGGAAATGCAGAAAAGGAGAACCAGTGTTTATTTATTATTTCATTTATTTTAAATAGGACTATGAACAGTGCCTCTTTCAATATTGTTGAACCATGGATCCACCTTCATGGAAAACAGGACACTTTTGGATTTAGAGTTTCAGTGCACTCTGTAGACAATAGACATACTTTAAATGTGCACTATGTAGTATTTTTGCAGTAAAATATCCAAAAACCACTATCATGTGCCCCACACTGCGCAACGCCCATAAACACTGCTCTCAAGGGGCAGATTCACTCGTCCGTGCAACACTTCTGTCGCGCCTTGCTCCACTTTATTCGTATGGGTGACGTCAAACGACTTTAATGCGCCCGCAGAGCATTCCGGGAGGGCAGCGCTGTATTTGAACCGATTTCAACGCAGAAATGACGAGAAGCGTCACATCACGCTTCGGTCGTGTCGCAATAGTGGATCTCCACAGTCACTGCTGTCACAGGACTTCACCAAATCAACAAGAAGTGTGTTTTTGATGGAGCGGTCCCAGCGATAAAGGTTCACGGTTCTGCTTTGGAAGCAGGCGGTGAGTAAAACTGCTTCAAATGTCTGTTGTTGGCTATCGTCGCCTAAGTAAACATCAGTAAACAAAGCGATTGTGTATACGTTAGTTAATTTATCAAAGGAGTATGCGATCTATGGTGTGTGTTTAAATACATTTGTTTAGCTGACTAATATGTCAGTTTGTTTATTGTAAAACCACCCAAACATAAACCTATGGGATGTTCAAACAAAGCGTGCTTCTTCATTCAAATGCGCTAATGTTACTCCATTGTTTTTTTATACACTATCTGACGTGCTAAACCGTTTGTCTTGCTACTGCTAAGGTTTAGTCGCATCCAATAGTCCATAAACCAAATCATGTTCTCATAAACTGCGAGTAAACACACACAAATGTTGACAGGCCACTAAATACAGTAACTTACATGCCACAGAGACGGATGTCCTGCTGTTGCTGTTTCTCCTGTTCAATTTATTTCAGCCTCCGGATCTGATTCTGGATCTTATATGTATTAGTTGAATCTGATTGATAGCCATGGTTTATTAGAGTAACATTTTCTTTTCCACGCTTGATGATGACAGCTTTCAGCAATCTCTCGTGCAGTAGCTCCGCGCTCTCGTCATTCTTTAGCTCCGCCCACATGATACGCCTCCAGGCGCTCGTTTTTTCCCGGAAAGACTCGGTACAGCCTATCTTTCTTTTATAAATATAATAAAACTAAAGACTTTTCGGAGATATGAAGGATGCAATACTACTCTATAGGTACTCAAGATTGACATGAGATTGGCTGAAACTGAGTGTTTCACCCCCCCTTTAAACAATTGTATGCAGTATCCAGAATAGGCCATTTCGTTCTAAAGGCCAAAAAGAGGGTTGAAGATGTTTTTTTGTGTTTAAAAAATAGAAACATTATTATATGGACTTCTTGGAGGAAAAAAACTAACACTCCAGAAGTATAGAACCTGGTCCCTTTAAATTATAATAATAATTGGTTCCTTTTGATAATGTGCCATTGATTCATTATTCAAACTTTGCAAACTTTGCAAAATTATTTTTTGTTTCTCTATAAGATTTATTTTAACATTTTTATGATGTTTATTTTTGCAATCACTATTTCTGCTTTCCTACAACATTTCATATAGCATCAATAAATCTACTCAGCTGTTGGACCAGCTAAACTAAGAATTTGAAGCAGTCGGTTTATTGGATATTAAATTAGCTGATGGACATATGACAATATCCATGACATGATACAAGCTGTTGCTTTTATTTTTTTGTTTTTATTTTCTGCAACAGCCTGTTCAGTAGCTCTTGCCCTATGTGAAATCTCATTAAAAAAAATCCCACTCCACATAACTGAATATTAAATGCCGGTTTAAAATAGGTTCTGATTGGCTGTTATTGTACTGCATCCCACTGCATATACTCTTTTAGTGTAGACAGACGAATTGCTTGTCACTGGAATGTGGTTTGGACACCGTGTAGTATGTGCACACATGTATATCTACACCCTACTCTGTCCTGGTGGCTTTCATCACTTCAGCAGACAGAGCGGTCAAGTGGGACAACCCCTGTCAAATCTCTTTCCCTTTTCCCCGTAGCCCCAGCTCTGTTCTTCTCACCCTCTGCTGCGCTTTTCCCTTGTGTATAAGTGTGTGTCCTTGTACATGTGCTTCTGTACCATGTATACTATGGTGTCTGACAGCTGTCTAGGCCCCAAGGGCATACAACCTGCCCTTTTCTGAAGCGAGCCTCCAGCACCCCCTCATCACGCTGTCTGTGCTCCCCGCCGGTGAGTGCTAGACCCTCGCGGTCAGCGGGAACTGGCCTCTTCTCAGCGGGGGCCAGAGGTCTGGAGGGTTAATGTTTCAGCATTGTGACCTCTCTCATTTCTCATCACCCGACAGCCGGTGGCTACCGCTGCCGTTCTCTTTTAACAGGAACACGCATGCATATGAAGACAAATCAAATGGCCTGCATATATTTAAGTGTTCAATGTCTGGACATTTAGATTATAGATGAATGATGTGTGTCTGGAGCTGATGTTCCTACAAGGGATCAAACATCTATATGCTCACAATTTAATATACAGTGTGATTCTAGTTACAGCTATTGTTTTTAGTGCTCTAATGGATTAGGGCAGCGATTCTCAGTTGTTGGTTGTGACCCCAAAATGGGTCTGTTTTGGTAGGGAAATATATATCAGGGGCTTTCAAACTTATGCCTGTGCTTAATTCCATGAGAAGAGAAAAAACGAGAAGATAGTTTCTTATTGTCCTGGTGTAAACACTATAGGATAAAGTAGCAAAATTATCTGGATATATATATTTGTTATTTTTTTATATGATTATTTTTTAGATGTTTTAAATATGTAATAATTATTTTTGGGTTTCATAATATTTGAGGTATGCTTTGCTTGAAAAAGTTTGAAAACACCTACTATATACAGTTTCATATTATATAAGGGATAGTTAGGGTAGCAAAATTAATAGGCTCTTCTTTTAATGAGGTTTAGTAGCAGTGGTGATGTAATTGCTGAATTATTGGCTACCAAGGAAAATTCAACTAACATTTATAAAATCCATCACTCAAATTTTAAATGCTGTTTCATGCATACTGAGCTTTTTACACTGTTAAAGACTTGGATTCCCATCCTAAACATAGACAAAGTTTCAAAAACTAAGTTGGACGTTTGATGGAGTATTTCTGTGTCAAAAATACTCCTTCCGGTTTCTCACAAGTTTCGGAGAGTTTTTTTTCGAGTATGGCTCGGCTTGACTTCGACAGAGCGGAAGGTCCTTGTACGGGCCGTACGGGCTCTTCTCACGGAAGGGTGTGCGCGCGCGACTAGAGCGAGAGAGGAAATGCACGCCCATAAACACTCTCTCAGGTGCAGATCTTCACGGTTACTGCTGTCAGGACTTCACGAAATCAACAGTTACCAAAGAAGTGTGTTTTTGATGGAGCGTTGACGATAAAGGTTCATGGTCGTGTTTTGGAAGCAGGCAGTGAGTACAACTGCTTCAAATGTCTATGTTGTTGGCTATCGTCGCGTAAGTAAACATCAGTAAACAACACAATCGTGTATAATGTTAGTTAATTTATAAATGGAGCATGCGATGTATGGTGTGTGTTTAAATACATTTGTTTAGCTGACCACTATAGGTGTCAGTTTGTTTATTGAAAAACCACCCAAACATAGACCTAGCGTTCTCACAAAGCGTGCTTCGTCATTCAAATGTGCTAACGGTTACTCCATTGTTGTTCTATAACGTTACACTAGTCTGACGTGCAAAACCGTTTTGCTTGCTACTGCTAAGGTTTAGTCGCATACAAAAGTCCATAAACCGAATCATGTCCTCATAAACTGCGAGTAAACACACACAAATGTTGACAGGCCACTAAATACAGTCCATACCACAGAGACGGACGTCCTAAAGCCCTGCATTTATGCCCGAGCCCGACGGGCCCCGACTTTTTTACGCCCCTAGGGCCGGGCTTCGGCCCAATTTTCACGTCATACCTAAAACGCGGGCCGGGCTTTGGGCCTTTTTTAGGCTTCTCCTTCGTTTTATATTTATTCTATTAATTAAAAGGAATAATGAGATGTTCTGCTCTGGTGGAAACAACACGAGACCATAATAGCTAACGCGACTGTCAGATATGGCTCGCACAGTGTTCAAAGCATAGGTTCAGAGTCTGCGCCAGTAGCAGCAGTGCGCGTTTCTTGTGAGCGTGGCGTTTCTGTTGCTTGTCATCCGCGGGGCGACTGCTTCTATTAATGTACAGGGAAGCCCTAAACTTCATGTTAAATATAAATATATTGCCTATTGATACAGCAAAGACAACATCGGCAGTAGCCGGCCCATACCATATCCATGGTATTGACGGCAAAAGGCTACAGAACATTTAGTTCTGTATTGACAGGTTTAATATTTCACACAAAAAAAATTCACTTAAAAAAAAATAAAACTTTAATTTAACAAACAAAAAAATGCTCTAAACATTTTTTCTAAATTAACTTAATAAAGAAACAAAACAAAATATAACTACTTTGACATTAAAAACAAAATAGAACTATTTTAATGGCTGCTACAATGTAAAAAAACAACAACAACAAAAAAAAACACGGGCTCCAGTCGGACTCGGGCCGAGAATTTTGATAAGCTGTCGGACACGAGCCGGGCTAGGGCCTCAGCGTCTAGAGCCAGGGCCAGGTTAGGGCTTAGATTTGAGGCCCGTGCAGGGCTCTAGGACGTCCTGCTGTTGTTGCTTCTCCTGTTTAATTTATTTCAGCCTCCGGAACTGATTCTGGATCATATCTGTATTAGTTGAATCTGTGTAGCGTTTTCTTCTCCACGCGTGAGGACGTCACCGCTTGAGGACGTGCGCTCTCGTCATTCTTTAGCTCCGCCCACACGATACGCCTCCAGCCGCTCGGTTTTTTCCGCAAAGACTCGGTACAGCCTATATTTCTTTTATAAATATGATAAAACTAAAGACTTTTCGGAGATATGAAGGATGCAATACTACTCTATAGGTACACATGAGATTGACTGAAACTGAGTGTTTCACCCCCCCTTTAATCACATTTCTTCTGTTGTTTTTAATTTGATAGACTTGTTAGTTTTCTCATGAATATGTTTTGTGAATTGTTGGGTCTTTGCCAATTATGATAATTCTAATTTATATTACTTTACTGTGATGAACAGTTTTGTACTACATTATGTCACTACTTGATGTCCAATGTAAAATCCGGATCCTGCAAATAAACCATTTGTGAGTCACTGGCCTGCTCAGTGGCACAGTTTTTGCACTGGTTGACGGGGAGCCAACGAACACACTGTGAACAGAGATGGAGTGTGTATAGGAACAGGTTGGCATTTTTCTTCCCAGGCACCTTCAATCCAGTCTAACATAAATGAGGGCACTGTTTGCCTTTTTAAGCAAGCAGAGGGTGTGTGTGTGTATGTGTGTGTGTACCAGCAGGGGCTTTTTACTCTCAGAATGAGTGGAGTGTTAAGCAGCCACTCCTTCTCGTTTAAAGTGTTTCAAGGTGAGCTATGTAAATGCCAAGAAGATGAGTATCTGGAGAAAAGGGTTTCACCCTTGAGAGATTTCACATCTGAAGCTGTTTTAGAGGGTTAGTTCACCCTAAAATGAATATTCTGTCATTAATTACTAACCCTCATGTCATTCCAAACCTGTAAGACCTTTCATCTTCGGAACATGAAGATATTTTTGATGAAATCCGAGAGCTCTCAACCATCCATAGACAGCAATTTAATTACCACTTTTAATGCCCTGAAATGTATAGACATCGTTAAAACCATCCATCGGACTCCAGTGGTTCAAACTTAATGAAGAGTATATTTTAGTGTGCAAAAAAACAAACAAAACTAACGACTTTATTAAACAATTTCTTCTCGTGTGACATCGGCCAATGGTAAGCTGCCATCTGGCATAGCTCTGACGTAACTCCGAAGCACTGGACTGTATTTACTACGTCAACTGTGTAGGAGACTGACACAGACATGTTGAATAAAGTTGCTTTTTTTTTTTTTTTTTTTGCTTATTGTGTGCAAAAAAACATTTTTAATGCTTCCTAAAATTAAGGTTGAGTCACATGGACTATTTTAATGATGCCTTGACTACCTTTCTGGACCTTGAAAGTTATTATTAAATTGTCTATGGGCTGAGGAACAAGAGAGTTCTCAGATTTAATCAGAAATATCTTAATTTGTGTTCGAAGATGAAAAAAGTTCACAACAACATGAGGGTGAGGAATTAATGACATAATTTTCATTTTTGGGCGAACTAACCCTTTACATTTCAGACTTTTTTTTAACTCATGGTTAAAAAACATCAAAAAAACATTATCACAACATTTCAGACGTATTTCTTATTCTTTCCTCTTCAGTTCTTTCATCTTTTTTTTCTATTTATTCAGCTTTAACAGCGTAACATAAAACTTTTTTGTCTGCTTTTTTAATGTCTTTGTAAACATTATAGTTTTTAAATAATTTAAAGTCAAGTTATTGGAAAGTCTCTTCACCTTCAGATATTACATCATTGTATTTGCATACTGAATTGCAATTGATTTTCTTTCTTAAAGGGGTACTTCAGCGCTGGGAACATTAATCTGTATTTAAACTAGGTCATTAATGTAGTAGAAATGTGAAAGAATCTTTTTATTTGGGGCTTTCTAGACTGAGAAAAGACAGAAAATGTATTTTTGTCTCATGGGGATGAAAGACAACAATTCCCAGAATGCTTTGCTGCCCTACGAGGTCATTCCCAAAGCCACTGTTACTGGATTACTGGGACTGAATCACTTTCACTTTTCCACCGCGACCGCATACATTTCATAAAATCAGTTCAGTTAAAGAACAGACACTACAATGTACTACAATGGTCTGTTCAATATGTGATTTAGCTACTGAGAGAGTGTCACACAGCATAGACACTGCAGGAGTCAAATTACATACACTCGTGATGAGCTGAATGAGCTCTCGTGATGAGAGCTGAGGTAAACGCGACTGCACTCGCGACAGATTTACAGCGTGTCTGGCGACTGAACTTCCAAAGGCATTTCAGTTCATGCCTTTGGAAGATTAACTTTTATAGGAATTAATTAGAGAAGTTCAAACACATATGCTGTCTCTCATTTCAGAAGGCTGCGTCCTCCGGAGGTCGCATTCAAAGGCTGCATGCGTTATATGGCCGTCTCATTTCAAAAAAGTGAGTAGGACTCTCCAAATGAGACCCTTCGAATGCGTCCTTCTTTCACAGGAATTCAGAGTGTGCATGAGGAGTATCCTTCACGGCTGGAGATAACCCACAATTCTTTGCGTCGCCATTAACAACTGTCATTTTTTTAAATATTATATTAAAAAACGGCACCACCAAAGATATACATAAAAGCGTAGGTGTTGTGTTTAAATGTAAGTAGTTTAAGCTTGTTTTAGTTTTTTAAGCTCTATTACCTCCAATAGATAGTTGTTGGTAAACAGGATTACAACTGTTTAGTGCTTTTTAAACATTTAGAACGGTACATTGCTGTCAAGACAAGAAACATTTCATAGTCGCTTTCAAGTTATAAATCATTTTCATTCATATAACTGGCGTGAGAGCACAACGAGGCTGAACGTGTTGTTGGCATAGCAATCATTCGCATCATTCGAATATACTCCAGGGTTTCTACTGATACAAAGCCATATTCTAATCGCTGAAGTACCCCTTTAAATGTGCTTGTCTATTGAATTGTTATTGAATTGGTCTTTTATTCCTTGCGTCTGTTTTATCACCACAGTAGCCTTTAGATGGCAGAGAAGCTGCGTAATATATAGTTTTGCATGTGCGCTGTGTCATCATGACATGCATTTATTTGTCAGTTTAAAATAGTTTTTAATTTTTTTAATCAGTCAGTTTGTGACTGTATAACTCTGCCCCCACTTCTGTGCAGAAGTAAGTGTAATCATTAGATGATGTTTAATGAGCTATATTGTGTTAAAAACAAATGTTGAGCTAAAGGCAAGCCTTCATCTGTATCTCAGTCTCTTTGTAGAGGAGAGAGAGAGAGAGAGAGAGAGAGAGAGAGAGAGAGAGAGAGAGAGAGAGAGAGAGAGAGAGAGAGAGAGAGAGAGAGAGAGAGAGAGAGAGAGAGAGAGCGTCATGGCAAATGAAACTGGCATGAATACCCAACATCCCTGTGGATTGAGAAAAATGTTAGTTAAGAGCATCAGGCTAGGATTATTTATCATCACACACAACCATTTGGGAGTATCGATCCAATGGTTATGAAGCTCTCAAAAAACTTCAGAATCAGCTGTATTAGCATGTCGAAGTGCTCTCTGATGGCATCGATACTCTGTTTGATGTGTGTGTGTGTGTGTGTGTGTGTGTGTGTGTGTGTGTGTGTGTGTGTGTGTGTGTGTGTGTGTGTGTGTGTGTGTGTGTGTGTGTGTGTGTGTGTGTGTGTGTGTGTGTTAGAGAGGTAGAGACAGACAGGAACGAGAGACTGATTGCAGTAGAGGTGATTTAGCTATGTCATGATCAAAGAACTTTTTGAACCCTCCAATTTGCTGTAGTTTTGTTGCTTCCCTCCATCTCCAGGTCCTCGTGTATGAACCTCCAGACTAACCTCTCTGCCTCTGTAATGGTTTACAGCGAGCGCTGCTCTGATTAAAGCCGAGATTATGGGAGTGATTGTTCTGCACTCACACTAATCCTTCCCCATGCTTTCTGTGTTACTCACTGATACCGCCACACATGTGTATTCACTCATAGCATGTGTCATTTTTTTTAACTCTAAATGGTTTTTGTAGGCATTTTTAGATAAATGAATAAAACAATATAATGTAAGCATGGATGGTCTTATGAATGGATAGACAGTGTTAGCAACAGTGTACTTGCATTTTAGTTACATATTCTGACTAGCACTTAGTTCAAGTTTATCTGTGCAGTCCTAAATTGTAATGCGTGTATGGCGGATAAGTCTGATAAGCTGCACTTCTTAATATTTTTTGTAACAATAAAAATGTATTGTACTGTAACTTTTGATCAGTTTGATGTATCCTTTAAATATATATTATTTTTCTATCTTTTTTTCTTCTTCTAAATACTGATAGTGCATCTTGATGTGATGTATATCTGGTAACTGCTATTTGCTCTGTGTAAAGAAAGTAGCTGCTTTTCAAGAGTAAATAATAGCAGAGACCTTTTTTGGTTTGTTTGCACCAAAGCTGAATACATAGCAACAAATGGCTTGTTTTTACACTATATAGGTATAAATAACAGTAGATGCTATTCACACATATAATGTAAATAGAAGTGATATGCTATTTGTATAGGGGCAAATTGCCTGAGCAGTACTGGGCGGAGTTAGTGAAAATAGCCTCTGCCCGCATGCTTGACTATGTGCCCTAGTGTCAATAATATTATATTTTTACATAATAATTTTATTAATATAATAATTATTTTCTATTATGTCATTTATATTGTCATTATTTTTATATGATCTTGAATTAACTTCTTTTTACATCATGGCTTGTCGCTATTGCTGATAAAAGTCCTGCATCATAGGAAACAACAAAGAGGCAAAGATCACCTCAAAACCTTATTGTGTTGGTGTTTATTTGTGGAGGTGCTGCAGTGGGGAACATTAATGAGGCTCTCAAGGACAATACACACCCCTGCTCCTCCAGGTCTCCCCGTGTGACTCCCAGCCCACTTCCATCTCCACCTCAGGCGGCATGCCTCTGAAACGGGCTTTGGAGGAGATGGTGACGTCTAGACCGGCTGACTCACACCGAGGAGGCAGACTCTTGACTTTATATCCCCTTATCTCTCCTATTATCTTCCTCACTCCATCTATTTTTACTTTTCTCTGTGTCTCTATATCTCCTATATCTTTTTTTCCTGATGACTTCCTAGCAGGAGAGCATGCAGAACTGCGTATATGGATTACAAGAGAAGGTGAAATTGTGGTTTCCATCATTTTTCCCCCTAAGGGTTTAGTGATGTTGGTACTTGGCCATGAAGAATCCACAGTGGGTGATTAAAGATTGAGCTGCAACACCTGAGTGTTTCATACTCTAAGTTGGAGAGCCGCTTTGAATGTTCATATCAGCTCATGAGAGGAGGGGATGAATAGGTACTTGTGTGTGTGTGTGTGTGTGTGTGTGTGTGTGTGTGTGTGTGTTCCTGCTTTTGTGGGATGTTACGTGTGTGTGTGTGTGTGTGTGTGTGTGTGTGTGTGTGTTTGGTCAGTGAGTGAACTTTGCTTTTACATGATGATTAAATATTCACTTTGCCCATGTAGCACACACATAGAGCCAACACTTAGAACAAGACCACACTGTGTGTGTGTTCGTGTATGTGTGTTTGTGTTTTAGATGGCAATCTGGGTTTGGTGCGGAGGAGGTATGGGTGCAGGGGATGAGAGGGTGGAATACAGTGGAGCTCTGTACCTAGTACCTGCCCAAGCACGCATAGAGTTTTATAAAAAAGCTAATTTTAATGAATAGGAACAAAGTCAAACCAGAACCTTGAGTTTAAAGGGTTGAAACCCAAAAATGTTTTTTCAGTTGTGAAACGATACAGATATGTACAGGCCGCACATCACTGAAAACGTTGAAAGCATTCATATATTTTACCAACAAGTGAAAATTGGTTATTTTTGCGGGAAAAGAAAGTCTGAGGTAGAAGCGCACATGCGGAGTGTGTGATTCAGACCGTCTGCCTAAAGCTAGTTATTTTAGTTTATGAAGATTTTACAAAAAAAACATCGCTTCGCTTCAGAAGGCTTTTATTAACCCTCTGGAGTCATGTGGATATATTTTATGATGGAGGATGGATGCAATTTTTTGGACTTTAAAGCTTAGAAATAGGATATTTTATAATATGACTCACAGATTGTGTTCATCTGAAAGAAGTAATATTATAGGATGGCTTGAGGGCGAGTAAATCATGGGATATTTTTTATTTTCTCCCTTAAAATCATGTAATAAAGTTACAAGCCTCTTTACTGGCGTTTGGCAAAAAAATATATATATATATTTTTTACCCTGGGATGTAGCTAACTTCTAGGGACAGCTTTTCCTCAACGATCTATGAAAACACACACACATCTTATATTCATTAGTCTTTCTTGACTGTATTCCTCTAGTTTTCCAGTGTCATAACCAATGCACTGCTCGTGACACATTTATATCTTTTCTACTTCTTTCTCTCGCAACCCTTCTTTCTTCTTCTCTTTCATTCTTTCCATCAGTATATAAATAGCATCAGAATGACCTATTAAATGCTCTTTTAATTATTCTTTCTGCCTGTCTTTGACCTTGGCACACATTATCTCCTTCAGTTAACTGTGACGTGTGATTCACTCCAAACACAGCTGATGGAAAGATGGCACACAGTCTCAGCTCATGCCTCCATCATCTTGTGAAATGTAGATGACACAGCACAGAGCAGTGTTATAATCTGCACATAGTGGGTGTTGTTTGAACACACACACACACAGAAGCAGCCATTGCCAGATTGCTTCTTTTGTCAGTTTGACAGCGAGGATGGTGTAGAATAGCTGTAACCTCCAGAGACTCCTCCAGCCCTCCATCCTATGCTTTGACTGTCTATCTGTGTGCTTCTCTCTCTCTCTCTCTCTCTCTCTCTCTCTCTCTCTCTCTCTCTCTCTCTCTCTCTCTCTCTCTCTCTCTATCTCTCTCTCTCTCTCTCTCTCTCTCTCTCTCTCTCTCTCTCTCTCTCTAAATGTTCTCTTTAACCTGGCTAAGTGAGCCACTTTCACTTTTTACCCCCCATCGGTTTCCCTGAAGGGAAATATCAGCAAACGAGTGCATATATACGCACACACATACACACATGGCTCCTGTGCCATTTCTCATTACTGACATTGTTGCTGCAGGTTCAAAACCATCTCAGGCATTGCTGTGACCTGCACACACACACACACACACACACACACACACACACACACACACACACACACACACACACACACACACACACACACACACACACACACACACACACACACACACACACACACACACACACATAGTGAAAGTACCTGCAAAGTTTCCAGGAGGAAGCGTGTGTGATCTGTCAATCTATCTATCTGTCCTCACAGTTTTTTTTGGGTGATAAATATTTTATATACATGTCTCTCCTCACTGTTTTATCTGTAGTGCAATTTAGTTTCCTCTGCAGTACTGCATTGCCACCATCCCCTCTGTCTGTGTGTCTGTGTAAATTGCACTGATGAATATGTAATGTGTGAAAGAGCATGTAAACACATGCTGAGAGGATGCCTGCATGTGAAACAGACATAAAAAATATTCAGGGTTATAAGGATTCACCCTCAGTGTGTGCGTCTTTGTCACAAATATAGGTTCATTAAAATATTTTGAGGTGCTCAGTGTTGCGGAAAATGCAGGCAGGTGGGCAGACGTGTCAAGTATGTGTTGTTTTGTGTATATGTGTGTGTGTGTGTCAGGGTGACTTGTGTCTCCTCATTGAGCACATGTCTCATCCTGACACCTGTTTGCTCCTAAACTGTTTTGGGTTGCCACGTCTCCTCTGGGAAGTCTGCTCGCTACCAAAGCGGTTAACCCCCACAGGAATGTGGAGAACCCTGTCCCTCTGCTCTCTGCAGACAATTATTTACCCCTTCTTTTTTCCTCGTGTTTCCTCTAATTGATTTCATTCACTTTTACTGTTTCTTGTAATGTAGAAAGTGTACAACATAATGTGTGTGTGCATAGCGGATGGTTGGAGTGTAACAGCAGTTACATTTGCCCTCTGGGTCCAATTAACACCCCACAGTTTGACCCAGACTTTATCCCATATCAAAAGCCAGATGCGTATACACACACACACACACACACACACACACACACTCAGCTGTAAAGTGAGGTGACTCTTAATCTGTACAACATGACTTTGCATAATAAACTGGATGGATGGATGGACGGACGGACGGACGGACGGACGGACGGACGGACGGATGGATGGATAGATAGATAGATAGATAGATAGATAGATAGATAGATAGATAGATAGATAGATAGATAGATAGATAGATAGATAGATAGATAGATAGATAGATAGCTTACTGGAGCTGTACTGAAGTGAAAAGAGAGGTGCCCTTATTCAGCCTGTCAGCTGGCAAGCTTAACACAGAACAAGCTAGGTTTATACCCCATAACCCCTTCAGAACCTACACACACACACACACTTCAGTGGGTGTTTTTTAGTGATGGATGCTTACGCAAGTAATTTTTTCAGAATGAACTCCTGGTATACCGCTCACAATCCCATCTCTGTGTTTGAGTGAGTCCTGTGTAAATGTGTGCAGCCTCAAGTGCTTTTGGTATAAATGCACTCAGCTTTGTTTCTCGGTTTTGTTTGCATATTTATTTCTGCATTGCACAGACTGTGGCTTATGTGACCCAACCCCCCTGAATAACAGTCACATTCAAATCTGACATAGTGTGTTACCTAATGTCACCTAAAGATCCGTATGCTGGCATGCAGCGTTTGTTTAATAAGTATTAATGCACATAAAATAAACAGACAGCTATTTAGGAGATGACAGGGGTTCATGTTGGGGTGCGACGATCAAATGGCGCTGCGGTTAACCCGTGCCTGGAAATGTGGTCGGTCATTCCTGGAATGTGTGTTTGGTCTCTGAGCTTTAAGCCACGCTGCATCCATAAAGGCTTTAAATAAAGTTTATTCGAAATATCCCACCATACAGGATAACTGCTAACAGGAAGATCAACAACCATGTGTCTGTAACGCTTCCTTTTATACACCCAAAGCCTACGGTGTACATTTGTGTAATTTATTAAATGAAATGATATAGCCCAGCTTGATTTATTAAGTGCATGGCAGCATGCTTCTATCATTTGATCAGTCTGAGTGTGTGTTTGTGTGTGTCGTAGTGTGGCAGGTGTATTTTTCGTCATGATTGACAGGGTAATCAGGCTGGATTAGGGCTAAAGTGAGTACAAATGTGATGGAAAACGTTTTTAGTTACACACTAAGCCCTCTGTTGTTTAATCTAGCCCTCCTGCCCTACACACACACAGATCTACAGATGGAAGGAGTGAGAGGGGTTATTCAAAAGGCCGGTTCAGTTTGCCCTTAGTGTTAGTGACGTCGAATCAACTTACTTGTTTGCTTTGGAAGGGCTGTGCTGTGTTTGAGTGTGTGTGTAGCTGCAAATAGCCAACCACGCTATCCAAGCAGCACGCACACCGTCGACATGTGTGGAAACCTTTTTAAAAAGCGTTGCTTAAGCTCACATATTCTACTGATGGTAAAAGTTTTTAAACCATCTACCGAGAATGGTCCTGCTGAGTAGGTGTAGTGCAGTGTTTGATAATTATATTACAAAACTAGTCTGCTTGTGCAGGAATGGAGGTGGTCAGCTACCAAATCCATTCAAATCCCTGCACTTAATGGAGATGGAGCATCATTTTCTCTCCCCCTCCCTCCCTCTCTTTCTCCTCCTCTGTTTTTCTCCTTTTCTCTTTTACACACTCTCACACGCATTTGATTTTCAGTCATGGGAGGGATTTTCTGGTATTTTTATCCACCAACCCAAAAGTGGCATAAGGCAATGTTTTTAATGCAAATGTCATGTTATCGAATGTGAGTGTGTATTACTCTTATTTCTGTGACCTTTGAAGCAAGAGATTTTGATCCATTGATATGCGTTTATCCAGAACATGTCCACCCTTTTGAAGTCAATCGCTTTTATACCCTTTTTTTCGTTTTGGGGTATTAAAGTATAGAGATGACTTGATTCACTTAAAAACTGTAAATGAAGCATGTTCCCGTCACAAGAGTTTATAAGGTTCCTGGCATCAAGGATGTAACCTTATATTCCAGTGAGTGTAAAAATTAGAGAATAAATCATTTAAAAATTCAGATGAACCAATTTGAATATTGAATATTGGGTGGGTACAGGGTTGCTCAGAGAAATAAATGGACAAACTAACAAAATAAATTATCAAATTAATGTTCTATGATGTTCCACAATAGAAAGTCTATTACATACTGGTGCTATTCCTTTTTTTTGTACGTGAGAGACTGCAAATTTTGTGCATTTAACATCTTTTTTTTAAATAAGCAAATGATGTAAAATTAATGTATGTAATGTAATGATGTAAATTTGCCTTTGTCCATAATTGTACTGTGCATTTTATTAATAATACTGGCAATTTTTTCCTAACTATTCTAACTGTTTCGTCCTATTTCTCTTCATTTAAATACCTACAATCACACTGGGACAAATTGAGTGTAATCACAAGTCATTATCTTTTTACTATCTTGCCGCATTAGGATTGAGGTGTGTGTGTGTGTGTGTGTGTGTGTGTGTGTGTGTGTGTGTTTGTGTGTGTGTGTGTGTGTGTGTGTGTGTGTGTGCCTTCTTGACATCATATATCAGTTTCAAAACAATGCTGTTCTTTCTCCTCACAGCTCATAAAGCTAGGATAATTTGTTAATGGCTATCTAATGTTTTTTTTGTGTGTGTGTTTTTAATGACCTGCTTTCAAAATTTCTGAATTGTACAATAAGCATGATTGTGGCTGTGTGCACTGCATCGATAAGAGAGAATTTTGTCATATCTCATTCTCCACCTCCTCCATCTGAATTCTCTGCATGCATTTGGTAAAACATCCTGCTAAATGTGTTCCTCAAATTTTTTGACTGAAGCTAGTTTACGCACATACTCACACATTTGATGACGCAGTACATAAACCTGGGGTGTCAGAGAGCCGATTGACCTGCTCTCTGTGTGTGTGTGTGTGTGTGTGTGTGTGTGTGTGTGTGTGTGTGTCTGTCTGTCTGTCTGTCTGTCTGTCTGTCTTCAATATATAAAGCCTTATGTGTGAAGCATTAGGTGATTGTGTGTGGGTGTTTGAAAGAGTGCCAGAATCACATAAAGCATTGTGCCTTTTAGCCATCTTTGCAACAAAGGAAACATGCACTCAGCCTTTTTTTTACAGAAACGTCTTTATACTGTATCATAAAATATATCCTAAAAAATCATTCCTGCACATTTTTTTTAAGTGTGCACCAGTAAATATTGACGGTTTTACACTTGGATGGTGCAAAGCCACTTAAGTGGTTATTTAAGAGAATCGATTCATGCCTGTTGTTTTTGTAGTTTGAGTACCTAAAGATACCATAACAGATACTCATATCCCTGCTTTGTAGGGTTTACTTCAGTGTCAATATTAGTAAAATGCTAGCATTGTGCCTTCCCCTGCATTCTCTTGAGATGATAAATTAACCGTTTTTCTACCCTAGTTAATTTCTTAATTTCCGAATGTAACTTCTTGCAGGTTAATTGACACCTCGACTGAGTTTTCTGGATCATTTTCCCCAAATGATCTGTAGTTCATAATGCTCACATTTGATTTAGCAGTCCCCAGACGTGCTCTGTCCCTGATCTCACGGACACTCACTTATCACTGAGACGCATGAAGCACAGCCCAGCCTCGTCCCCCACTTGAAAATATGGCACTGTCAGTGAGCAAAAGAGAGAGAGAGAGATAAGAGGCCGTGCAGGTTGATGTTTAGTTATGCTAATGCATACCATCAGCCGGCCGTCTCTATTATTTGAATTCACTAGCATAATTCTGAATTCATAATGATGTTCTGTGGTGTTGTACAGCACAAAGACAGGGGACGTGGACAGATCGTGCTCTTCACGAGCCTCCATAGTCTATGCAGCATCTGTTAGCATAATCAGAACTGGCTGTCTCACTGGATCATGCCCGCTCTTTAAAATGGTATTACTGTTTATTGATACAAAAATGTAATTTAATTAGTTACGTTATCTGCTGATGTAATGAAATAAGTTTTAAATAACTGCATGTGTCAATGACGACACCCGTTTTGTATTCATCAATACATACGCACAGTGAATAGATCGTGATCATGTTTTTTCACTTTTTCATTTAGATTTTTTTGTTTTTGAAAGTTCAAAATAATAGGATTTATTTTAAATTGAAATCCCGGTAACATTATTAATGTCTTTTTACTTTTAATTTACAAAAAATTGTTTTACTAACCCTAAACTTTTGAATGGTAGCGTACTTTTTTTTTTTTTTTTAAATCAAGATGTGTAAACTCGCATATGCTGAACGTGTAGAGAAAATGTTTTGAAATATTTTTTCAAACACTTTTTGCTTGATGCTCAGTGCTCATGATGTTTTTATGGTCATTACATTTTAAACTTATCTTGAGGTTTTTAAAAGAATTTTTTTCATGGCCACTCAAATGTCTTTGACCCTTATATCAGTATGTGATGGGAAAAGCCCTCTAATAAGGATAATTTAGAGACCATACACACAGCAAGACACACACCCTCATATGATACAGAAAGTCACTTCACATGGATTAAACTGACGTTATGAAACAAGACAGCAGATTTTACAAAACTATGAAATTCTTGTCCCAACTGAGTTGAACACACACATTCCCTCACAAACACGTGCACACATAGCGTGGTCTGAGCAAACACGCCCAGCTCCACTGGTAATGCCAACGGCCCTCAGCAAACTTATTAGGGAGAGAGCATCCTGTCAGCCGTTCACACAACTCATCATGTTCCACAGGGCTGTCTCCAAACCAGACAGAGCATCACTTTAGTGGAAAAACAACAGAAGACTCATCACTCCAACTCAGCCAGCCAGTTACAGATTCATCTGAACATACAATGCCAGTGGCTAATAATGTTACGCACGCAACTAGAGTAGCTTCCATTTGCTAGATCGAGTTTAAAACTGTTGGCAGACATTGTATTTTTACTGGCATGTCGTTATTGTGTCTGATAGTAAATATTACTGTGGCACTCCAGAGCTGAGTTTTAACTTCACATTCACCACTTATGATCTCTTATCTTGATTTGGCTGAAATGAAAGCAGTGTTTACTGCAAAAAATCTGACAAACCTTTCAAAGTGTGGAAGGGAGAGAAACCTCTCTCTCTCTCTCTCTCTCTCTCTCTCTCTCTCTCTCTCTCTCTCTCTCTCTCTCTCTCTCTCTCTCTCTCTCTCTCTCTATACACACACACACACACACACACACATATATATATATATATATATATGCATATGTGATAAAAGTTCATTATTTTCCATAATGTAATGTTAAAAATTAAACTTTCATATATTTTAGATTCATTGCACACCAACTGAAATATTTCAGGTCTT